>NC_141765.1:54687264-55287264 GCF_982258835.1 Parasteatoda tepidariorum
GTTTCTGTTGTGCTCATATGTAGTTAATCCTTTTTAAAAGTTTAAAAACATTGAAAGAGCAATATTTCAGTATACCTTATATATGTGTGCGTACTTAAAGTGGTGCTTAAGAAACCTATAAAAAATCATGTTAAGAAGTTTTGATGCTATCGGGAAGAACCTATTACATTTAAATAAAGATATATTATTTATATTTTATTTCAATGTGTTTAAAAAGAATTGCAGTAGCACATTGAAGCTACATATCTTTATTTATAGCGAGACAAGCCAAGGGCCAAGGTTTTCTGTACTAGTCCTTTTTACTGGCAGTCAATATGCTGCAATTTATAGTTTCAGGATAAAACAATTCCCGTCTACAGCATCTGTTCATCACAATTTAGGCCTTCTTGTTTTTCGTTTAAATTCCTTTTGTATGCTACTGTCTTTTGTACGTATAGCATGGCCAATCCAAATGTGGGATCTTATTTTTATGCAGCGAGCAAATTCTGTTAACTCTTTCAACACTCAATTAAATTTAGTGCTGTGATTTCTCCGCCAATTCCATCTAAAATCACTTTATTAGCTTATGTATTTTTTTTTTTTTTATTAACGCAAAACTACAAAAATCTCTTTCCACCTTCAGAGTCATAGTCCAGGTCTCTGAAGAGTAAGTTGAGCAGGTCGGATAAATGTCTTGTAGAGTATTAGCCATTTCTTTCTAGATAGCAGCAGTGGCAGTACTAGTACTTTATTTAAGTCGCAAGCAATGGCAGTAGGGGTGGCTTCCCTTCTTTGGTTCACCAATGACCTTCACACGAAGTAAATCACTTTGGAGTTGAATAGTTTCACGAGTACTAATACTCTCAGTCCCTTCGAAAGCTGTTCAAAATGGTCACTCACTTGCACACTGATGCTTGATTGCGGAGGTCTACAGGGAACCATATCTTTAGATCAATCAACTGTGGGACTGTCTCCCTAAGTAAAAAGTTAGATCTCAGAAATAATTTACCCACGAAAATCATTATTAGGTGCAAACACGTCATTTTACTTCAGGTGTGATGTCAAACATCGATCCCAGATCAAAGAATTCTGTCACCATTTCAAATTTTTTATACTATTCCCGAGATGACCTGGCTTGTATTTCTAATGATACTGATGATGATTCTGAGAGATGAGTTAGTATGCTTGATTAAAAATAAGACCAACTGGATTAGTCTTTTTCTCATAAGCTTCAAATGCTTTGGTGGCCCAGAGGATATAGCGTTTGCCTCCCAATAAGGTGGCCCAAGTTCAAATCCCAGCGATGGCTGGTTGATACGAATGCTGCTCCCTGCCATGTTCCGACCACAATGTTGAAGTAAAATATTCTCGGTGGTAGACGGATCTTAGTTTACAAGCCGTGGGGCTAAACCTGGGTGGTTTTTGTGGTTTCATCTGCGTGTAACGCAAATGCAGGTTAGTTCCTTCAAAAGATTCTCAAAAAAAGCTAGTTTCCAGGAATGCGTTATCCAGGAATGCGTTATTCCCTTGCGTTATCCAGGAATTCCTTTGCCTTCTGGGTTGGGTTCAAAATTAAGAGGCTATGGAGTTGAACAATAATAGTCCTAAACTCTGAATTGAGTCTGTTCTTCAATTGAAAAAAATATAAAATAAAATACTTCTGTTAGTTTCTGATCATCATCAGTAAATGCTAGCACTTGAGCAGATTTCTAAAAATTAGATCAGATTTCTCAGCTCTGTATTGCTTACAAACGATTTCTTAGAGACTCTTTCCAACGCAGTTTTGAACAAGAGGATATCTGCTTGTCTAACTTAAATTCCAGCAAGAAAATCAATTGAATTAGTACCTTCCACAGAATGGCATTCAATGTTATATTTACCAAATTTCTCGGTTTCATGTGAATACCAGAATCCCTTATGGTTGCAAATAGAATCATACGCAGTCAATAGAATCTTGTAATCAATAAATAAGAGCTAAAAATCAAAATTAAATTCATGGGTTACACTATTATTTGACGAATACCAAAAAATATAATACTTAGTACCTATACAGAATTCGCATTGGTTAAACATCAACTATATAATTTTGCGTGAGGAAAAGAGTCTCTTCTACAGTTACTTGGAGAAAACTTTGTAATTGCAACACATCAAACTTGTCCCCACATAGTTGAATGTGGTAGTTTGTACTTAATTTTTGATAAAAATTTTAAAATATTATAGCAAGTGTGTTGATTACGAAACGTCTTTATATATGTGTTATTTGTGTGACACATGTGTGTGAAGTAAGTAATTCAAATGTGTATAATTTAAAGTGATGGTCATCAAACTTTGCTGAATCCCCTCTAAGAAATCTTAAAATATTCGTTAAGATTTGACTACTTTTTTAATATAAAAAAACTACTTGAGAGGTCTTTAAGGTGCTTGAAAATATTGAACAAGCACTGCGAAATCTATTGAAAATTTCAGTGAATACTATGCAGAAGACAAACTAATTAAAAATGCATTATCTAAAAGTAAAGAAATAAATATGTTACTCATTTTATGCGAAGTTATCATAGATTAATATGCATTGCTTAATTTTAACGACAATATAAAATGTAATGATACTTAAAGAAGTTCATAAGTATTTAATGTTTTAGTTTATCTTCCTTTCGCGAGACCTATTACAGCGTCTCAGTGCTTGCTGGATCTCAATCCGTGTGTGGTTTCCTACGGGGTCATCTTAACCTACTAGCTTCTTAGTCTCCCTTATGCACTATATCCCTATCTAATAACATGGAAAAACCTAATTTGCTATGAGGAGAAGACTGCAGGTTAAAATACGACTTTTTACAAACAGAACGACCAGTAGGTTAAATCACTAGTTTGTGCGACATATATGGAAGCACCGAAGGATCTCATAGGGCAAATTTTCGTCGCTTCGACAGACATCAAAAGCACACGTCGCATCTTCACCCTCGTCAGGGAAGTCGTTTATACGTCGTTTATACAGGAGTCGTTTATGCGTCGTTATAGGTTATGCAATAAAGTTAGTGGGTGCCTCTACGAAGCAACTATTTCAATATTTCGTCAAATAAATCTTTTGGCAGTGTTAGCATGTTTGTAATTCTTTCTGAAATTACTTTCCAGCTTGACGTCGGAACCTAGACTGTAAAAAAATACGATAAAAATTGTGAGATTATGTCCGGTAACGATACTTTTTACAGTAAAATTCATTTTCACCGTAATATTTTAGTGACCACAAAATCCGATGTACCGTAGTTTTAACAGTGATATTTACTGTAAAATCTCTTAATCACTGTAATTAAGAAATATTAGTGAAAAAAATACAGTATAAAATTTTATGGTAAGAATGGATTTTAAAGATGCTGCATTGAATATGCCAGTACCTTTTACTGTAATTTGATCTGGAATTCTTTACAGGGTATATCAGCTTTTTGTGATTTTCACCCTCTCAGCGTGGATTGCGACCTCATTTCTATAAGTTTCATACTTTTGATTTTTTATCACCCCTCTGAATTTATTAGTCCCTCAAGCATCTCTTACAATCAGTCACGTAAAGTAAACATTGTATCCGCCATAAGTTAGTTGAAAATTCCGGCTCTTTTCAAGCTATCGATGTCACTGAACGCTGGACTACTTGAAATAATCTTCGATATTTTATAATAATCCTGAGAAGTTTTAGGCTTTTTACAATGGATTTACTTACCTTTAGGCAAGTTAAAGAATATATCATGTATTGCTCAATTAGTCTGATTCCTTTTAAAACACTTGCAATGAAATCACAAGGCTCATAGAAATAAGTCTAAGAAAAATAAGTTTGATTAATTTATCACACATTTTCTAATTAGCCTAAAGACGTATTGGCTAATGCTTACGGGCTGAATAGAAAATATTAAAGACTTTTCCAATTAACTTGGCACTTTGCAAAATAATGAAAAAAACTGCAAAGAGCCTTATTTTTTATTTAGTCAACGACACATTGATAAAAATATTTAATTTTTATTGTATATTTTATGTATTCCAAAAGTATTTAGTGACAAACTGCTAAAAGAATTACTGAAAAGAAAAGATAATTCTATTTAAATAATAATGAATGAAAAATAATTACGAAAGAAAAATTTTATATTGTGTTAAAGATGTACATCATACAACGTGCTATTTCTTTCGTTGTGAAAATGTATTTAAATATGTAAAACTAATCATCTCTGCTTATCATTCCTAATTATATCATACTCTTAATAAAAACAACTAAAAAATTTAACTTAAAAAAACTAAAGTTTTAAATACATAAGTACTTAATATTGAGTATTTACTACATATGTTTTTTCACATGTAACTTCAAATAACTAATTTAAAAAAGATTTTTTTCCAAAAAACTAAAAATACGCTAATAATTAAAGATACATTTAATATTATCACAAAAACATCATTAATTCTTAATGTAGTTATAGCATTGCTTATTAACATAGTTTACTAAAACATTAAATATGGCTTTACACTTTTAAAAGTATTAAGGAATTATTTCGAAAAATATTTCCTGTTGCTTACTTTCCCCCCCATAACTTCCTGTTCTGTTGGAGTTTATTAATAGAGGTAATGAAACAGGATCGATGCTTTAAAGACTCATATTTTTAAGCTTTGTTGCTAATCGATAAACCATTTTCTGATTATTTAACCTGTGAGCTTGGGTGATATTACTTTAATGAACTCAATCTTTGTAGAAATATGTTGTAAAAAATAATGCGGATAACTTGATTTATTTTTATTTAATTGAATGCTACGCATGACAACATTTTAGGAAAAGTGAAACTCCGTTTTAGTTTAAATATTACAAAAATTTTATTGTGACTCCTTTTTAGTGTTTCACTTCTAAACTTTTGCATTCGTTCCCTGCAATAGCGTAATTTTTATGTCACTTCATGCTAAAAGAAAAACTGTTTAATTATAGATTTATAATAGAAGCTATTGTTTGGTAGAATCTCTGGAATTCGTTACATTAGGAAGGAAAATTGCCATTGGCGATCAAATATTTAAAATTGGCGAGTAAATTTCATCTTTTAAAATCAAGTAACGGCATTTTTTTAGAACAAAAATGCTGGGTCCACCACATCCTGCCACACCATTTAAATTAATGTTCTTATGTTTCGCGTTTTAAGTTCCTTCATTCGTTAATGGTTTTTGTTACCAAAAAGTTTTCATACTTTATTTGTTAAATATGGAAAAATTTCAGATTTTTTAAGGATATAAGTTAATGAGCATTAGAATAGAAAAAGAATATTAGTTTGGCTAGTATCTTTAAAACTTGAATTTCATGCCCTGCGTTGAATTAAATTTAAAATCATTACTCTTCGTATATTTAAAATTTTTTTCAGGAATTAATCAAAGTCTCTTGAACAAATGCATTTTTTTCTTGTGTTATTTTCACTTAATTGAGCATTTATTTTTTGCGTCTTTTTATATTCTGTTTTAAAAAGTTTGTATCTGCACGGAGAAAAAATTCTGGTAAAATTACTGCACTGTAAGGTAATGAGATTTCTGGTTTAAAAAAAAATATCTATGTCAGATTTGCACTTAATGTAATGTGACAATTTTATTTCTAATTTAACCTAACCCTTTAATTTTTCTTTAAACGTAATTCTTTTTTTTCAATTTAGCAATTTTATTCTAACTTTCTTGGTGACCTTTCTCATGGTCATTGCGGTCATCGCACTTCCTGTGAGGAAAGTCAACCAACCCCTCTATTCACGCCTTTCTTTTTCTTCTTTTAATTTTAGGGGGGCTAACTAACCAATCTCTTTCCTTTAAATTTCAAACTCTCCGCCTCTTTAAATTTAATTGGCCGTAATTTTTTCTGGTCTACCCCAGTTAAGGAATTTTTTTAAGTCATTTTTTTAACACATTCTCTTTTTCTCGAGCCTTCGGGCAGGTTACCCTTTTTTAAATTCACCGCGATGCGGACTTCGGTCCGTATCGAGGGATTTCCTTTTACACTTTTTTTCTTAACCTTTATTTTAAATTAAATCCATAGCTGCAATCAATTTCTGTAAATTTAAAATCAACATTTTATGCCTTTAATTTTCTTTAACATTAAAAATAAACCTTCTCGAATTTAAGCTTTCTTTCCATATTTATTTTAACCTTTAAATTACTCATTCTTTTATAATTTACTTTTATCTATGACGCCTTCTGTGTTCTAATTTCTTTCGTCACCCATTTCTATTAAAGGTGCTCCTAATGTTAAAAATTGTTTTAAAGACGTCTTTACACTAGTTATGTTGTTCGATATTTTTCTTAAATAAATCTTAAAAGCAAGTTAAAAATGTGTGTTTCTTTTAATGGTTGTCTTTTAAAATGTCCCGTGCGTACAGGGTGAGTACCTTTCAATTATTGTTATGGGCATGCATAAATGTTAATTTATTAGTTTTTCTTATTAGAAACATCAGCTTACTGTATTAAATCATATATATTGTTTGGATATAGCATGACTTTATCGTTTTTATCTTTAATTTTAAATTTATTTTTAGTTTCGCCCCTTTTCCAAATTTGGTGATACCAAATTATCCAATTTGTTCAAAGCTCACACTTTGTGACCCTTTGAACCTATTGGGTTATTGTTATCCCACATTAGCATTGTACTATCACTTTCCTTAACGATTACATCCCCCTTAATTTAATTTAATTATCTTTTATATGTTTCGGCCCTTAATTTATTTATCATGACCTTTCAATCATTTAACTATTTTTTATCATGACTATATCCAAATACAAGTACGCCAATGATTTTAACCCATCTATCAATTTTATTACATAAATAACTTTACTTTTATACTCACCAAATAACACATTAATTTAACTGTTACAATCTATATATGATTCTAGTTATAAAACTAAAACATACGGCATTTTAAACCATTAATTTGGTAATTTTTCCATCCGTGAGGTAATGGCTTACCATTAATTCTAATTTTCAAAATTATAGTTCTTATCACCACACGTTTAGAAAAATACAAAACTGAAAGGTAAATTTAACCGAATAAATGGTTTTGTGCCATGCTCTAGCGTATCATGATAATATTACCAAATTTTGCCTCATTTACCAAATTTTATCCCACATTTTAAAAACATGTTCTACTTATTTTTACCAAAAATCGTTGTCAAAGCGCTTCGGTAAAAATTACCGAGCTTTTTGGTATTTCCATAGAGACAGAAACATGCTAAATTTT
Organism: Parasteatoda tepidariorum; assembly: GCF_982258835.1. Lineage (NCBI taxonomy): Eukaryota > Metazoa > Arthropoda > Arachnida > Araneae > Theridiidae > Parasteatoda > Parasteatoda tepidariorum. Next base: position 54,694,470 of record NC_141765.1, read on the forward strand.
ACCATATTCCAGTAGTTATGACCTTTTATACTCTGAGTATGAAATAACGTTTGTAAAATTAAACACTGTACCGATGATTCTTACTGTTTAAAAAGTTCTTAAACTACTGCTTCAATTGTTCAGCTCTAAAGTTTGTGGTTCTATTCGATTCCTCTGACTTTCATGTTCGCATAACTCACACTTTCCAAGAGTACTTTCATCCAAATTTACCAAATTTTCCATCCAAATTTACATCAATATTTGCTCCCATTAAATGTTCTGTAAATCAATCTTTAAATACAAAAGTACCATTGTGTAGCATATTTTGTTTTTGATCCACATTCCTCTAATTTCAGGGGTTCATTCTTAGATACATGGCTATCCAAACAATGGATAGTGTATACTTTGTGCTACGTAAACAAAAGCAAAAGAAAAAATGTGAATATAGCCAAAATAAAGTTCAGAAATTATTATACTATAGTTTCGGTTCTATAAACAATAATCTTCTTCAGTGTCTGAAAGCCAAATGACACATGTATTGTTGGAATTCATTTAGTTTATAGATAATAGGTTTTTGTTTATAGAAAACAAACAATAGTATACTAATATCTGTACTTTATTCGCGCTTTATTTCAACAGTTTCTTTGCTTTAGTATACATGTAATAATTATGTTAGGAATAATTATGAAAAATAATATACTTAACATGGTATAATTATGAAAAATACTAACTGAAATGTGGGGAAAAGAAAGAAATCATAAATAAGCAAAATTTCTGGTCTAATACGATATCAAATTTGTCTCATACAAAGACGTCTGTGAATCTGTAGATGTAAAGAATATCCAGTCCGAAGTGTTGATGTAATCTGTAGACAATATCTGTCAAACCATTTGAATTCTTTAATTTTCTGGCTGTTCCTTCAATTTTTTATGGAAAATTTTAAAAACGTAGTGGGAAATGGCAATAGCAACAACAATTAATGTAAAAAGTTAGTGTTTTGTATTAGTGTTTTTTTGTATTATTTACACTTTAGCTTTATTACAATAAGAGGGATATTTGTTTTAAGTATAATGATTATTTTTATAAACTTTTAAGAATAAAAAGTTTTAGAGCTGAGAGATTTCAGGATGAAATATGCTTATTGAAAAAAAAAATTTTTATACATATTTTAATGGACGAAAAGTACATTTCAGCACTTGAAAATGGTAATTACCACTGATGTTTCTCGTGAAACAAATGAACTAATATTACTGATTTATTTGCTATGAAATTTATTTGCTATTTTTAAATCAGCAAAAAATAAATTAAATGTGGTTTTTAATGTTATTATGTACCTCAGTTCTCTCCAAAACACTAAAATTATTAGATAAATTCAAAAGATTTAACGAGAAAAAATCTTTCTCTCTTGCTTTATTTTATTTATTTATTTTTAATGGACAGAGCTGGATTTGAAACCAAACACTTTACTTGCCGGAAAGTTCTCACCAAAAGTGCAAAAAAGCTCTTCACTTAACAAGCGAAGCTTATGAAAATCAAACTGAAAACATGTGCTCCACCATTTAAATTTTTTGCACCGAAACTTACACTCTTTCTCAAAATTCTCAATACATTTTTTTTTCCTTTTTCTATACTTTTGCATAAAACAATCATAAAAAATTAGTGAGAATACTCAGTATAAATAACTCTATCCTGAAATCACACAAATAATAAGAGAAAACATTATGAACCTCAATTAAACAAATCAATAGAAATGAAAAAATAAATTAAAAAAAGAGATGAAACATAAATTAAATACATCGATCTTCATAAGCTTTTCTTAGGCAATGCTAAAATTCACATTAAGAAGAAACTTAATCTTAGGTGTTGGATCTAACGTTCATATATATATATATATATATATATATATATATATATATATATATATATATATATATATATATATATATATATATATATATATATATATATATATATATATATATATATATATATATATATATATATATATGTATATATATATATATATATATATATGTATCAGTGTGTGTAAAATAAATTAAAAATAAACTGGGTAACTTATTTCATTTGTTTCAATAAACTATTATACGTATTGAAACATGGATATGAAAATGTCTTGATTTTCTTTATCATTTTGTACACGCGACAAACTAATAATCGAAAAATCAATAGCTCTTTTCAAGCATGAAAACAGTCCTTACATTTTTAAATAAAGAAATAGGATCAAAAAACTTACCCGTATCAAAATATTTCCGCAATAAATTAAACTAAATGAAATAAAAGTACTCATTCAACCAAAAGTCCGGTTATGAAAACAACGTTTCATTCAAATAAAATAAAATTTTTTTTTAAATTTATTGATCGCTAAAGAAATTTATCTAATGCTTTCGTTTCTTTTTTTTTCTGTTTTTCCTGTTCATTAAAAACATAAAAATATTTTAGGAAAATAAATACATTTCCTTTAAATTCTCTGAAAGGAATATATTTTTTCATTCACTCAAGTTTACATTAAATTTTGTTTAAATCAAATTACACAATTTGTGCTTGTTTTTTATCTTTGCAATATACTAATTTTTATAATTTACCCATTCGTATGCAGCATTACACTGTTATTTTAAATTAGCGTTTTTTCAAATTACATTTTTCGATAAGTATTAGTAATAACATATTTTGAAGAAAGCTAATAAATTTTCATTCGCATATTTCCTTAAAAATGCGTAAAAAAATTAAGCCATTATAAAGGCATAAAATTAAATAAACTTTTTTTCCACCTAATATTTTGCTTTATTAGAGTAGCCGCTTTAGTATTTTAGGTTGATTTAAAGGCATTACACTGCTGAAAAATCATTTTAGGTCTTTTATTTTCGATGGAAAAAACGTATCACAATCTACACGGTTTTAAATCTTCAGAATTTTCTACACTATAAGAAATTTCTGATCGAATTACGTTAAAAAGTATTGGCACCATATGTGCAGCTTCCGTAAAATCCATTTATACCGTGAAATTTCACACCGTTATTTTCATATTCATTCTGTTCCAATTACAGTGATTCATTGTTTTTACAGTAAATATTACTGTATAAAAACTACGATACATGAAACTTTTTTTTTGAAAAAAATTGCGTGAAAATATATTTTACGGAAAAAGTGCTGGCGCCCTCACTGCATAACTTTTCCCCGTAATTTGAACCGGGATTTTTTTGCAGTGTATAGAAAAGTCATCTAAAAAATTCAAAAAAATATCTTGCAATATTTATTTCTTCTTCATATACTAATTTCTTAAATGGTGATATATAGAATATGGAAGAAAAACATTTCAGTCTATATCGAAAATGTTTCAGAATCCTCTTAAACATTTGAAATCTTTTCAGATTTTGTGAAAAAGTAAAATTTTTGCAGTGCTGAAATGTTTCCTTTGTCTTCAGATAATGTTTCCTAAAACATGAAATATTAAGTATGAAAATAAATATATAAATTATTTCATCCTACACTGCATAAATTCCAGATCAAATTACAGTAAAAAGTACAGACACTCAGAATGCCGGTACTTTTTGCCGTACATGTTATGGGGCAAAAAAATCTGATATACCGAAATTTTTAGAATAATAACTGCAGTAAATCACTGAATCACTTTAATTACATAAATATTACTGTTAAAATTATGGTATAATATTTCTCAGTAAAAATGGATTTTCCAGTAAAGTGGATTTTACGATAAAGTGGATTTTACAGATGATGAACCTAAAGTTCTGGTACTTTTTACCGTAATTGATCGCGATTGATCCAGAATTTTTTACTGTTCATGTCAAAAACTTTTCGGAATCTACATAAACATTCGAAATCTTCAGAATACTCAATTAGAAAAATTAACTTTTAACAGGCTTACGTTGTTTTTTTAAGTACTGAAAAAGAAAACACTAATTATTCCTCAAAATGTAAGAAAAATTGCTGCAGTTTCTTGAAAATAAAAAAATTTCATATTTAAACATTGCCCATGTTTTCCAATGTATGAGAAGAGTATTCAATAAAATTACTAACTAGTCGTTCTTCGAACAGTATAAAAGCAGAAGCAAAAGACTACTCTAATCGATAAATTTTAAGGACTGGAAAAATATCAAACATCAATAGGATCAATAGTTCCTGAAAAATGTTTATGAAATTACTGAAAATAATATTGTAAAAATTATTTACGAATAACATGGGATAAATCATTATATACTTCATTTTTCCATAATTCCTGTTTCAAGCATTATTAGATTAAATAACAATATTAACAAAGTGCCTCTTTAAAATGTATCAATTAACAGAAAATCAATTGAAAATAATTATTTTAAATTCGCCAGAGATACTTCAATTTGAAAAACTGTCTCTCACTTCGAAAATTTCAGGAAGTTCTAAAGTTATGTAAATTAACTAAATAGCTAAACTATTTTAACGAGAAAAAAACTATTCTAGCCTAAATGACTGAATGTATTACGCAAAATAGTTTCAAAATTAACGATTTAAAACTTAATGAATAATTTAGTTAGATTAGTGTACATTTAAATGCAATACTCAAGACTAAAATTTAGACATTAAAATAAATGTTTTTTTTTCTACTAAAGTTCTTTCAAATCCTTAAACACCTGAAAACTTAATAATGCTTAAAATCTTCTCTGAATAACGAAATTATTTTACTAGTTAAGATCCTTTATTTTTAAATCCTAATCACTTTTCCTTACTTCCTTATTCCAGAGAATATCTAATTTCGTTAAACTGGAGAAACTGAGAAGTATAAATTGGATTTAATTTGTCTAAAAAACCTGATACACTTGAAACCTAATTACTAAGAAAAACAAATTACGGAATTCAAATAATTTAAGATTAAGTTTTTATAAAAAGAAATCTCTTAGCCACTTGCAGCTATTACGTAGCATAAAAATTCGTTTCAAAAACAATTTAAATTTCTAAAATTCGTGTTTATTTTTTCATTGAAACTTTTGCATAAAACATTTAGGTAAGATCTCAATTTCTTTAAAATTAAAGCAATTTGGTTTTTAGCAATTCAAATCAAATTACCGTTTTTGGGACCACAGTAAGAATTAAATCAGATTTATGTTAATTCTTTTTGACGTTAGAAAAATTGGTTTGCATAGAAATACTATCGTTCAAATATTGATTAAAGCGCTATTGATTCAGCATTGATTGATTTAATATTGATTCAAATATTGATTAAAACGCTATTGATTCAATATTGATTGATTCGATATTGGTACAAATATTGATTGATTCGATATTGATTCAAATATTGATTAAAGCGTTAAACCATAATTTTACATAAATCCGAATACATTTTTACTGTAATACTCCACTAAGGAAAAAAGCCTTATAATGCTTAATACTTGTTATAGTGCTTAGTTGAAAAACATCCTAATGTAAATAAAAACTCACAGTTTAGTTGAAATAAAATAATATTTTGTAGAAGTTTAAATATTAATATATTCTTATTGTCATTAGACAAATCATTGATTAATCAAGCATATATCCGAAGCATTTATCCAATCATCAATCAATCACACATATATCAAAATCATTTATCAAATCATCGATTAATTAGATATATATCGGAAGCATTTATCAAAGCATCAATCAATCAATCAGATATATTTCATAAACATTTATCAAAAATCCCATTTTCGATAGCGTTGTTGTTCAGAAATGACATTAATAAAAAACGTTTCTACAGTTAGATTCAGCAGCTAGTTATAGTTTATCCTATTATCCAAGGAAAGATCTCATTGTAAGTTAATAGAACTATTCGATCCTTAGGAAGTCCTTGATTTGAATGTTTGAACACATAACTAATTGTTGCAAACGATACAATCAAATTCCATTGAAATTAATGAACTTTAAGCAATATTTCATAAAAATTTATAGCATGTGAACTATATTTCTTAAAAATAATAAAATTTAAACAGAATTCTATTACAATTAATAAAATTTAAGCAGTATTCCATTAGAATAACTAGAATTTAAATATTATTCCGTAAAAATTAAACGGTCTTCCATGAAAATTAATCTTTGTCAATACCTTACACGCCTGAAATAATAGAGAAAATCAATTTTCAGATTTGAAATCAACGTAACTATCTACATTAAAAAAGATAAACAACACCGTAACAGATATCTATAGCCTGATTATCACTGTAATCGTAAGGGGATTCCTTGTTACTCTTTTCTATGTAAAGTAAATACAACTTTGTTATTCTCAAAATATTCATTACACAGCCAAGGTTGTGCCATTACTAAAATCAAAAGTTATTTTGTCTTCCTAGAAGAGTTCAAAATAACGAAATCTTAAGTTATTTATAATAAAACTACTTACAAATATTACAAATATAAGCTTCTCATCTGAGGTTTTAAACATATTTAATAATACAAATTTATTTTACTTGTAATTTTAAATAAGTCTAAAAAATTCAGTTTTATTTCTAAAACAAAACAATAAAATGCTAACTTAACCAAGCATATTTCTTAATTTCTTTAAGTGCATTTCATTTTAATGTATGGAGCATATTTAAAGAACTTTCCTGTTGAATCTTCATGCACAAAGGAGATTATAATTTGCGTCAGAACTTTTGAGAAACAATGGCCAATGTGAATAATTTAACGAATTATTATACAACAAACTGTGCATTTTGATATGTGTTCTGTTTCTAATTTGATGATGGAAAAATGAAGATGACTTCAAAGATAAGCACGTAAATGGAATATTTAATGTGAAAAGGTAAGTAAGACTGTTATTGGAAGAGTATTATTAAGATTTGATGAGCAGCTGCATTTAAAATCAATAAATATTGTGTACTACATCCATATTCAGGTACATTTGTTAAATAAAGAAGTTTTTTAAGTTTATTTACTTTAGTAAAGATTTGAAAAATAATATTAAGTGTATCTTAAAGCTGAAAAATCCAGCTTTATAAGGAATTTTATTTAATTATCTAAATTTAAGGAAATTTCTGTATATCTATCATATATATATATATATATATATATATATATATATATATATATATATATATATATATATATATATATATATATATATATATATATATATATATATATATATATATATATATATATATATATACATATATGAATTTTTGAAGGAGGTATAGTATAGTACGGATCTAAATAACTGAATCATAGGAAAAATTTTGGAATTTTCAACTTTAAGAAAAGAAAAGATGCTGGTGATGATTTTTCATATGACAGCGCACACACAGAGAAAGAATTCTGTTCCAAGTACCTTACTGTAAGGTAATTACATTACCAGTAATAAAAATATATGGTATTCATACCACATGGTATTTAAACCATTTATTTGGTAAATGTTTCCTTTCATATGGTAACGGTTTACCAGAAATTCCGATTTTTGAAATTGCAGCTCTTATTACCGCACTTTTAGTAAGAATCCATCTTTTAACTATGAGAAAAACCTTTTATTAGCCTGTTTCACCTAATACGGTTAAAAGCAGAATTTTATCGGCCGAACTATTGAAGCTACTTAGTTCCTAGCAGCTCGGGACTTGTTATAGCCGAGAGGGTCTATATGCCAATCTCCTGACCGACAGAACGGGGTTTGAGTCCCAACATTCATACCACAATATTTCTTCCATTTCCTTCAACACAGTGTCTTTCACTCCGCAATTTGTGACCCTGGCCTACTTGAATACTATACTCTTATTCAGCACCATAAATCTGTTTAACACAAAAAGTCTAGTATTTTCCATCTCTTACGGTAGTTGAAACAACCGCAAAAACTAATTAAGCACGGTTCGTTTGATAAAACACAACTCAACAGGAACCAAACTCCAATGCACATTGCCTAACGAAAAACTTAGCTTAAATGTGTTTTTTACTGTTTTGAAACTATGCTAGTTGTAAATGGTTTTAAGAAAACGTGTAAATTGTTTCAAAACCGTAAATGTAAAAATGATCTTTACCGCAAACTTAACGGTTTATTGGATGGGCAGGCTCCTGCCGGTTATTTTTAAGTAGTTTTAGAATGAAAATTCTAAAAATGTAATAAAAATATTAGCTTGCAAAAATATTTTTTTCCAGGCTTGTAACATCGATTCCACACTGAGGAAAAAAAATATGGTTAAAACTACCGGAATATAGTATACTTTGCCATGGAATACCAAAGAGCACAATGGTTTTTATTGAAGAACTTTCGTAATGAATTTTATTAAAATTAACAATAAAATATAATTTAATTACCCTGCCGTTTGATAGTAAATGTTGTAAAATTTGATAATTTTATGATGATACCTTATAGCATGAAATAAAAACCAATTATTTGTTTAAACTTGCTTTTCAGTTTTGTATTTTTGCTAAATGTGTGACAATAAAAGCTGTAATTTTGGAATTCAAAATTTCCGATAGACCGTTGACATCCGAAAGGAAAAATTACCAAATGAATTATTTAAACACGGTATTTTTTTCTTTACTTAAAATTAAGGTTTTTCCCTCCACGCACTGAATCTATTCCCCTGATTTTCATATTTTTCCTTTAATATCTACATGAGAATTTTCAACAAATGCAGCGTATGTTTTTATTTAGATCTCTACCCTATAAATTTAGAAAAAAAAATTTAATTTAAAGAGATTCGTAAATAAAGAATGCACTTGAGAATATTAAAAGATAAATTTTTATACCTTATAAATACTTTCCTTTGAACGATCTAGCTTAAAGGAATATATGCACTTCTTTGAATATATGCACGATGTTTGAATATATACAAAATTATTTGCAAATGTGAGGATGATAATTTTTTAGCGTTTTTTATTGGACAATGTAATTGTGACTTAAGTTATGAAAAATTAAAAGAAAATTTCATTGAAACAATATATATTCAAAAACATTAAAACAATTTATAAAAACATTAAAACAGTTCAGAAACAATGAAACAATACATTGAGACAATTTATATTTTTAAAAAAAATACGAACAAAATAGTTTTCTTGAAATTTTTTAAACAAAACATTCTTGCCATTTTTTAAACTAGATAATACTGTTTTATATAAATAAATACAATGAAATGTAATGCTAAATACTTTTTTAGTTTTATTAACTAAATAAACACTTTAGTCGCTCTGGACTTATTTAAACTCATGAGAGATACTTGAATTTAATATTTAAATCGAGAGGAAATTTAATATTTAAATGGCCGACATTTTCATGGCCATTTGAAGTAAACAGTAAAGATTTATAACATATGATACAGTTTTTTTTTTAAATACGAATAGAAAATGACAATTATTATGACATCCATTATTATTATGACTAATGTACATGTGACCAGAGGAAATTTTAACGAATTGGTCAAATTTACAAAATTCAAACGTACGAAGTGATACTTAAAACACACTAAATCAAGAAAATGTGTGCTAATATGATTTAAAACTAAAATAGTACCAAAACTAATTAAAAATGAAAGGTTTAATTATGAAAATCTTAAGGCACGGTTATTTATAGACACATTTAGAACAAAAAAATTTATAAAACATGACAAAGTATTTATTCGCATTTGACTGGCGATCTTAAAAACTCAAAAAAGGAAATTTTTTCAAACGCTATCCAGGCACGCACTACAACAAATAGAAGGCTTCTGTTTTCTCTATATCATCTTCACGTAACTTTCCAGAGATTTTTAGATTGCTTCTGGTTAACTCTAACACCTCCTTCAATGGGAATAGTACATATTATGGAACTGCACTGTAAAAACTTCCGAATCAAATTACAGTGTCAGGTACCCGCACTTAGGGTGCATGGTCCATAATATCCATTTTACAGTAAAATCCATTTTTATCGTAAAATATTATATAATTTTTAAAATATTATTTATTCAATTAGAGTGAATCAGAGATTTCACAATAATTATTACTGTAAAAATTACTTTATATCAGACTTTTTGTTCCGTAACATGCTCCGGCACCAATGGATTTTACAGAAGTACCGGTACTTTTTACCGTAATTTGATACGGAATTTCTTACAGTATATCTCTTATTAGATACGCAATTAATGCAGCGATTTTGCTAAACGTATTTAAAATGCTGATAAAATTAGTTCTTCTGTCTATTTTTATTACATAGATTCTAATTAAAAAATATGGTCACCTGGAATTGCTTTTTTTTTCATTTTGTATCTTTCCAATAGAATAACAGAGTTATAAATCACCTCATTTTCTTAAAATTATGAATTTTAGATTTAAATATTGTAATAAATCATTCAATCTTCATATAAATAATAGACATTACTTACGACTTAGATATAAATTATTAAAACATATAGATCTATTAAAACATTAAAAAAAGGCAGACACTAATCTTATACATTACTTTAATGCTGATATATAGATTTTTTAGATCAAGCCCCGCACATATACGTAAAAACTTACAAAAGCGTATGAAACACAATAAATGTTTGTAAGATTTATGTTGTTATTCGAAAAGTATATGACTTCTTTTCCTTTTATATCTTCTATTTCGCACTAAAGCATTTATTTTCTAGAGGGACAAACGTTAAGACAATAAGTCAGTGTTCTGGATAAATCAGTGTCCTGGTATGTCTCTGAGGGCATGATCTTTTGAAAAATGGGAAATATTTCCAGAAATATTATTTTTTACTTAAAAGAGACGAAATATGGCATAGCTACTTTAAGTACTACATATAAAAGAATAGAGAACGAAACGGAAATATGAGGGAGTAAAATTGCAACTTTTTTTTTGAATATATAGTTTATGTTTTTTTAACTATCTCATTCTTAGAAAGTTAGCAGCTCGAACCATAATTTCGTGCATACTTACTACAACCTTAATTAAGTGCCAGATTAAACTAAATGATCGTATGAATTAAACATCGTTAACCTTCAATATACGATGTTCATTTGAAAAAAAAAGATTTGTTACAGTTAGCATTTTTGCGATGCTTGCAGAAAATTTGCATGACCTTTCCATTTTAAATACCAATATTTTAATTTAAAGTTGAAGTGATTCTTCTGAGAGTAAATTGACAAATGGAATCAATTATACCATGACAGTCCGAAAATTTGAGACACGTTGAACCATAATATCGTACACATACTACCACTAACTTAACCAAATAATTTTTTTGAATACTTAAAAAACTAATGAGTTGTCTATGAACATAAAACAATTACGTTTTTAAAGTGGCCAAACTCATAAGAAATCATGTTAGGGTTAACTGGCTGTTGAGAAGCACATATTGCACATACCTTGAACTGGTGCAAGGTACAATTCAAATACTGGTGCAAGGTAGAACCATGATGCATTTTTTTCCCTTTTACCGGCAACCTGAGGGTTAGTAATTTTTACCGGAATTTTTACAGTGCATTAAGAGTGTGTAACAAACTCCAGCAAGATGATCCGTATTTTTAAACTCCAGTAAAAGAAAACCCTTTTGTTTCAATGAAAATAATTTTCTTTATTATGTAAAAACGAACATTCTAGACGTAGATTCTTTCAAATATAAAGAACCAAACAAGGCTTTTACTCATAAAATTTAAAAAGAAAGAACTTATCCCATCTTGTTCTGCAGATAACCAAGCTGTCAAACCACCCCGTTCCTCATCGTACGATCTCACTTAACTTCGACTAGACTCGGTTTGTTACGAGGGGACAGGAACAACCGGTGTAAATGAAATATAAACAAAGGTTTAAATACCATAAAACCCTTTAAATCTGGTTAAAGAGACTATTAACTTTAAAATAGAAATAAAAATTATAAAATTAACGACTTTTTATTATTATATAATAAAAGTAAATATAATTTAGAATTTTATATAGATTTTATTTTTAATTTTTTGAGAATTAAAAGCGAAATAACGGTTTAAAACAACCGTTATTTGGAACTAGAACAAACTAGATTTGGAACAAAACTAAAAATGGCAATTCAATACTTCAGAAACAAACCGAAATTTAAACTATTTTTGCTTAAATTAACCAATTTTGTTTTGTATATATTTAACAATGAAACATTATGAAATGTACTATTTAATATTTATTTCTGACTCATAAACATATAAGGTTCTTAAGATGAAAGCTACTTAAGTATTTGAAAGCTACTGATAGTAAAATAATGAAAAAAAACCACAATATCTATAATAAGATTTAAATGCATTTTGTGGCGAATTGCATTTTTCCTTTTTTTATTTCATGGCAGATATCTTAACTCAAAACCTTTTGGAAATATTATGATGAAATTTTGCGTGAATATCATAATATTATAAACTATATTTACTAATATTATGTTTCTATTTGAGAATTATACATTTTCAGCTATGTCAACAAGAAAAAGCTCAGATTAGATTTTGTATTAAAATCGCATGAAAAATGTATGAATTAGTTTTGGTCTATTAAAATAAAATGAGTAGTGTGCGGCGCAAGCCTAAAAATTTTCCAATATTTTTTTTTTGTCAAATTTTTTAAAACTATTGAAAATCATATTATAAATAAATATAATTTTGCTAGTTTTCTTCATTTTATATCTAAATAAATCAAACTATACATATGTATAGCCATAAAATGTTTTTAAAAAAAACTATCAGAATGTTGAAAGTCACCTTAAAAATAATATCAAACCATGGAAAGACTAAAATAATTCACTTAATAAAGTTCTTAAATTTGGTAAATGAATTTAAAAGTTTAATTAAATGTTCAGTTTAAACTGTTGTTCATAATAGTTCATAATTTTATTTTTCAGGAACATTACATTTTTTTTTCATATGTTGCAATAGATATTACAGTTTCCAATAAAGCCCAATAATATAAAAATAGTTTATCTTCAATGAAGCCTTCATTATGATTCAGAAAATTTAAGTATAACTATATTAATAATATTAGTTGCAAAGTGGTGATTTTAGCACTTGCGTTTGTCTCTCTATTTGCTTATTTTGGAGCCTACTTTTTTTAAATTTTTTAATACAGATTTTCCAAAAGTATTTAGCTTTTCCTAATCTTTTATATAATTCTAAAGTAACATTTATACATTTGTGGGCTATCAACAAAATTTATCACTTACCAACATTCATAAACTTTAACTAAACACATGGACATGGTGGCTCAGGAAATAAGACATTCGCCTCCCAATAAGGTGAACCAGGTTCGAATCCCAGCGGTGGCTAGTCGATGTGAATTTTGCACCCGTCTCGCACTGACCACAGTGCTGAGATAAAATATCATCAATGGTAGACGAATCATGAGTTCCCTTGCTTTCGGACTAATTGTGGATGTTTATCGCGTTTTTACTCTCCATGTTACGCAAATACGGATTAGTTTCATCAAAAAGTTCTCCAGGAAGACTAGTTTTACCCAATGCTTGATCCATAAGCTCCCTTGTCTTCTGGGTAAGGTTCAAAATTGCAAGGTTATAGAGCTGAAAATTGATAATTGTATAAACTCAGAATTAGGTCGACTTTCCAAAGCCATTTGTAAAATAAAACTAAGCTCAAAATCTGATTGTTGGGCATTAAATCTCATATAAGAAGTTTTTATGCCATGCTTTAAGGTATCATAATAAAATTACTGCATGCGCAATCTCGGGCCATCGTAACAAGACAGTTGAAATGCACACACATGTTCGTATCATCACGAAAAGACAGTTAAAATAAGCACGCATGCTCGGATCATTGTAAAAGTAATAGGATAAAATTACCGAATTTTACCACATTTATCAAATTTTATTGTATTTTTAAAAAAACCGTTATTTTAGTATATTTTAATTTTCATTTTACTAAAATCATTACCAAAGATCTTCGTTAAAAAAATAGCGAGTTTTTTTAGGTTCCCATAGAGCCAGAAACACGGTAACTTTTACCATATTCTGATAGCTTTGAAAATAATTATTTTTATATGTGTACAAATGTAAGAAAAAAATTTCCCCTCTGAAGATTTGAAGATATGAGAGGCTGTAATTTTTAGATTCATCAGAAAAAATCACTTATGTATGCTAACAACATACAATTCAACTGGGCTTTTTCTAATAAAATTAATCTTAGTCATTCAAAATATTTGAAAATATAATTAGATGTAAATAAATTTTCACTAGCCTATAACTCAACTTTCCTATTTATTTTAGCTCATGAATAGTTTATAAGTAAACAGGGACATTAACTATTTAAGCTATGTATTTGGACATTTTCTGAGTTGAGAATACAGAAAAATTTATTTTCTTTATTATTTGGTTGTTAAAAAGTTCTAATTACTGAATTTAAATTTCGTCGAAAGAAAAAAAATCAGACTCCCATTACTATTTAGCGTTTGTCAAAGGCAACATTTCGTTAATTTGTTTGAGAGAATAATATTAAAATATTGCTTTCCAACTTGAAAAATTAGTCTTTTTATAAGTAAACATAAAATGTAAAAACTTATATTTAAGCAAGCGAAAGTTGAAGAACTAAATAAGAAATATTAAAAAAAAAATATCTACCTTTTTTACTCTAAAAGGAGATCTTTTTTTTTTTTTTCATTTTATCTAAAAACTAGTATGCTTAGAATTCCTTTTTTTTTAAATGAGAAAATCAAGAATTCTTCATGAAAGAGTTATTAATTATACCATGGTATACTAAACTCGTTTATTAATTTGTTTTCGTAAATTAATTTTTATATTTAGATTCTATTTTGCATTTTTTTAGTTATGAAAATGAAGTTAAAGAAGTAAATTTCTCATGAAAGTTTTGAATTATTTTTCATTTGATTAAAACTAATGAAATAACTTAAATTTATAAAAGGAAGTTAAAAGAATATCGTTGGAAAAACTTAAATCTTAATAAATTATTTAATATTTTATGAAACCACACGTTCTCGGAACGTATGCATTTAATAATTTTGATAAAACTAATTTACGATATTTACTTTCTTTTTAATCCGATTAATTTTGAAATTCGATTCTTAGTTTAATACTTTTAATTTTAATACCCTATTATCAGATAATCAGCTTAGTTAAAGTTTATGAATGTTGATAAATGATACATTTTGTTATTCGAAGCATAAATGTACTTTATCATAAAACAAGAGAATCAGAAACACTACATATTTTAAAGAAAACAGATTTAAGAAAGTTGAAAAAAAGTAAATACGAAAATAAGTGAATAGATAAATAAAAACAAGTGCTAAGAACTTTATAATAATTTTTTTTTGGTATACGTAAATTTTCTAAAGGAGAAAAATCTGAAATCTAAAAAAATCTTTCTAAAAATCATTTATTTCGGTTAAATTTACTTTTCAGTTTTGTATTTTTTTTACTAAATGAATGGTAATAAGAACTGCAGCTTCGAAACCCAAAACTTCCGGATAATCGTTACTATATGAACGGAAAAATTACCCAATTAATTATTTAAATACCGTATATTTTGGTTTTATTAACTGGATTTCTGTTATTGTTCTTTTCACAAGAAATGCCGTTACCATACTGTAAGGTAATTTTACCAGAATTTTTTTCTTCATATACCTTGTCAATCCTGGTGATATTTATAATTTACGTTGTGTGTTTAACAATGCTAAAAAACTATTGGGTACCCACTGAAGCCCGTTGCCAAGATTTTAACATTAAATTGGCTTCAGATTCAGTCTTAAAATGAGTGTCTAAGTGCATTAAAGTAGCTTTGGGCTAATTATTGAAACCACTATGGAACCATGTATTTGAAACATATGGTATGAAAAACCATTCCTATATAAAAAAAAACGTACAAGACGGAAGCAAGGTAATTAAAATGTTATACATCTTCACTAATTTAGTAGGCACTTTGTGAACATTAATACTAAAAGAACAGTCGAATTTTTCTTGTGAACATTTTGTTTGCGATTTCCTGCTCTGTGATCTGATGAAGCAATCTTAGAGAGATGAGTGTTTTCGATGTTCAAAGCTTAAAAGAAATGAAAAATATATCATTTGATTTCATTACCGGAAAATCTTTATTTTGTATTCGGCTTACAAAGTAAAAAGAAATAAATAAAACATGAAGTTTAATAAAAAGTACGTAAAAAAACAAATTATCGAAAACAAAAACTCAAAATCCTTCATAACTAATTAAGTTAAATTATCCTTTTGAATTCTAAAAACGGGGAAGATACAATCATGTTCGTGGCATCACTATTACAGTCAAAGGTTTTAGAGAAAAAAAAAACTACATCAGCACTTATGTCAGTTACAGAAGTTTAGTTTTCAAGCCACGCAACTTTAAACACATTGATTAATTTTGATTCAAATCCCTGATAACAAGACTTATTGAAGCTAGAATTTTATTGCCCGTTGAACGAAACGTTTTATGCTTGCACATGCGTTATTTTTTAACTTCAGTTAGCTAGAGAAAAAAATATTCATATTCAAAAAAGTGCTCATTAGTTTTTCGGAGTGACAAAACAAATGAATAGAGAAAAACAAACAATCAAACGTTTGAAATAATCGCTGACTGCAACTTTTGCGAGAAAAGAGTTCGTATTGTCATGAATCTTTCTCTTTTTTTTTTGTGAATTCGAAAGTAAGTAAGGAAAAAAAAGTTGAATTTTCGCGTCGATAATCCCAGCGAACGGAAGACATAAAAATAAGGGGATTGTAGAAAAGGATTTTTAGATATCATTTGTTAAAATACTCTTTTCCATGTTTTTTAATAATAGCCTTTCAACTTATGTTTAATTTTTTCTTCATCAGCTCTATGCAAAATAATTAAGAAATAAACGCATACAAAAACAATTCAATGTTTTCAATTGGTGCTTTAGTATTTTCTTAATTAGCTGCATTTCCATTTGTTAATTCAATACACAATTTAAAACTAACCTCATTGATATAACCTCATAGTCAAAAATATTTGTTTCAATTGTAAATTTTAAAGTTACTAAATAACAAAAATTGGTGGCTGATAATTTGCACCAAGTAGTGTAAAAGAACATTCTTGGTATTTTACCACAACCGAAACTATCCTTGATGCAGTGACATACTTAGATCCAAGAATTACACTGTAAAAAAAGTAATTGCTACCATTTTTGGGGTTGAGATAAACTGAAATTCTTACAGTGTATGAATTTTGACAATGTTTACAGTGTATGCATTTAATTTTTTGTGTGCTTGTTTATTGACAATGCTTATTTTAATGTATATTAGAATCAATTAAATATATTCATTACAAAAATATTTAGTTTAAAAATCAAACACATTTTTTACTGAATATTTTTCGTAATTATTTAAAAACTGAACTGTAGTTATTATGCAAACAATTATTTAAAATTGGCAAAATAAGAATGGTTTGAAAGAATTAGTGTGAATTTATAACTAAAAATGTACTTGTTTTTCAAACGAGATGTTTTTAAAATGAAGCTATTAAAATGGTTCTAATGAGCATGAAACACACAAAAATTGAATAAATTAATAAATAAAAACTAGAACAGTAGAAAAGTAAATCAAAAATGGGACTATATACACTATAAAAAATTTTATAATGTCTCAACACCAAAAATGTTGGCAACTTCTTTGTATACAGTGTATGAAGGTGTTTCACTGGAACATTTCGTTGTAAAGTACAGTACCGCTCAAAAATATCAATACACCTAGAAACTTATACAAAAATGGCAAAATTCAAAGTGTCATAACTTCTTTAAAAATGATCAAAAATGCTTCTGCTTTAGCTCATTTTGAAGCTTAAAATCTCTACTTTTATGTACTTTAATTGTTTTTAATTAATATATTTTGCAACTATGTACAATTACGCTCTAAACAATCATAGAAAATTGTATTAATTTTTTGTGAAATTTGACACGATGTACGGGCACAAAGAGGTTAGATATTGTTAATTTTTATTATACCATTAAAAAATTTGGACTTTTAGCTTTCATTTAAAAAAAAAATTCCAAAAAAACATGTTTTTTGACGAAGTTATTGTCAAATAAAAAAAAAGTTTTTTTTCAGAATTAATGACTTTTCAGCAATTATAATAAATTTTAGTGTAATTATAGTATGATATGAAAATTTTTTAATTAAAATAAATTAAAATTTAATATTTCTCGATAATATTATTTCATAATTTATTATAACAATTTTAACTTTTTTTTTCGGAAAATATAATAATGAAATAAGAATCAACGTTTACAACGTTGTGTGCTGCAATTATAAAAGCGCGGGGAGGATATTTTGAAGAAAGCAAAATATGATGTAAAATATTTTTTCATTATTACATTTTTGTTTTCAAATTTTTTCTGAGAAAAATACGAAAAAATAAATTTCAAAATATTAAATTGTAAACGTTGATTCTTATGTCATTATTATGTTTTCCAGAAAAAAAGTTAAAATTGTTATAATAAATTATGAAATAATATTATCGAGAAATATTAAATTTTAATTTATTTTAATTAAAAAATTTTCATATCATATTATAATTACACTAAAATTCATTATAATTGCTGAAAAATCATTAAATTCTGAAAAAAAAACCTTTTTTTTATTTGACAATAACTTCGTCAAAAAACATGTTTTTTTTTAAATTTTTTTTAAATGAAAGCTAAAAGTCCAAATTTTTCAATGGTATAATAAAAATTAACAATATCTAACCCCTTTGTGCCCGTACATCGCGTCAAACTTCACAAAAAAATAATACAATTTTCTATGATTGTTTAGAGTGTAATTGTGCATAGTTGTAAAATATATTAGGCATAAACAATTAAAGTACATAAAAGTAGAGATTTTAAGCCTCAAAATGAGCTAAAGCAGAAGCATTTTTGATCATTTTTAAAGAAGTTATGACACTTTGAATTTTGCCTTTTTTTTTTTAAGTTTCTAGGTGTACTGATACTTTTGAGCGGTACTGTAGTTACCACCTTTTCTGTGTGCTAATACACATAAAAATATCTTACAAAGTACGGTTTTTTAAAGTACAGTAAAACATGTAAATAATAATACTTTACATAAATAAAGTATTATTATTTACATAATTAAAATATAAATTAAGTCTCAAAAAGAGCAATTGTCGTAAAATTGCTGGTATGTATTAAAAAGTTTTAAAAAGTTAATACTTTATATCGAATACTTTTTATCCTATTAAGTTTTAGAGTTTTCTTTTTTAAACAAAACTTAAAAATCAATCATTGGTAATTATTTTAAGAATGCTCGTTATAAATCTTTGTTTGAAGTTAAAAGTTATGCTAAATTTAAGCATTTCCCCATTAGTAATCACTTTAATTATTTTAATGATTCTTTATGTATTTAACTTAAACTTCAGCCAGCTCAAGATTTTTAAAAGCTATAAATAGCTATCAAGAATAAATAAATTTGTTGATTTTCTGCGAAATTGTAACGAAGTAATTAACCTGTTGAAACACACTCATCTCATTAATGACTACTTATGTTACATTGTATTATAACTGATAACTCATAACTATCTTTCAATCTGTCTAATTACACACCAAAAATTTACTCTCTTCTTCAAAAATTAAATATGCTTAAGCTACTTAAAATAGTTCTCTATTTTCTCTAATTGGCTCTATCCAATTTCAGATCTGGATACATTTTTCTTCTCTAAATAAGTAGGTTAGATTCAATTTTCTCTCTGCATTGATATTGAGATGAGTGGAAAAGGCATGAAGAACTAATTACTTCATTTCCAATCTATCGTTCAAACTTCAAAACTAATTATCTTGACATTTATGGAAGAAATATCTGCAATAAGCTGTGTTAAATAGTGCCAGTGATTTATCAAATTATTCTTCCATAGCTTGTTTCTATAAATAAGTGCATGTAAGAAAAAGAATAGGAATATTTCTATTTTGTTTGGTGTATTCTTAAAAGAACTAATAGAAAATTTGTGCGTGAAAGAAATAGCAAGAATGGAACAACCTAAAAAGAAGTGACTTATTAAGTGAGTGATTAAATCACAACTTAAGCTTTAAAAAGTAAAACTAATTCATACACGGAGAAAAGAATTCTAATAAAATTATTGTACTTGAATGATAATGACATGTCTGGTGTAAAAACAATAATTATGGTTTATAAAACCAAAATATACGGCATTTAAACCATTCATTTGGTAATTTTATATGGTCACAGTTTACCGGAATTTCTGGTTTTCAAAACTATAGTTCTTATTTACACACATTTAGTAAAACATACCTAACTAAAACGTAAATTTTACCGAATAAACGGTTTTTATCCCATTCTGTAAGGTATCATCTTAAAATTACTAAATTTTACCAAATTTTATCATAAATATGAAATTTTATTATATATATAAATATCATTAACAAAGTGCTTCGGCAAAACGTACCAAGATTTTTGGTGCTGCAAAGCGACAGAAACACGATAAATTTTACCATATTCTGGTAGTTTTGACCACACATTTTTTTCTCGGTGTAAAAACGGCAGCGCAGAGCTTTAAAGATAAAGGTAAAAAATTGCCTTTTTAATTAAATAAAGTGCAAAAACTCAAATAGGATTCTCCGAAAACTTTAAAAATTTAAAAGTACGATACCATTTGATTGTTAAATACTTATGAAAGAATAATTTGAAGCAAAATTATGGCATTATTAATTTAAACTCAACCGTATATTATCGTTGATGAAATATTCGGGGAAAAAAATCAAATTAGATAAAAGCTAACTGCACTTCCTTTCAATCCAAACTTATTTAATGAATAAAAAATGTCTTCAGATCGGTAATCAACGCTTTCTTATACCTGGCCACCATATTTATTCACAAATGAAGACGGATTCTCAGAGTTGTTTCAATTTTGAGCATATCACTATACTCAATAATGAGTACATGGGGTTTTCAAATTCGACTATATTTGTTTCGGAGCTATTTTGACACATTTGCTCAATTTTGAGAAACCCTTTTTTTCAGTGCAGGATTTAAAATTTATTGTAAGTCAAGTAAACGATCCTGTGATGTATTATATAAATTAAATATGACGAACTATTACGCATATCTTTACGTTGCAAGCTAATTCACTTGAAGTTCACAGGCTATTTGGTATTAATCATGAATAAAAGCATTAAAAATATGTCAAATTATATGAGTCATACATCAGTGCGTCTCAGTTAAGTGTCTGTAGTGAATGCATTATCATTTGCATAATTTACGATGATTCAGAACACTATTCGTCAAAAACTACCAATTGAGAAAATATTTGTTGATGCATGATACTTTTACTGTCCCTGCCTACTCTAGGTGATATTTTTAAGGCTTTTCAAACTGCGTGGGAAAATTTCGTGTATTGATTAATGTGTTGAATTAATGCATATAAAAATTATTTCTGATATATCTCTAAAGTAAGCATTCAAATCATATATTTTTTACATAATTTTTTTTGCGTTTGTATAATTTAAAAATCTTGCAGAAATTTGTATATTATGGTACGATAATCAGATATAATTTGTGAAATCTTCATATAAAAGTAAGAAAAATAATTCATAAAAGGCAAAAAATAATTTTTAAGCGTACATGGATTCTGATGCATACATGATAAATAATTTTAAATGGTAAATAGTTATATTTAATTTAAGTTATTAATAAAAATTCTACATTTATATATTTAATAAATTATAATGTTTTCATTCATTTGAAATTTCGAGTGATTAGAATTATTATGATCAGAAAACTATTATCTAATTTAATTAGTAGATTTTGGGAAGTAGTAACATGACTATATACTAACACACATTTAAGAGAGAATTTTCTTCGAAACAAATGAATTTTATTGGTAACAGTTAGCCTAGATGCAAAATTCACTAACTGCTGTTAAGGACAAAAGTAAGGCTTGAGAAAAATAAACAAACAGCTTTATAAAGCATGAAATAAAATATCTTTTAAAAGAAATTTAAAGACATATTTATGAAAGTTAAAAACTGTAATTTCGTATTAAAGATGAGAAGAAACTTTAAACATTAATAAGTTTGAATAATGTTGATTCCAGTGCAGGTTCCGCATTTATTCCGCAGACGCATTGAATACAGCGGCCACTGAATTTTCATTTCTAATATTTAACAATTTTCTAATGTAGTCAAATGTAGGCATCTCTAATGTAGGCAATGTGAAAAGAGTCACACAAAATTTACGACTTCAAACTGGCAGCTTGTTTGGTTGTGCAAAACTATAAAACTTTCGAATAAAATCTGTAGTATGAGCAGTATTTTTGCAATAAAAGAAGATGCTGTTTCCGTAAAAGTTACAATGGAAATCCATAGTCACAACAGATTTTTACCGTATGAGAACACATTTACTGAGGGCGGAAGTAAATCTGTAGTGTGGTTGTGCAAAACCATAAAACTTTCGCATTAAATCTGTAATATGAGCGGGTTTTTTACAATAAAGGAGCAAGTTGTTTCCGTAAAATTTGTGATGTAAATCTGTAGTCACAACAGATTTTTACCATATGAGAACACGTTTACTCTGTGAGATTGTGGAAGTAAATCTGTACTCTCACCAGATGGATAATATTTTATCGGTGTCAGATGGGTTGGTGCTAGACGGAAGAAGAATCGATACGACCAGCCATTCCTGTGATTCGAACCAGCCTCACCACATTGAACTAGCCTCACCACATCACCACTCTTTCCTCTGAGTCCCCACTGCTCTAGTATTCTATAAAGAAGAAAAAATCAAAATTGTCTTCATCTTAAAGGTCCATATTTAAGTGTAAAAACGTCTGAAATTATAGTGACCCAACTTTATAATAATGTCTGACAAATTACTTATCAAAAATATTGTATCAAAAGAAAAAAAAATAATTAGATCGAATATCAATTTGACAATAAAATAAAATCTAAGTTTTATAGGATGTCCAAAACTATAAAATAATTGCTGTAAAGTAAGAACAAGTATAGAAAATAATTGTTAAATGATTTGAGAAAAAATAAAGTTATTGTAGGGTATGCAAAACAGCATGACAAAATCTAGAGTTAGGACAGACTGTTTTTATCCGTTTATGATACGAGTGAAAAAAAGTATTGTCAAAACCATCAAATATGAAGACAGCCTTATTGCGGGTCCCCGTCAAATATGAGGACAAAGGCCGGGATAGCCTGGTTTGTAGGGCACTGGGCCCATGTCCAAGAGTTCGTGGGTTCAATTCCAACCAGCCGAAGACTCCCCGTGTAGTAAATGGGGACTGATGCACGTTAAATCTGTCGAGTCGCAAAGTCCTCCACGTTCCCATAACAAATCAATACCACTAGGGGTACTGATCCAGGAGTTTCCTTGTCTTCTGGATTGGTTCAAAATTACAAGGCTATGGAGTTGAACATTTAGTAGTCGTAAATCCAAAAATTGGGACGGCTGTTCAACAATGGATATAAAAAGAAATATGAGGACAGCCTTAAACCGTCAAAGATGAGAAAATGCCCGGAAAAAACAGGTTTTTTATAGTGTGTCATAAAATTAAAATCGTAAAATAAATACTACAAAATAAATATCATGAAACAAGCATCATTAAATATCATAAAATGGGCATTATGAAAGACAATAATAATATGAGAAAGAATGAAAACACATGAAAAGAAATATATTAGTCATTATGCAACAAAAATAAGCTAAAGCAACAAAACCATACAACAATTACTCAGCAATTGACTTCGTAGTTGATGGGAACTTAGTGAAGAAATCGTCATTAACTAAGCAATCAGAACTAAGGATAATAAAGTAGGTCACAAGGCCATACGAGACTGAAAATTTAAGGAGCTACGATTAGGTTTTTTTCTCAGGTTGTTGACTTATTATAAAAATAAAATAACTTTTTTACTTGTTAAATCACAGATTCGGTAAAGTTCAAATATCCAATATGATATATAAATTTCAAAATCATTTTTTTTTAAATTTTGTACGTATATTTGCGAAGAATGTTTCATTCATTTAACTTAAAAATGTCTTTTATAAAATTAAAAGAGATGATATGAAAACATTATGAGGTTAATACATTTTAACAATGAAAGTAAAAAAAAGTAAAATCATTAAATTACCATTAATTGTTTATTTAATATATACTAAAAACTCTATAACGATTGATAACCTTTTCATAAAATCTTAAATGATACGGCCTTAGAATATTGAAGAGTTTTTTCATTATTTATGACAAATTTTATCTTAAATCGATATTAAAGTAAACAATTTTTTTCAACCCAGTTTACTTTTATTTGTATGACGACAAAAACTATTTTGGCATTGTTATTTTTATGTTACTTAAAGCACAATCTTAATGAACGAAGAAAAGTAATCAGCACTTTCTAATAAATGATAAAGATTTTTTAAAATTTATCGTGCATAAAGAAGTCACATTTATTTTCTGATCATGTTAAAACATAATTTATTTTATTTAATTACTTTTTAATTATTATTTAAGTATTCTGAAGATATAAAACAATCTTTAAGAACTTGTGATTTTCTTTGTCTTTATAGCATGTGTCTTTATAATATAATATGTGCAGGTACAAACTGTTTCGAACATTTTATTTGAACCATAATAATTCATTCTATCTAAAAAAAATTTGGTTTTAAAACAAATTTTTCAATAGAAATTACTGTTTTAAAGTACGAATCTTTGAGCAAATAAAGATTTTGCTCAAGGATTAAAGGTTGATGGATTACACTTAAATTTCTTAACTTAAATAGGGGTGCATAATAGAATAAGTAAGAATTTTTTTTTCAATTAAAGCAGTAATAAAATCTAAAAGAAAGAAAATAACTAAGCTATGTGGCTTAAAAATACTGGTGGAGGCTGATTGCGAATTTCTAATAAATGTAGCAAAAACATTCGCAGTCACTTATTGTGTGCAATTTTTTTCATGTGCTTCATACTGTGATTCATCTGTTACTTAATTTGTTTTTATTCCTTGCATGCTTCCTGTAACAATATTCTTTTTTTTTTGCGTATTTCATAAAATTCCTTTCCTTGAGGAATATGTAGGGATATTTAAACTATAGTCATTTTAAATTTGTTAAAAAATCTGTTAAAGAACGTAATTTAAATTATCTATCTTGCCAAGATCAGTTAAATAATCTGTGGTATGATCCACTTTTAATTTCGAAATGTTAAGAATAAAATATCAGCACAAACACCTTTAAACTCAGCTTGAATATCCACTGCAGATTCTGCCAAAGTGTCTTAGACACTTTTTTATTTCAAGAAGTATTTCAGAGTTTCTATAGATATATTGTATGTTTAAAAAGCAGCGGTAGCAAAATCTTATTGAAAGTTTAGAAACCCAATATTCTGCATTTTTAGTGGTTCGTAATATTTTTCGAATAAATCTTCGGTGAGTTTCTCATTCGTACACAGCTCATTTTGAGTTGAAAAATAAGAACACAGCTCAAAATGCTTGTTTAAGAAAATGAACACAGCTTAAAATGCGTATTTAAGAAAATTGACTCAGTAAAAAAATGAGTCTTTTCTATATTCAACCCAAATGTACGAAAGTTCAAATTAAGCGAGGAATTCCGTTCTTACTTTTCCTTATTTATTTAAGCACTAACCATAATTACTTAGCAAAGTCCTGGATTTCGGGGTCTGGGTGGCTGCTCTAACAATATTCAGATATGGAATTTCGTTCTTACTTTTCCTTATTTATTTGAACACTAACCATAATTACTTAGCAAAGTCCTGGATTTCGGGGTCTGGGTGGCTGCTCTAACAATATTCAGATATGGAATTTCGTTCTTACTTTTCCTTATTTATTTAAACACTAACCATAATTACTTAGCAAAGTCCTGGATTTCGGGGTCTGGGTGGCTGCTCTAACAATATTCAGATATGGAATTTCGTTCTTACTTTTCCTTATTTATTTAAACACTAACTATAATTACTTAGCAAAGTCCTGGATTTCGGGGTCTGGGTGGCTGCTCTAACAATATTCAGATATGGAATTTCGTTCTTACTTTTCCTTATTTATTTAAACACTAACCATAATTACTTGGCAAAGTCCTGGATTTCGGGGTCTGGGTGGCTGCTCTAACAATATTCAGATTTGCGTTCAGAGCTCAAAGAAATTTTAAAAAGTATATATATAAAAAATGTATTAAAATTTATAGGACCCATGTCAACCTGTAATAATAACTGTTGACTTTTAAAGTTTTCTTTTAAAATTTAATTTAATAAAATTTAATAAGGGATTTATGCAAATTGATGATAATAAACAGTGAATTTATTACAGATTTATTAGTTTATATTTATAAATAAACAAACTCATAACACAAGTCTGAAAAACGAAATCAAATGCTATGTCCATTTTCTTAGACACACATTTTAGCTGCATCCATTTTCTGAAACACTCATTTCAAACTGTGTCCATTTTTTTAAACACGCATTTAGAGCTGTCTCCATTTTCTTAAACACACATTTCGAGATATGTTAATTTTCTTCAGCACGCACTTCTAGCTATGTCCATTTTTTTGTACACGCATTTTGAGCTGAGTCCATTTTCTTAAACACACATTTGGAGCTGTGCCCTGAATTAAAAAATTACCAATTAAGTGATTCCGTAATGGGCATATTACATCGGAAAGAGTTAAATAACTTTCTTTCTTATATGACATCACAGTTTTGGCATATTTTAGCATTTTTAATCGTAAGCTGTGGCTTAGAATTTCAACGGAGCCTTTATTTAAATAAAATTTAAAAAAAGACTCAGTTTAACTTTGATGCTATTACAATACAATAGAGGTACAACTACAATAGAGGTATTGTTTCAAATTTGGCTAGTTAGAAAGGAATTTAACAGTCACTTTTACAATATAAATGATTTTTTTTTATTTTATTGTGTGTATTTTGCTGTTATTTATATCTTCTAAAGTGCTTCCCTTTATTTTTAAAGCAATAGAAAACAAGTTAGTGAACCACTAACAACAAACTTTGCGCTAAAATTACAAACAAAAAAAATGCCTTAGAGAGTAATATGTTTTAAGTTAACTGCAACAAACGGGACTTTTTTGTCACTTACAAAAAAGAAAGATGTGAAAGTGTGCGTCAAAACCAATTTTTAAAGCCATTGAAAGAAGTTAAGCTGTACAAATAGAGAAAAAGAACAAAGCATTTTGAAAAATTTTAACCATCGTTACGTCTTCTGTAATCAGTAAGTACAAAAGAAAATATTTCAATGACATGGAAAAGTTCTTCTTTATCCCAAAACAAAAAATAGTACTTATATCTTTATTGCTATACATTTTTCAACATCTCCTTTGATCTGATATAATGATTTTTTTTCTAATGTTGAAATATTAAAAAAACAGCACATTTTATATTACTTATCAAAAAATAAAATTTAAAACGAGCTTGCAAATTTTACACAATTACAATAAAAAAATTACAACAAAAATCTTTTTCAAGTAAATTATTCTATTCAGAAAAATATCTTTGAAATAGTTTTCATTTAAATTTAAGGTTTTTTTTAATATATAAAAATGTGGCCTATTCACCTATATAAAGAATCTAATAGAGAAAATAGTGACTTAAATTTTAACTACTTTGCGAAGGCTATTTTTAGGATAAAAGAGGTTTCTAGCGAAAACCTTTTTTTTTTCTTCTTATTTTAATGGAAAAATAAACTAGTTAGAAAGGATTTTAAGCCCTTGCTCAATCCTTTCAACCTCTCAAATTATAAGTAAGGTTTCAGGATTGTTTTTCTTCTCTCTTGCTTAAATATTAATTGATACATAAAATGTCCCTCGTGTCCGTCTATCGTAATAAATTAACAAAAAGATCATTTTTTACAAGGATTATTATGCACTGTTATAGTTTTCATTCTTAAATTATGGTAAAATAACAGGCAGCAGTTTGTCTATACAATTAAACGTAACCTTTACTGTTTTGAAACCATTTACAACTGGTTTGGTTAAAAAACCATGAATATAAAACTATATGGTTTTTAA
The DNA here is from genome assembly GCF_982258835.1 of Parasteatoda tepidariorum. Classification (NCBI taxonomy): domain Eukaryota; kingdom Metazoa; phylum Arthropoda; class Arachnida; order Araneae; family Theridiidae; genus Parasteatoda; species Parasteatoda tepidariorum. The sequence continues at coordinate 54,722,369 of NC_141765.1, forward strand.
ACCATTTACAACTAGCATGGTTTGAAAACCGTAAAAGATAAATTTAACTGAATGTTGTAGATAGTGTAGCAGCTTTATGGCTCTGCCATCTACACGTGAATGAGAGTATTGTATTCTAATAGCCCAGGGTCATAAATTAAGGAGTGCAGGAGACGGGAAATTCTCCGTGTCTTGAAGGAAATGGAATAAATATTGTTGTACCAACGCTGGGATTCGAATCGAAACTTCCTTCTTTCGATCATGACATTGACAGATTAACTCTCTCGGCTATAATATGTACCTATCTGTAAGGAACTAATATTTTTCATTACGCAAATCTAGTTGGTGCAATAAAATTCTAGTTGATTAACCGTATTAAGTGAACACGGTGAACAAAAATTTTTTCACACTGTTAACAATTTGAATACCATCTAATTTATAGTTATTTAACTGTTTTGTTTGAACAAAGTAAAATAACAATTAAATAAATCGTTGTTTAACCAGTTTTTTCGAGAAATTTTTAACAATATGCAGATGAACAGAAGTCGATGGAAATTATTTATTGTTAAAACATATCTTGCTTCGGAGCAGGATTTGTACTTGTTTATAGTATATAAGGTACTTTTAGTTTAAATTCAGCTTTTTTAATTTCAACTACAAAACTTACTGAAATTAATTGTTCACAAAAAATTGAGATATTGAAGAATACAAAATTATTACCACGTGTATATTTAAAGCTGTTAAACTGTTGTTAAAATTTTTACTATCTTTAGACCAATATTGAAAATAAAATATGGCTCAAATTTACTGCTTAGCTACTGTGTTAAAATTAAGCATGTTTCCGTTTAAAATTAATCTAATCTTATAGTTTAATCAAATTTAAAGAATGCAAAGTTATGTTTTTACTTAGCGCCATATAAAAAGGCCGCAGCAAAATTAACCATATATGATTCTATACTCTCCAAAATTTCTATCAGTGAAGACACTCTGAAATAATAGTTAAAAATTTTCCTTTTATTTGCATATTTATTGGGATTAAAATTACTTTATCTTTCATTTTCAGTGTGATTCTGGAGTTGCAGTGGATTCTTTTTTTCATTCGTTATATAAACAGCCAACAATGTCTGCCATTCTTGGACCGGGAACTTCAGAAGTTACCGAAAGACTTGCTCGTGTAGTTAGCAGATGGAATATTGTTCAAGTAAGTTTTTCGTTTCTAAATGAACAATAATTGCAATCCAAAATATTTACATGTTTTATTTAAAAAGAAATTAAATACCCTTCTGTTAAATTAAACGGTCAAGTTTACTATTGTCTCTGTTCTCACTCTGGGAATTGTTTATTAGAATTGGTCTGAAAATTCTTCCTAAACTTTTTCCTTCAATTATTAATATGTCATTGCCATCTTTATTTGTGTAGGACAATATTTCACTAAAACAAATTATTATAGGCCTAACAAATGTTTTAAAAATTTTTAATTTAATTTAAAAGTCTATTATTAGTCTATTTAATTTAAAAGTCATTAGTTAAAAGTCTATTCTTGAAAAATTATTAGTATAAATAAAAGCTTTTATTTCCTTTTTGAATCTTCGAAATTATTTCTTCAGAATCATTATTATTGAGCCAAAGTAAATGAAACTTAAGACCATATCAAAATGAAAGTTATTTACCGCAAACATTAATAATTTTTCATCCGTAAACTTTGTTCATTCCATTTATTTTGTTTCGTGCTCATTAATGAAACCAAAATCTTCCACTGCTTTTATAAACTGGCTTTAAAGATAAATTAATGATCGTCTGCATCTACTAAAATTACAATATCGTCAGTAAAAGTTTCTGAGAAGTATTGAAATTGATAAAACTTTTCAAATATATCTGAAAAATAATTTATTCACAATGTATAAAATAATGTATCAATGGCGATAATATATTATTTTTACCATTATATTCAGACTAAAATTTTTACTTCAGTTTGGAAGCGTTTAATATATTTAATTCATGATACTAAATAATATAATAATCCTTAAATAATAAATTTTATATAATTTATGAATAATATATTTTTTAATAGCAATGATATGGCCACATTTAAAAATTCAAAAAAATATAACATCAACGAAATGAAATATCCAGCCGTCTTTTGTACAGAGACGAAGACAGTTTATTTTAATAAAACAATTTTTACACAATAATTTTATGATATTTTCAACGGTCGGACAGACATGTGAAATCCCTCCATGTTTAACGATAAAAAATTCAAATTTTCAATGAATGCATAGTTGCTAGCGGGAGCATGGAAAGAGATCCAAAACTCGGCGAGTTTTCAATAGATAATATAACCAAAAATAAAGCCATCCTCACGTTATTAATATTAAATTTCATAAAATCTGGATACAACCTAATCTCCAAAAAGACCGTTACAATTTGATATAACCCTGTAAATGAAACATTTTTGAGGTTAGAAAAGTAAAGCAGCTTAAAGAAAAATAAAGTTAAAAATAAATTTTGACTTTCGATTAATCGCGACACTGAATTGATGATTTTTGCACTTGTATTTAATTAAAAACGTAACCTAGCCGCTACATTGGTTGTTAAGAAAAGAATAAAAGTATTCATATTCGCTTTTTATAAAACAGGATAAAAATTTAGCAATTTATTTAATTTGATTATAATAGGATTAAGAATGGTTAAAAAATTAAATTTATGAAATTAAAGAAAATTTAAATGCTATGAAATATTTAATCCCTAAAATAGCATCACAATATATAAATAATATATTTTATAAAAATAAAATTAAAAAGAAATATAATTAAAAAGAAATATAATTAAAGTAATAACAGAAAGCCAAACTTAGTTTAATCTTATTTAGTAAATTGTATGCCATGAAATAATATTATATATGCTATTAATGTGTTGTCTAAAAAGTTATAAGAATAAAAATATTTAATATTAATATTGTTATTATTATTATTATTAAATATTTAATATTATTAAATATTTAACATTATAGATATTACTATTTAGATGAAGTTTTGCTTCGACTTCATAAACTTAAAATATTAACGGAAAATTCATTTCAATTTCCATTTAGAACTATAATATAGTGCTGTAAGGAGGGGTTAAATTGGGCATAAATGTGATTAAATAAGACACCTTGTGAAAAATTTGTGCAGAGATAATGCTTAACATGAACCAATATTTTCAAGAGTTCAGGGGAGAAATTTGCTCCTTCGGACACTTGTATCTTCAGACATCTACAATTTCTAAAAGATTAATGGCAACATAAGCAATGTTTTTATTTCTAATTATGATCTTAACCAATCGATGACATCATTAGCACCCGAAGCATTGAATTTAAGTTTCCATGAGTGATAAAAAATTTCATTACTTAAGAGTAAATTTGCTTTTACTTTCTTTTCATTTTGCGAACATGAATTTATCAAACTATTGCACAGAGATTAATTTGGTTACAGAGGAGATTTTCCTATGTTTCAGTTATAACAAATAATGATAGTTCATTTAGATTGAGAACAATTTTATTTTTTTAAGCATGTATTGACTATAAATTGGGACCTGTTTAAAGAGGTAGCAGATTTTAATAATTTTCATACCTTTTGCTGGAAGGCAATGTGTTTTAATCCGTTTTAATCCATCTTGATTTTAAATACAACAAAAATCATATTCTATTAGTATATTTTGGTTAAATGTATTCTTAAAATAATTTTATTGTTTGTTTTAATTTGCATATTATGAATTAAGGGAACAGTGAATGTATGTCTTTTGGTTCAAAATGCTAACAAGATGCATCTTTATCCTAGAATGAGCTAATATTTCGTGGTTTAAAACAAATATTAAAGCTTATTTAGATTTTAAATACATTTCCAATTATTCTATCTGAAATCAATATCAGCATTATGAAATTTAGAACAAGAATTCTGGAAAAATTGGCATCAATATCCACCATTCTTATTACAATAAACTGTGTATTCTACATGCTTTGTGTTGCTCATTCATTGCGAATCTATATTGATTGTTTTTGCATGTTATCTTTAAGCTGATAACGTTTATTTTATTTCATTTTGTATAACAAATACATCTGCAATATGCATTTTTTTTAGTTTAGTGTGTTAAAAATATGAAAGGGTCGTGTTTCGGCTTAAAATTGGTTTAAAAAAAATCACATGTTGCAAAATTGTTTTGTACTTTAGGACAGCCTGCAATATCTGTTTTAAGATGATGAAAAATTTTTACGTTAAATCCGTTCCTGTTGGAAAAATATATTACAATTAAAGACATTTATGTATTTAACACTTTAATCTCGGCAAAAAAGCGCCTCTGTCCCTTCCTCTGCACTTAGAGTTCCCATGCAGTTCTAAAATTGAAATAAAATGTAAAACTTAAGCATCTTACTTTAAAGATTAATAATGAATTGCAATCAATAATTATATTCAATAATACAACAATCGAACACATCGAGTATTCCTGGAAGACGAATTATCTCGTCCATCGCGATGAAAGAGTTAAAGGTTGCATTTAATTATACACTGGTTATCATAAATTAAGGAAAATTCACAAAAATCGCGATAACTCAAGAAATTACACATGGAATTTTATGAAACTTACCCACAATATACAACACATAGTAAGGTATTAAACAACATAAAAAGAAATTATCAGACATTAATAGTAGTATAGAAATTAGCACATGTATAAAATAAACAAATTGGAAGTATCGGTTTGCAATAGAAAAAGTACCTTTAATATGGAATATGATTGCCTCTAGAAGCAATACAGCACAAACAGCGATGTGTGATGCTTTCAATTATGCGGTCTATCAGTTCAATAGGAAGTGAGAGCCATTGCTCTTGTAAAGCAGTTGCAAGCGTGGCAAGGGTCTGAGGGGGCGGATTGATGGCAGATACACGCCTCCCTAGAGCATCCCAAACGTGCTCGATAGGATTCAAGTCCGGGGATCGAGCTGGCCACTCCATACGAGTAATTGTTTCCTGTTGAAGATAATCATCAACAATGCGAGCTCTGTGTGGTCTTGCATTATCGTCCTGTAACAGGAAGCAATCACCAATTGCCCCGGCATATGGGCGCACATAAGCATCAAGGATGTTGTCTCGATAAACCTGAGCATTCACGGTTCCCCTTGGAAAGACATGGAGGTATGTGCGCCCTCCTAAGGATATGCCTCCCCAAACACAGACACTGCCTCTTCCGTATGCATCTCTTTCACGGATGTTTGATGGATGATAACGGGTCCCAGGTTCTCTCCATATCAAATAACGTCTACTGTCACTTTCTAGACTAAACCTGGACTCATCCGTAAAGAGAACAGGCCTCCATTGATCTGACGTCCAGTGGACATGTTGTCGGGCCCACTGCAAACGGTCTCTCCTATGGCGTGATGTGAGCGGCACGCAAATGGCTGGTCGTCTCGCATACAGACCACCTTCGTGGAGCCTTCTGCGCACAGTTGACGTTGACACCAACCTTCCGGTGGCTGCAGCAAGAGAGGATCTAAGATGTGTCGGAGTAGCGGTTCTATTCCTGCGTGCACTTAATGTCAAATATCGGTCATCGGCACTGGTCGTAACAGTTGGCCGTCCTTGACTGAACCTCCTAGATGCCGAATCTGTGGTTTGAAATTGCCTCCAAAGTCTATGAACCACAGATGGACTCACATTTAGCCATCTGGCCACTTCTGATTGACTCTGCCCTGCCTCTAGTCTCCCGATGGCTCTCCATCGTAGTTCTTCAGGCAAATGATGCCTAGAGGTCATTATTACGAATTGGCTATCTCAGATTTTCAATGTCGCAATCACAGTAAAATTTGTGTGCTTTCTCTCAAACTTGGACTTTTATGCTCCAGGCAGATGACGTAAGCCGAGTGCAGCGCCACTAATTTGCATATTGCAATTTTACTCAGCTACTCTTAGTGGACAACATATGCAAATTTTGCACGGTTTGGCTTACTTTTGAAAGAGTTATCGCTATTTTTGTGATTTTTCCTTAATTTATGATAACCAGTGTATATATGACTGTAAGTATCGAAGCTCCAAACTAAGTTTATTCAGTAGCTTGCGATAAAATACAAATAAAAATAATGCAATAATCTTTCTAAATATAATAAAATACAAATCTATTTTTATTTGTTTACGTAATTATTGAGAGTTTTTCTCCTTTAATTTAAAGTAAATATTCCAATAGTGTTCTCGGTTACATCAATTAAAATTTCCTAGATTTATCCAAAAATTATTTATTTACCACAAAAAAATACATTTTATAATTTTTTTTTCATATTTGACTGACACTCTAATACACATTATTAAGAAATGAAGCAGATAAGCAAGGCTCATTTCTTTCGCAGCTCCAACTGTTCATTACTTATTAAAAGATCTCGTATCAGCTATTATCTGTGAATAAAAAGACAGTTATGGATCTTCTAGCTGAGATTCGATGATGGAAAAAAGTATTCTTTGACGAAAGTGCTTGTTACAGCAGGAATTTACTTTCTTATGAGGTCTTCGGATATTTCTTTTCGGTTCTCTACGCTACTTGTTTTGGCGGAGAAATTGCGAGATACTGAAGGCTTTGTTTTATGACTTTGGGATAAAACAGAATTGTTGATGTTCAGCTTTTATATAAGTATTATGAAAGTATGATTCAGTGGCTAAGCATTAAATTAGGTCGCATTCAACTAGCAAAATTAATTTAAATAAATTAGTAATTTGATTTGATTTCAAAAAATTAAAAATATTTCCTTTTCCAGCTGGCCCATGTTTCTGGCTCTATGGGAACACCAAAAACCTCGGTATTATTTACCGAAACAGTTTCGTAATGACTTTGGTGAAATGAACAATAAAAATGGTTTTATAATGCGTGATAAAATTGGGTAACTGTGGTAAAATTTGATCATTTTTCAGTAGTACCTTAGAGCATGGCATGAAACCATTTATTTGATTTCATTTACTTTTAATTTTTTAATTTGTCACTAATTGCGAGGCTGTAAGAAGTATAATTTTGAAAATCAGAATTTTTAGGTAAACCGATTCCATATGAATTTAAAAGTTACCAAATGAATGATTCAAATGTCGTATATTTTGGTTTTTATTAACTGAATAAGGGTTTTTTTTTACCAGAAAACTCATTATTATACAGTACGGTAATTGTAACAGACTTTCGAAAGAAGGTGTTTAAATATGTTGCGATCTCAAAATTGACGAATATAAATGTTGCAAACGTCTTGTTTTAATCAATCAAAAACTTCATAACTCATTGCAAACAATTAGAAATCCCTTTCACATTTTATTGAGTATAATATGTAGAAAATAAATAAATATTATTTTTCATAATCGGTATTTAATTCAATTTACCGAAACTGAAGTATACTGTTAGAATTTTCTCCCTAAAATTATGGTAAAATAACCGGCAGCAGCCAATTAATCGTAAAGTTTACGGTAAAGAACATTTTTTACCTTTACGGTTTTAAAACCGTTTACAACTTGTAATGTTAAAATACCATGGATACAAAATTTATATAGTTTTTTAACCATTTACAACTAGTATGGTTTCAAAATTGTTAAAAAAAGACTGAACATGGAAGATAATTTAGCAGCTTTATGGTGCTGCCATCTTTCCTCAACGTATTTTAATATTCCTTGGTCGCAAATTAGGGAATACAGGATACTGATAACTCTTCATGTGTTTAAGGGATTGGAGGAAATTTTGTGATGTCAACGCTGGGACTCGAATCCCCGTTTTGTTGGACATGAGATTGACAGCTGAGCCCTCTCAGATGTAATGTTTAGCCAGCTGCGAGAAAAGTGACTTCATTAGGAGGGAACAAGTTGGTGTGATTAAATTCTGGTTGTTTAACCGTATTAGGTGAAAGTAGTAAACAACCGATTTTTCTGTCAATTTAGAGTTTGAATGCCATCTTATTTATGGTTATTTGACTGTTTTGTTTGAATATGGTGAAATAACAATTAAATAAATTGTTATTTAACCATTGTATCCAAGGAATTTCTAACAATGTGTACTTAATTTTATTGCGTGGGAATTTTTGCAATATTCTTCTTTTCCATGATTTGTTAATGTTACTCCTTAAACATCGCAAATAAAGAACAGCTCATCATACATAATCCGATTTGTTGTGTTTACATTTATTCTGTTTCGTAATCTGCAGAAGCAGAAGTTCCATTCTTATTTTTGTCACGTAAATCACGTGGGATGATACAATATGCAAGAAAAACATCTAAACAGAATGTAATCACATAAAAGTGACATTTTCGTTCTCTGCATCTCCCAGATCTTTTCCAGAGTAATTAATTCCTACCTTTTTACCATTGCTGACAGGGAAAAAAAGAGTGATATGAGCTTTTCTTTAGCCCACTTTATGGTCACTGCTTACATTAAATTACGCTTTTTCGTAGAAAGAAAAAAAAATCAAAGGTCAAATGCATTATTTATGTGGGTGAAGAAGTGTTAGGTGCTTCCATTAAGTCAAAACAAATAATAGCTCTTTGGACAGGGAAGAAAGCAATAACCTCTAACATTAAAGAAGGTGACAGCAAATAAATGATCATTATTCACCTTCAAGATTTTAAAAAGTTTTATTTCGCCTAGCTGTGCAGATCGATTTTAATTTCAAAAATTACTTTTGTCAAAGCAGAATTTGTGAATCGACGCTTCACGGAAAATGCCTTATTTCCGTTTCTCAGTTATCGTTCTCTAACCTCTCTTTTTCACAATTTTTTTTCTTCTCAATAGCTTTTAAATTATGAGAAAGCTATTTTTAGCAAGTTATTAGATTTTCTACCGGTAATAAAACAGTATCACTATTTTCTTTATTGATTTTAAACTATTCTCACGTTTATTATCTCAGTGTTTCTCGAAGATATTATCATTTCATTGAGATGTCATTTTTTTTAAAGTATCAATACATTCTCCTGTGAAAAGCATTTTAACAATTAATAAAGTCAGATTGAATTCTATGCCTGCTATTTCAAATGTTTCTTGATTAATTTTTCGCAGAAGTAAAAAGGCAATGTTTTTCCATTCTGAAACTAGCCATTTTTCCCACCCTAGTCAAGGGAATAAACTACATTTCCTGGTTAAATTATTAGATTACGCACTATTAAATTCCATGAAAAATCGTAATTATCTAGTGATACTATACAGCTTTATTGTTTTTACGCCGCTGAAACCGGTTTACCCTTGGTTTACCGGTTTACGTTCCTGTATCAATTGGTTAACATTATAATTCAATACGCTAAAAATAAATACAAATAGGAAGCGTGTAAAAAATCTCCCGAATAAAAATTCATTACATGCCTGTTTAAATATAAAAGTATTGCATATAAACTCGCACAAAACATGTAATTATTAAAACATTACAGTGCGTCAAATAATTTGGCTTAATTATTGTAGTATAGGGGAGAGTGGGGTCAATTGTAACATTTTTTACTTAACTATTTTAAACTAACAAAAAATCCAATATATTATTAATATTAATTGATAGACGAGTAAAGTAGACTATCCTCTACTAGAAAAAAAAATACCTGACTTTAAATGTTATTATATTAGTTATTAACGATTTTTGACAGTCGTGCACTTGTTACAATTGTCCCCACTTACGGGGTCGATTGTAACAGTTCATAAATTCAACTAAAACATAGTTAATTACACATATTATCATAGTTGTGATATATTTTTTTATTGATCAAAATAGTAGTGATATTTTAGGAGTAAAAATAATAATGAGCAGAGACCTAAAGGGTTAAACTTTTAACTTTAAGGGGTTAAAAATTTTTATGCTGTGAAAGGTGACAAATAAAGTAATGCGCATGCAACATAATATAAATGATATAGGAAGCTATTGGTGGTTCTTAAAGAGTTAAAAAATGGTTTGTAAACATAAGATTAATTATTTTCAGCAGTTACAATCGTCCCTTTACTTATTGTTACAATTGTCCCCAAGACGCCATTTCAGCTTCATTTGTTAAAAACAATGCTAGTTAATTAGTAAAACTAATCTTTTTTTTTATTGAAATGTTAATTAAGGTGTCCACTTACATATTCGGTTACTAAATTGTATTTGTTTAAACAATATTACTTTGTTACAATGTAATATTCTAATACCAAAAAAAGTACTTGCGTGGCGTGAAACTATCTTTTGTGATGTAACTCTTTCAAAAGTACATAAAAATGGTTGCCATCAGGGGTGTACATGTAGATTTATTAAATACACCATGTGCGCCACCTAGGAATCAAATCTAGATCCCGACACTCGAAATTTTTGCTCTGTTACAATCGTACCCTGTTACAATTGACCCCACTCTCCCCTACTATTATAATACCTGATATAATAAATATTCTATATTTATATAGTATATCGTCTAATTTATCCAATCGTCGAATTTATATTATATATCAGGGGTGGCCAACCTGCGGCTCGCGAGCCATGCGGGGCTCTTTGAAGAATTATTTGTGGCTCTCGATAAATGTACCCGAGTTCCCTTTTCATTTTTGTGCTTTTATAATTTAAAAATTATTATCGTTCTGTATGCGTTACAAAATGTCTTTTATATTACTGAGAACAAATATGAAAGACTGAGTGCAACATTGTTCAATTCAAGGTGAGTTTTCCATTTCCAATGTAATTATGACATAAAAAGCATCTGGAGAATTAGAATTAATAGAGATGCAAGAAGATCAAGCCCTACAATTAAAATATAAGTCGACATCGATTACTGAATTTTAGAAATTTATACCAGAATCGAAGTATCCTGAATTAAAAAAAGGCCGCTTGTCGAATTATTTCAATATTTAGAACAACGTACTCAGGTGAATTATTATATTTCACTTTAAAATTGGTGAAATCCTAACACCGATCAGTATTAACTAACCAGCATCTCAAAGAATTACTGAGAGGTGCTGTCACCAATTATTCACCTAATTTTAGCGAATTATCAAGAGAAGTAAAAAAAATGCGTTTAATTTTTAATATTTAAATTCAATACGCATATTTTGTATTTTAACTTATATGTTCTCAATACATATAATTTATGTTAAAACAATTTAATACCTCTTTTGCATACCTTTTAAATACGTATTTAATTGCGGCTCGCGAAAAATTTCAAATTTGGAAAGATGGCTCAACCATCAAGGAGCTTGGCCACCCCTGTTATATATCGTCTAATTTAACCAATTGATACACGAGCTTAAACAGGTGTAAACCGGTTTCAGTAGCGTAAAACAATAAAGCTGTATAGTATCACCTGATAATTAAGATTTTACAAAGAACCTTTTAGTGCGTCTAATAATTTGGCTGATTTATCGAAAGATATTTGAAAATAATTTGGCGAAAGCAAATCGCCAAAAAAGCTGTGAGAATTAGTATAACCATGTAACTGATGCACTTTTATGGTACGAAATAAAGAGTAAAGAGTTATAAGTAGATTTTTATTTTCGATTCAGCCGCGAGAGGGAGTATGAGTCTTACATTAGTATTGAAACAGAAAGTTAGCCGTTACATCGATTGTTAAGAAAAGAATAAAATATTTTCAATTCGATTTTTAAAATGTAATGAAAACTATATAATTGGTTTAATTTAATTAAAATTCCTTCAGAAAGGATTTTAAAAAAATAAATTTAAGAAATTTTATCGGCTAGGAAATATGTAATGCCAATTGTGACATCAAGGGGCTATTGGTGACAGTCTGGCAAACATCCCTGAGAATGATCCCAAGACATCAAAATTTTGCAAATCTGAAGAGGGGATGGCTCTCGAGCTGTGGTAGCCCGACGCCCTGTCGATAATGACAAGGGATTTTGTGGTAGTAGAGCTTAAAGAGGACCTATACCGCACATCCTCTGTCCCTTTGCAGGCTGATCCAAGTGGTCCTCCACCCATTCACTGACGACCACTGCCAGTAATGGTTGACTAAGGTGATTCACTGTGAACAGCGTCTTATGATAAGTCAACTGTAAAACTTAATAATTCTAACTTATTTGACTGTTAATTATAATCAATCAGCATTTAAACTGATTGCACTTAATTGAATTCATACAAAAAGACAATTTGTTCTTAAAACTATCTTCCAAACATTAACAATTTAACAAAAAAAAAATAGCAAAGCGCATTATTATTGTCACAAATGCATTTCAATCAAATTTAATGCGAGATATTAATTCATGCTAATCTTAATAATTACTGTAATCATTTCAAATTTAGAATCTTCACCTGTGAAATTCTCTTAAAAATTAATTCGGTTTCTGTCTTTATTGATGCGTTACATAACACGTGATCAGCGTACTTTATTTACTAGTATATTTTTTATTGAATTAAGGAAACAAACAAAGTAAAAAATTTAAGTACTAGAATGCAATTACTGAAATCTTATTTTTTCTAACTTTAGAAACTTTAAAATGCCAGGCTTATGTTTTCGCAGTTTTTCTCCTAATGATTATTTTTAATGAATTCCAGACAAATTTAATTTTTGCGTTATAAGCATGATTAATTCATCTAATCTTTTTAATTAAGACATACGAGCGACTTTTGTTTCTTTGCTTTTATTGTTTTAATATCTTATCCAATTAAGATTTGTTTTTTGAAACCTTTTTTTTCCAACAAAGTAATGGCAATGGAGTACACAATTATAAGACACAAGGAAAAAAATAGCGAATAAAAAACTGCATTGTTTTTTTTTCTTATAATAAAAAATTGGAATAGTTGAAAATTTTTGTTGAAATTATTTTTATTGTAAACTAAGTTTATTCAGATTTGCCTCAAAATTATTATCATTTGTTTATTATTCGGTTTTCATTTCATTTTATACCTGCGTTTTCATTTAATTATTTGTTCAAAAAAGTAAAATTTAAATTAAACAAAATTTTAAAGAATAATGTCACTATCCTTATTTGTACAGATTTTATACGATGTAACCGAAACGAATTTTAAAAAGTGGTAGCAAAATAACTTCATTTTCGTTGCAATTTCCAAGACAATTGGAACATGCTAATTTGCAATTTACTCATGATTTGTCTCTATCACTCGCAGTTTTTTAAATATGCTTCTAAAACCATTTATAATTTACTTGTACAATTTGTTGCTAAGTGAAATATTCATTAACATCATTAGCTGAAAAATAACGGGATTAGGTCACATGACATATATTCCATATGGAAATAACTAGTTAGATATAAAGCACATATAAACTTGAAAATACTTCTTTAATCTAAAAGAGATAAATTTCTAGAGATAAAGTTCAGGGGATAAATTTTAAGGGTCAAGTTGACAATCAACTGTCTCTACTTTCTAATGAATTTCATAGTTTTACACAGCATTTACATAGTCTTAACATTTATAATTTTGAAAGAAATTGGCTTCAACTGATTTGGATGTCCTCCACGCATTTCTTTCAGTACCATTGAGTAAGTCTTGGAAGTGGATATCAACAATTTCCTTCCTTACTTGAAGTCCTATGAAAACTTCTACAGAGCCGCGTCACTCAACTCTGGAAATTTGCTTAAGTGAAAACGAAATGAATCTGAGTCATTGTCGATTTTTTAAAAAACCTAAGGCATTGAAAAAAATCTGCAATCAGTAACTTATTTTTATTATCGTTAGAAGCAATATAAGAAAAGAATGCCCCAAAAAACCTCACCTGCCACAAAATGAGCTCATTTTATTGCATTATGACAAGTAAGCTATACGCGGTTAAGTGACTATTGATTATTTATCAATAATATATCAATAAATCATTAGGCATTAGGGTTTGTTGCAAAATCCCGAATCATCCTTTTTATCACATCCAACGTATTCAGCAAATACCCAGTTGAACATTTTATTTTATTTTATGAAACCAGGGTTGAACAGCAGGCTTATCAAGGTTGCAATGCGGTCGTTAAATTCTCCACATTATTTTCGATTGTCTAGTCTTTCTAGTTAGTCATTCTAGTTAGCAATCTCCCACCATTCGAGTTGAAGAAACATTTTCGCCCTATATTTGAGAGCTCAAGTTTCGTCACCAATCACGTGCTTTCATGACGAATTGATTCTCAAAATTAACAAAATACTGCTCAAAGATTACTGAGACGTCGAAAGTGAGAGTTTTATTTCCGAGAATGCATCTGAACTCGTAGTCTTTTCACTTCAACTAGCCCAAATCTGTATTAGAAATCAGTCCTTTATAATATCGAGATATTGAACGATCTCTCTTTTAACCCTGTGGTCTTTCTCTCGGTGCTAGCTGCGTGTGTGCTGCATTGTAGGAAGTGTTTCACTTCAACCGTGGTTAATTGCTTTGTACTTAATTAGTATATAGCCTGAATATGCTCGTAAATGACCTTTTTTATTCTAAAATAGTATAGAATAAAGGTCTGACACACCTGTTAAATACTGGTGTTTGAAATACTACAATGAAGTCCGAAAAAATATGTATATAAATTAAAGTTTATCTTTCAAAGTAACGCAATTATAATTAGTAAAGTACTAGTTTAAAAAGTTAAAAAGGTTTGCTGAAATGCATATTCACACAACCATACCTTTTATATTCAGACTTTTACTCACTCCATTGTTCATTACATTCTAGAATCACCTATATATATTTTAATTGTAAAAGTCTTTCTAAATACTTTTCAATAAAAAAAACGTTGACACACTCACTATTAAAGTTTTTTTAATGAATTTCCGTAATTATTGTTTGTAAACATTTGCTCCCTCAGAAAAATCAATCAATAATATAAATTTGAATGTTTTCAATTTAATTATTTTATATATTTCAATAATTGTACAGTTACCAGTTCTAAAAGACGCATCAAAATAAAAACTAAAAGAATTGTTTCATTGAACGAAAAAATTTGAGAAAAAGAAAGATCTTAAACATAAATTCCAACGACAAAGTCTAGTATGATCGAAACTTCCTAGAAAATATATTTATTCTTCAATTTTTTTTATTTTTAGTTTCTTGAAAGACTTTTGATAACGCAATAATACTAAAATAAACGCTTATCTTCAAGTTTTGTAATTTCAAGTTTTCTCCAACATTTTTCTAATATTTTTCTAAGCGTTGATTAAAATGAACGAAAGTATTTTTCCACATTTCTCTATTTTTTAGAATTTTTTTAAGATTGCTATAACGGCTTCTGTAACAATCTTTTAAAAAAGCAATAGTTTGAGCTCGTAAAATATAACAAACAGATTAATTTTTGTTTAGTGATTCGTGGATTTAAAGATTTTTTTTTTTTTAATTTTTTATTCTATTTGATGATTAAAGCGAAAGAGTAACTGAAATACTACATTTTAAAAAATAATGAAATTCTCATAATTATTAAAATAAATTCAGCTATGAATTATAATTAAATTTGAGAAAAATAACCAACTAACCGACAGAAAAATTTACATTACCAAAGCTAAAATTATCTTAAAATTATCAATATGTCATAAATTATGCAATGCTAATGTCAGTAATTCTTTCAAGTATAAGGGAGATCATACCTAAAAAGTGCAACATCATTTTTTAAAAACTAACTTTAAATACTAAAAACCTAATATCAGCATTAAAAGGAGTGAAAATAGATTATTATTACTTATAGGTTCTTAGCACGATATAGCGAAAAGAAACTTATCATTAATATTCAGAAATACTCTCAATGAAATAATTTTTCAGTCGATTAATGTCTCTTGCTTAACCCCTCGCCCTAAAAGTGGGTTAAATATGAAGAAAAATAGGTTATTACTTTTAAAATCTTAACACCTAATAGCAGGAAAATGTTGTTTTTAATGTTCAGCACCCTCTCGAAATCATTTTTCAATCGATTAATGCCTTTTGCCTCATACCATTTCATGAGGAAAGCAAAATATAAAAAACATTTCTGCACCAAAAATAAATAATTTTTCGATTACTTTCGTTACCGGGAGTGTATTAAAATACTTAAAAATGTTGTTAGATGTTAAGGAATAAAAGAATTCTTTTTTTACCATTACTTACTTAATTTTAAAAAATCTCGTTTTGAAACAAAAATCTCAGTTCATCAAAAAGTTGTGTACTTTGTGCACCTTCTTTAGAAGCTGAAAAAAATTTAAAATATCGTCAACAAGGTTTTTTTTTAAATGTTTGGGCTAAAAACAGTAGTTACTCAAACGGCCATTAAGTGGTATGCGAATGGGACCATTAGTTGTAACGCTGTAAAACTAAAGCAGTAGTTTTTAAATTAAGTTCCGTTTACCAATTAAGTTTCAATTACCAATTTGCAAAGTTATCGTGAGCAAGTCAGTCCCAGAAAGCATGTAACCTTACGGCAACCTTGTGTCAGAATTTTCTTTTCAATGTCACTAAAACGTTTTCACCAAAAGCCCTTTTTCAATGAAGCAAAAATATTGCGGTTTCAAATCTTTCATCCAAAAAGGGTTAAAAATTATTTTTAAAGCTTCTTTTAAAAAGTATTGTCACTTAGATAAAATGGTCAGTTAGGTCCATAATGACGTTTTAGCTGAAGTCACACTAGCCATAGGATCAAATTCCATTGTCCATTAAAATTTCATGACAAGGTGGGTTTTAGCTGAGCATACAAGACGTTGCGAAAAGAAACCTTATAATTATCTAGATTTAAGATTATTTTCACCTTAAGACTAGCTTTATTCAAGGAGTTTTTTTCACGCTTGTAAACCAAAATCTTTCATCCTAAAAGGGTTAAAAATTATTTTTAAAGCTTCTTTTAAAAAGTGTTGTCACTTAGATAAAATGGTCAGTTAGGTCCATAATGACGTTTTAGCTGAAGTCACACTAGCCATAGGATGAAATTCCATTGTCCATTAAAATTTCATGACAAGGTGGGTTTTAGCTGAGCATACAAGACGTTGCGAAAAGAAACCTTATAATTATCTAGATTTAAGATTATTTTCACCTTAAGACTAGCTTTATTCAAGGAGTTTTTTTCAAGCTTGTAAACCAAAATCTTTCATCCTAAAAGGGTTAAAAATTATTTTTAAAGCTTCTTTTAAAAAGTATTGTCACTTAAATAAAATGGTCAGTTAGGTCCATAATGACGTTTTAGCTGAAGTCACACTAGCCATAGGATGAAATTCCATTGTCTATTAAAATTTCATGACAAGGTGGGTTTTAGCTGAGCATACAAGACGTTGCGAAAAGAAACCTTATAATTATCTAGATTTAAGATTATTTTCTCCTTAAGACTAGCTTTATTCAAGGATTTTTTTCACGCTTGTAAACCCTAAGACAATCACGATTTTAGGTTTTTATATAGTAGGTTGTTTTCCAAGGTTTTGGATTTGGGTAATATGTGTAGAATAGAGCAGATTTTCACAGATCTCGTTTTAATATTAGAAGGTTTATACGTAAACCACATAAAAACCTTTTTGGGTTCAAATTAAAAGGTTTTTGCTGAGTGAAAATAAACTTTATTTTTCTATTTGGGGTGTGACACTCATCAATTTGCTAACCAATTTTCATGGTTACTGTGAGAGCAAACAATTTAAGAATCTAAGCAACTTTGATTCGTGATGGTCGTGTGCGTTAGTTTTCATATTGCTTATCATAATCGTTAGAGAGATATGGTAAGGAAATTTTTGTATCTTACTCTTCATATCATTGTTTTGTTAGGCATTGTTACCCCATAATCAATTTAAAAAAATAATTACTCATCCCACCCCTCACTAATTTTTTACGCGAGCATCGAAACAATTAGTGACATGACATGCAATTTACAATTAATAATAATGACATGCTTAGTATGTCTACATATGATTAGATGTGATTCAGCCAACTTTAATGGAGAAAAAATTATAGAAATGGTAATTGTGTTACATCGAGGTTATAAAATTTCACAGGGAAAAAGCTTTGAAGCAAATGTCCTCAAAAATTTTTAACATTTGTGACTATGATGACTCTGAAGTTTACAATCTTAAAACCAAAGGCAAAGGAAAGCGCATTCTTTATTAAAGAAGTGTATGAATCCCACATTGCTTTCATTGTTTTTGCTTTCAAAACTTCAACTCCAAAGAAAAACAAGGTAAATTCATACATGAAAAAGACATTCAGGCAGTTCAGTCATAAGTCTTACCTACGTTTGAGTTCTCCTTTTTTCTAATTATTTATTCTAAAAAGTATATATTAAAATTTTATCTCAAAAATCTGCCAATTTAAGAAGTGCCTAATATAAATATAATTTATAAAAATAGTAGACAAACTTTTCAACTATTAGCAAGTAGAGATTTACCCCTTTTAAAGATAACTTTGTAACAGGGTCAACAGGGATGAGAAAACCCCTGTTGTCATAATAACTTATCCCAGCAGGTCATTGAGTTTTTACTGAAGGAGAAAGCGCTAATATTTATACACCATAAATAATCTTACACTTAATCTATTCTCTATCTTACGCTCTTGAATAAATCTCGTCTTTAAAACCGATAGAGAAGTACGCTGATATTTAACTAGAAATTTAAAATTGGGCACATTAACCACTGATGGCGTCATAAGAAAAAAACTTAAATTGGTTGCACAATGCGAAGGTATGAAGCAACTTTGAAGAAATCACGGCTAGCTGAAAGATACGAATGTATGAGCAAAGTAAAGCAAGTGTACCGAAATCGAGTTTAAAATGAAACGAAACCAAATGACACAAATGACGCACGTGATAACTCTTTAAATACGAGGTAGAGTTACTGAAAGATATGAATGTTTGAGCAAAGTAAGGCAAGTATACCGAAATCGAGTATAAAATTAAACAAAACTAAATGACGCACGTGATAACTCTTTAAATACGAGGTAGAGTTGCTGAAAGATATGAATGTTTGAGCAAAGTAAAGCAAGGATACCGAAATCGAGTATAAAATGAAACGAAACCAAATGACACAAATGACGCACGTGATAACTCTTTAAATACGAGGTAGAGTTACTGAAAGATATGAATGTTTGAGCAAAGTAAAACAAGTATACTGAAATCGAGTATAAAATGAAACGAAACCAAATGACACAAATGACGCACGTGATAACTCTTTAAGTACGAGGTAGAGTTACTGAAAGATATGAATGTTTGAGCAAAGTAAAGCAAGTATACCGAAATCGAGTATAAAATGAAACGAAACCAAATGACACAAATGAAGAACGTGATAACTCTTTAAATACGAGGTAGAGTCAATAAGTTCTCGGAACGGTTGCCTACATTCTTCTTGGTGTTCGTTAGAGGGGACTTAGTTTTTTTGGTGGTTGGCAGCACTATTAACGAAAACGCAAAGCCATCAGTCACGAAAATGGGGAAAAAATGCCAGTCAAAGAATTAAAAATTTTCAGTCAAGTGGAAGCAAAAACATCATCAAGGAAGAAAAAATTTCACTTGGATGAAAGCCGAGAGAAAGTGATGTTGGAGGTGTTTTTCGATTGCAAGGGCATCGTTCATGATGAATTTAATCCTGAAGGCCAAACGTCAATAAATATCTTTACCTGAAGATCCTCAATCAACTATGAAATGCAATCAGAAAAAATTACCTGGAAAATGGGCAACAGATAAATTGGTTTATTTTCCTCAACAATGCTCCACCATTGAGAAAAAGTGCCTTGCCAAACGCAGTGTTACCACTCTGAAACATCCTCCTTATTATTCTGACTGAGCACCAGTGAATTTTGACGTGTTTTTATGGTATCTGAAAACGAAATTAAAGGGACACTGTTTTGTGGATTTAGATGAGGTAATCAAAAATGCAACGAAGCAACTGTAGGACCTCTCAAGAACTGGATTCCAGGAGTGTTTGAAACAGTTATTGAATGCTGGAGGAAGTGGTGTAGAACACTTTGAAGGCCAATAAAATAAAATTGTTTTATTTTTTAATAATTTGTAATTGCTCGATTCCGGGAACTTTTTGACCAAACCTCACGCAAGTAAAACGCATGCTAACTCATAAAACACTTAAATAAATTCTGAGAAAAATAAACTTATGTTAATTTTTGCTGAAAGAATCGCTGAAAATGAGCTTAAATTTTAGAAGCAAAGTTCATGCTTTAAAGAGGCAATTTCATGATATAAAATACTCAAAAAAATAATTCTTATTAAAATTATGAATATTATTTGAACAACTAAAATGTCGGTTAAAATAAAAATACATTTAAAAAAAGATCTGAAAAACATTGTGCATTTTCTTTAAAATAGCATTTCATAAAGCTTTCATCTTTCTTTACACCAGTTTACCGCATTTATATATGTAGTTTTTTAAAATTTAAAAGTTAATCACCACTTGTCGAATTTAAATTACTATGAAAAAGTTGCTGTTATTGAATAAAAACTATTTGTTTTACAACTTGGTGAAACTACTATTAACACCAACTCGAAGTGCAATCAATCAACTAAAAAAGAGTACCCAAAAGTGAAGCAACATAGAAGTAGGTAAAAAATGAAGGAATGAAAATCCGTGTAATTGAATACTATGAGAATCTTCAAAACTACAGAATGACGGTACACAATAGAAAAAGGAAATTAATGACTCCTCCGGAAAATAGACTTTCTTTCTCTGAAAACCTGGTAGCGAAAAATTCACTCAAATAAATTATACTTGAAGCTGTTTGAGCTTTAGTAACTCCTAACCAACTTCCATGCATTTCTTGTTTGAGAAAAGAAAATGAAAATCGCCTTCTTTCGAAAATGGAACTATCATATATGTTATCGTTAGGACTTGCATAGTTATATTACATAATATATAAACATGTTATTTAATATCAAAAAGGTTGCTAAGGGAGAATAATGACCTCATTATATTTATGTGAAGAAAGCCACTATAATAATATCATAAATGCTTCTAATATTGCAATTGAACTATATTACTCGATGTTCTATATTAAATTGATTGTTTTCAGAAATTGATAATAAGAAATAAGTTAAGATTTCAAAAATAAAATATTATTGGAGCAAATTCATGCGTCAAGTCATAAAATTTTCGACTTTGATTTTCTTTTTAGTTTTAGTTAAAATATTCTTGACAGATGGAACTGCAGATAGTGAACATATAAATAAAATGAAAAAAATTTAAAATCACGCTATTTTTTTAAGAAAAATAATTTAATAAATTAAAATCACTCTGAAAATAGTTTCGAAATATCATTCACCAGCCACAATTACATAATGAGACATATTGTGATGGTATCCTTTTTTACTAATTTATTCTTATTTATTTATTTTTCTTTGATTTATAAGTATACTACACAGAGAAAAAAAAATTGTAAAATTACTGTTTTTATGGTAATGACTTTTGCAGTAAGAAAAAAGCATCCATAATTCTGGGTAGTAAAAAAATTATATACGGTATTTAAACCATTCATTTGATAATCTTTTCGTTCATGTATAGCAGTGTTTCCCATATTTATGACTTTCGTGTACCTTTCTAAATTTTTCCTATCACTGCGTACCATTAATTAAAAAATTTATGTACTTTTTTCTATTAAAAAAATTGCACAAAAGTTAAAAATCACAACTGGCTGTTGACACCACTAATTATTAACTGTTAACTCTGCAAAAAATAGCCAATAAAAAATAAGTAATCGTAAATTTTAATGGCTATCTTTGTTTTTAAATAAATTTTTCTTTAAATTTCAGATTTCAGTTTATATATATATATATATATAAATATATATATATTATATATATATATATATATAATATATATATTATATTATATATATATATATATATATATATATATATATTATATATATATATATATATAATATATATATTATATTATATATATATATATATATATATATATATATATATATATATATATATATATATATATATATATATATATATATATATATATATATATATATATATTATATTATATATATATATATATATATATATATATATATATATATATATATATATATATATATATATATATATATATATATATATATATATATATATATATATATATATATATATATATATATATATATATATATATATAATATATATATATATATATATATATATATATATATATATATATATATATATATATATATATATATATATATATATATATATATATATTCCATAGACTACTCTTTTTAGTATGTGGCATACAGCTTTCGAATTTGAATTTATTAGATCAAAAGCAGTAATGCATAATATAGGGGTTCTTAATAAAATATTTAGTAAATAGATTTCAGAGGATATGCTATATACATGGCATACAAAGAACTGAATAGGGAAAAAAAGTGACATATCAAGAAAATCCCTAAAGAGGTAACCATCACAGAGTCCAATAAAAGGCTAAAAGTAACGGTTGGCAATTGGTACTTCTTTAGGAAAATCTAAAACTTGTTCGACAAATCGATATTTTCTTCCTTTTAGACCTTAAGTGGAAGCCTGGATTTCTCTTAAAGTATTTTAGAGTTTGAATTGAATAGCATGTTTAGCTCTTTTCAAACACGTTTCACCGATAAATAGGAAAGGATTCTTTCTTAAAGCTAATCCCTTTATTCATACAATCTTAAATTACCATGTGATACATTAAAAAATGATGTAACTGTTTGAACTACCCGTCAATGGAATTTTACTTTCCATTACAAGCCTTTTCCGGAGTAAAAATAATAAAAGAACTTAACATTTTTTAGTGAATTTTGTTAAAGGCTATTAAATTAAACACATAATAAATTAATTAAAATTCGTTATTCTTTCAGTTAAAAACAAAACACTGCTAATGGACATGTTATATTTCAGCATTGTACTTTATTTTTAGATGCTATACTTAGAGAATTGCCCATCGTTAAAAGTTAACTAATGACAACTAACGAATATCTAACATTTACTGTACAAGGAATCAAAGAGCAAAACAGCTTTAATTTTGAAAAATTCTAAATAAAGTACGGTAATAGTAGTGGCTCCATGAATGTAGCATCCGATAATATTTATACCTTAATTGCTACAGTAATATTTATTTAATTACATTAAAAAGTTATTAAATTCCTTTTTACAGTGAAATTTTATACCATAATTCTTACAGTAATATTTATTTAATTACCGTAAATGTGCTAATATTTCTGTAGAGACATAACGATATTAGTTTTTTTTTTATATTGCAAAATTTTACGGTAAATAGTACCGGCACTCTCACGGTACCAGTTCATTTTACCGTAATTCTATCCGAAATTGTTTGCAGAGCCGAAGAAAAAATCACAAGGAATTTTATTTCAAAAATACATTTAATTTTATAAGTTAATGATTTTTTAAACTAAATAACAAATCCTTTCTTGCATCCAGTTACAAATTAATGTGCTTACATACAATTTTTAAATAACATCTTTCTAAATCACGCTTATTATCTCTAGTATTATAACTTAAAACGTAAATCCTGAAAGTCAAAATGTTACTTAGGTATAAAAAAATCCAATTTCTCTAGTGACGCTAATATAAGCCTTCACTTTGCGAAATTAGTCTCTAACAAATTGTACGGATTTCGTTCAAGCGTGGTAAAAAAGTTTTATTTTTGTTTGGAATAGAAACAAACTTATATGTGCCTAAAATGTCTTCAATATCATTTTATTGTACTAATGTAATATTTAGAACTATATCTTGATACGTTGTTGATGCTTTTAAGATTACTTATTCTCAGAATATTTAAGTATATTACTATGTATAAAAATATTTCATTGGAATGGTACTTTAAATCAATGAAAATCACAACTTCGTTTTAAAAACTGTTCGTTAGAATTAAACTTCTCCCTTGGGATTTTATTATTGATTTATCTCTTCATTGAAAGTGTAAAGAGTTTCAAAAATAAACAAACTGCCTTATATATTATTCAACGTAAGGAGATTTCCGGTAAAAAAAACATAATTTTGGTAATAAAAACCAAATTATAAGGTATTTAAGCAATTCATTTGGTAATTTTTCCGGTGACGGTTTACAGGAAATTCTGGTTTTCAAAATTATAGTTCTTACTACCGCACATTTAGCAAAAAATGCAAAACTAAAAAATAAATTTAACTAAATATATGGTTTTTATAACATTCCCTAATATATCATGATAAATTACCAAATTTTACCACATTTACCGTCATTCTTACTAAAACGCTTCGGTAAAATTACCGAGCTTTTTGAACAGAAACATGGTAAATTTTACCATTTTCTCTGTGAGGAATCAATCTATTTTCCATATTTTTTATAATCACTACCCTAACATTATTTTTATTTAATTTAAAGTTCGTATCTTACAAACTTCAGAAATTAATTAATAAAGTAAAAAGCATCATTAAAACTGTAAAAAAAAAATGACACCAAACTTCTCTTTCAGTTACACTTCATTAGAATATGTTCAAAATCGCTACATAAAATGACTTCCCTAAAATAATTTTTAGTTAATGGAAATTCGCCTCTGTCAAACTTTTTGAATATGTTAATCAAGTAAAAAGCTTCAATAGCTCTCGAGAAAGAAAGAACCGAATTTTTTTTCAATAGCACTTTATTACGTTAAATTTTTTTCTCAAACAAAGTATTCATTTATCATGTTTTTACGTACAAAAAACTTTTTCTCATAGTTTTCTTACTTCCTTATTTCATTCCACTTAGCCATATCTTTGTAATTTAGTTATATCAAGTAGAATTAACTAAATTGTGTGCATGTAAATTAAAATCAAAGATGATTAATACAAACCATACCACACATTTCTTAATTACGCGACCAATAAGTGGTGTTAGTAAACTCTCAAATTAAATTATCTTTAAACGTGGCATTATGATTAACGACTCTTTTTCCTTCCAATTCATAAGCATCTCAACAGAAAAATACCTCAAAATAATTTCTTTTCTCGTTTTACTCGACAAATTATTGGCTCTCTCTAAATCTTTTAATTGCCTAGGTGGTGCCAATACCCGATAAATGGAGTGAGCTAACGTCATCACTCGTTAAAAACGAGTGTCTTTATTAGCTAATGGCGCAAAATCGATCATTTGTGAATTGAGCCAGTCAGTTTAAAGCCTTTGATAACATAAAAGATTCTTTACTATCGCTTTTCCAGTCACCAAAACTTGACTAGAGTCACATCTCATAACCCAAGTGATAAGATAGCTAAACATCACCAGTTGATCTTATTAGTACATCCATCCTAACTTTCAAAAATATTTTAGTTTTTACTTTTTTAATATATATCTATATAGATTCTTTCTTTGGTACTACCGGGACAACTGAAGTTAGGACAACCTCCTAAAGAGGCTTCAGGACATAAAACGTTCAACAGTCGAATAAAATTTGATATTTATTACTTTATAAGCTTCAAGAGAATGGATAGATGCGTTGGATATTTGGGAAGAAAATTGTCAGTTTTCGGAAAATAGGACTTATTTTTAACCCATGTAAAATATAAAATGAAAATAACACAAATTTTTTTCGTCTTGTACATTTTCATTGCATTTTAAAGTAATCGCTAACAAGTGGAAAGTTTTTGATACTGATAAAAAGATCGCGTTAGGTTTTTAAGGCACTTTGATTTTTATTTATTTTTTTTATTCCAGAATCATGTAAAATTAAAATGAAAACAACACCGCTGTTTTCCGTCTGGGACATTTTTATGGCATTTCGAAGTAATCGTGACCAAATGGATATTCCAAATGGATATTCGTGACCAAATGGATACTTCTTAAGATATTCCCTATGATTTTATTATTATTTTTTTATTTTCCTTGTTCATTTTACTCTTAATAATTTAAGTAAATGTGCATATCATAATAATACCCAAAGCAGTAGTACGCTAAAAAAAAGTATGGTTAAAACCACCAGAATATAGAGAAATTTACATTATTTCTGATTCTATGGGTACACCAAAAAGCTAGGTATTTTCTACCGAATCTCTTTAGTAATGATTTTGGTAAAATTAACAATAAAATATGTGATAAAAATTAGCAAATGAGGTAACATTTGGTAATTTTATCAGGATACCTCATAACTAGGCATAAAAACTATTTATTCGGTTATATTTACTTTTTATTTTTTTATTTGTCACTAAATTACACTATTTGGCTGTAAGAAATATAATTTTGAAAATCAGAATTTTTTGGTAAACCGTTTCCATATGAATGGAAAAATTACCAAATGAATGATTCAAATACCGTATATTTTGGTTTTTATTATCCGAATAAGAGACTTTTTCACCAGAAAATTCATTATTATACAGTACGGTAATTTTAACAGACTTTCATTTACTAATTGTTTCATTCAGACTTTCATTTACTAAATAATTGGTAACAAGAATTTTAATTATGAAAACCAGAATTTCTCGTAAATCGTTTCCATTTGAACGAAATAATTACCAAGTGAATGGTTTAAATACCGCTTATTTAGGTTTCATTAATCAGAATTGTTTTATTCACCAGAAATGTCATTATCAAAAAGTGAGTTAATTTTACTAGAATTTTTCTTCTCCGTGCTATCGTAATATTTTAAAAAAGTGCGGTGGTATATGGGTATAATATGTTGTTCTATCTTTAATAATGTAAGCTGCTTTACAAATAAATTTTATAGATAAAATAGTACTCTTTAGTTTAATTTGCTCTTAAGCATAATATTTTTTTCATTTTTCAGTAAAAAATTTACTTTATTTTCTTGAGACCTTTAGAAAAACATTTTGACTAATCTTAACGTGAACCCTAACGTGTTACTGCCGAATCTCTTGAAGCTGTTGCATTTAAATCTAATCATTATGTTTATAAAATCCTGGCAATTAAGTATTCAACGTTTATTAGTCATATATGGTGAGCCCCAGCCCATTTTGGTCCATTTGCCAAATATTAAAAGACTTGCCGCAACGCCGACAACCATTTAACATTCATAAATATCCCATTTAATCTTAATGAAATGTATACACTGAGAATAAATGAATGCACTGAGTTGAGATTACCTCATTATTATTATGGAAATTATTTCAGAAATACATATATTTCAGTTAAAGGAGTCACAGCGCCGTTAAGACAATTGTTTTTAAGAAACAATCAAGTAAATAATTTAATGATGCTTAAAATTTCAAAATTAGAAATAGTAATCAAAATTAGAATTAGATCATAGAATTAAATTTTAGTCATTTAGTCTACGAAATTTAATCATTAGAATTATATCAAAATTGGAAATATTTTTTTTAAAAAGTTTTCAAATTATTTAAAATCAATTCCTCTAACACTTTTGCTTTAGTATCAGTTTGAACTTGTACTGTTAGTTATGTGTGAAATCAAAAAAAAAGTATTAAAAAATATCAATCACACAAGCTATAAAATCATTAATAACTTTTATAAAACTTATTCAAAACAAATTTTTACAAGGTATACCATGCTAACTGTAAAAAGTTTCAAAGTTTTATCTTCAATAGAAGAACAGCATTAGGCATTCAAATAACATGTAAATGCGGAAAAAAAACATTCATATGAAAAAACACTTAGAAGTTTCGTTTTTCTGAATAAACACTGCCGAAAATATTTCATAATTTTTCTTAAAAAAAATTACGAATCGAGACATGAATTTGACAAAGATAAATTACTACAGAAAAGGCATAAATTTGAGTGACAAACAATGAGTCATAAAAAGAAACAATGAATGGTGGACAAACAACAATGAAGGATAAAAAACAATGAACAGTAGTTAAAAAAAATTATTAATATTTTTAAAAATGTGCATGTTTTTCTGTACATTTGTAATGAATTAAGGCCAACTAAGTTTTTATATTCAAAACATTTTCCTTCAAAATCTCATTTAAAAAATACTTTAGGTTGTATGTGTGGTAAATTTAGCCCTGTACAAACGTTAAAAAGTAAGGAATGCATTTAATGCTTACTTTTCGATTATTTATTAATTTGTTGCTTGCTTGTTTTTTCAAATTTATAATTGCTCATTTAATTTGCAAGCTGTTTTTACTTAGCACAGTAGTATAGAAAATTTGTACATCTTTTATGTAAAACAATGACTAAGTAAAAGAACTTTTTAAAAATATCAGTGATAAAATTAAAAAAAATATGAATAAGAGTAATTCATTTTTGCTTTAATTTTAAAAACCTCATGATGCATTTATAAATTTTATAATTTTTTATTAAAAAAAAATAATGGCAACCAATATCGTGTTTTTGCTTATGTTTCCTCTGAAACTTTATTGAGTCGAATTAATTTTTCTATTTTTTATTAAAGTAAAAATATAAAAAAGATGGAAATTTTTTTGTATTTTTTTATTTATAATTTAAATTTTCTTATGTCATCTTCTTTTAAAACTTTCAGACTTCTTTTAAAATTTTCAGACAAGATTTGAGAAACTTAAAATGCTTTATTTACACCGTGAAAGCAACTCCTGTTATTCATAAATGCAATAAATCATTAAAGTTAATTTTTTTAATAATAATAAATTAATGCAGTTTTGTTAATTGAATTGTTATTTTATACATATTTTTTAGAGATTTCTGACAATTTTACTTAGAAATAATTTTCCAATTTCTATATATTATAAACCAAGTAAATAATATTTAAAATGACGTTATAAACTCTTTTATATAAGAACTTCTTGTATTAAATAATTTTACAACTGAATCTTATAATGTTAAATTATTTTATTTCAAAAATAAACAGTATAAAATGATGCGAAGCAACTGAACAGATTCATTTACCTATAATCAGTGGGTCGCGTACCTTATAAGGCTGATTCATATTCTTAAGCCCCCTAAAACTAACTAAACATTTTACTCTACTGCACTGATTTAATCAACTTATACTGTTAAATCAACTTGTACTATACCAAGAGATATTAATAATTATTACCATAAAATTAAATATGACAGTGATTCAAGGTTGAACATCAATTTCAAAACAATCAAAACTAAAGCAAAACAGATATTATACTATTCAAAAAAAATAAAAATTGCAATTTTCACTCGTATATTTAAATATTGTATTTCTTTAAATAGTATTATAAATGGAAGCTTATGCAATAAAAGTTGTAAATAGAAAGTGTTTAAAAAATGTAGATAATTTCTTAGGTAGTGGAAGTTTTTAAGTAATAAATATGTCACTTGCTTCGTATAATTGCGTAATAGGTTTAAGCCCTTTAACCAGATAAATCTTTTACTCCACTTACTAAGGACTGAAGTAATTAATTTGTACTAAACAGAGTAATATCAAAAATTCTTACCGTACAGTTCTTACCGTACATTCTTACCGTACTATTAGAACTAAATCAAAACAGTTATCATAAGAGAAAGAAAAAAGAAAAATAACCGCTACACGAATTTTTATTTATAAATTTTCAAACAGTATTACAGTTGAAGGCATATAAAATAAAAGCTATACATATTTTTATCTAAAATCTATGAGTCGCATACTTAATATAACTGCTTTATATCTATGAGCCCTGTTAAACCAACTAAGCCTTTTACAACACTGGACTGAATCAATTAATTCATACTATACGAAGAGATATCAGCAATTCTTGTCATATCATTAAATAGTACAGTGCTTCTAGGCTGAGAATCAACTTAAAAGCTATCAATACTAAAACAAAACAGTTACAATATTCGAATAACAACTATTGCTTAAATATTTAGATTGTTTTTTTTAAACATTAATATAGTTGGAGGCTTGTGCAATAAAAGCTGTAAATCTGTTTATCTATGGTCGCGTGCTTTATGTAACTGATTCATATTCTAAAGCCCTGTTAAATTAACTAACACATTATTTACTGAAGTAAATTACTTCTAGTACAATGCTTCTAGGTTTAACGTCAATTTAAATATTATCAAATCTTAAACAAAACATAGTAGAAAGCAGTAAAAAAATAATTCTGACATGAATATTTAGATATTGTTTTTTTTTTTTTTCAAGAATTACTACAATTGGAGGCAAAGGCAATAAAAGTTCTGAATGTAAATAATTTATAAATGTAATTGTAATGCGTAAATATAAATAAATGTTAATAATTATTACACTATAATAAATTATTACAAATGTAAATAATATTATAAGTGTAAATAATGATAATATTACTTGCATTTATAAATTTAAATATTAGTATTATGTATGTAAATATTGGGAATTTTGTGTATATACATGTAAATATTAAGTATGTTGTATGTTGTGTATGAATATGTGTATTGTATTTTGTTTATAAAAATTATTTACGTTTTATAAAAGTAAATAATTTTTAAGGCTGTGGAAGTTTTTATTCGTTACAATTCTACTGGCGTAAATCCAGCGTTGTATTCGTTTAATTATGAAATGATCCTTTACGAACTCTGCTTGACCTTTGATGAAAATTAACGTCTTCCTGTCTCGCTCAGGAAGAACTTCTATCTGCTATAATTGCACAAATCACGTGACTTACGGAATAAAACTCCTCGTCAGAAATGTCAGGGATTTTGAAATGTATTAAATAATGGTTTTCAAAATATGATTATGAAGTTTATGAAGTAAAATCCCGAAATCAATTACTTCATGTCTATTACCGTTTGTAAAAAGGCAATTCACTTGAATATTAAACAAAACGTTTATATTCCTCAACACGAATATTAAAGATTTAAAATAGACTATTGTTTACAATAACATAATATTATTTTCTGTGCAGGAATTTTTGCTTAAAAATAATAAAAATATACTTCAAATTTAGATCATTATTAATCCAAATATTATCATAGTTTTGAATTTAAAAAAAATATTTATTATTAGATATAAACGGCGTTAATAAAACAATAAAATAAGCATAAATGTCTAACTACGAGGAAAGGAAAGTTTATTATTCTTGGCCATGTTTTTGAATATTCTCAGTGGCCCCCATCCCCCCCCCCCAAGCTCTTGGGCGCATTCTTGGGCAAATTCTAAATTCCCCCCCCCCAAACTATTTGTTTTATTTAGTGTAAAAATCCACCCCCCCCCAAGCTTTAAGTGGGCGCATCGTGCGCCCACCTTCCCCCCTGATGGGGGCCCCTGAATATCCTCATATATACATGTTAAGTTCTACACTATAAATACTGTGGTGCAATACCTATCTGAATTAGGTGTTGAAAAACTCTAAACGTTAGGTGAATGATTACTTTATTACAAACTAATACCTAATTAAGCGTTCTTACACACTTCAAAGAGTAAAGTTGAATCTTAACACAATAATTCATAAAACTTGTAATGGAAAAATTTGATGATTGAAGTAATTGTATATCCCATTAATCGAAGAGGAAGAAAATGATTTATTCATTTAAAATTGTTTATATTTTATTCCAGAGTGATACAGGCTGGCAATTACGTATTAAACATCATAAACTTCTTAATAAAAAAATCAAATATAAATAATAAAAATGCTTTCATTTTGTAAGTTGTATGGAGCTAAAAAGTAAAGAGAAATCCTCCTTTTTTGTGCACATATAAATTAAATTACTAAAGTAATAAATTTAGAATATGGCCCGGAGGGTGTGCCGGTAGAGCTAAGCCCCCACAGGACATCTCCGTCCAAGAAATCGAAAATGCGAGTCTCACGTGTACATTAGCATAATTTTCACCAAGAAAAGTTAAGGAATCCATGTATTGACCATTAATTGATTTAATCTATTGCCAAGGCTCTTTCTCTTAGCCTTACGCATTCAAATATGTTGGTGGAAAGGAAAGTGTGAGAAATAATAATGACTTTTTATGAATTCAAAATATTAGCAATCATAAAACGGTTTTCAAATTCTATGCTAATGTGTTAGGCAGAAGTAGAGGGAATCTCTAAAAATAGATTTTATTCTGCAGTCTATGAAAGATTTTTTTATAAAGAGTTTACAGATTATTTTTATGATTCTTATTTCTTAAAAATGAATAAAATAATTTGGTTTTTAAATGTTAGGAAATATTTCAGCATGGCAAAGTTTATACCAACGTGCAGTTAGTTGGTGAAGAAGGTTTTATTTTTTAAAGCTCCGTACATTTAGCGAATAATTAGTTTACTAGTTTATTTAAACAAACTAAATTCCTGTGTGAAATTATATTAGGGCATATTTTTAACTTATAACAAACACTTTTGGACTATTTTAAGAAGTTTAAATCCGAATAACTGGGTAATTTCAAGATAGTGATAATATGGCGACCAAGATGGCTGTTTGTTTTCGTGAAGTGTACTGGTGAAATATAATTTCTTCTTGAGGTATTTTATTAAGAAACTGCTCATTGCATATTTAATACCAAATAAATTTCAATTCTTATAACTGATTAATAAAAAATTGATTGTGGTTGATTATTCGCCAAGCAGTTTCAGTGTTCCTGTCAGATTGATTTGACGAACTTCTTATATAAACTGTTATGTCGAAATCGCAAAAACATAGAAAATATAATTCAATTTACATAATGTTTAATAATTTAACAAAAATAAGATTTTCATAAAGTAGAAAAATAAACATACGCAATATTTAAGTGGAGATTCCAAAATTAATAAGAAAAATTTCTTTAGAAAATTTCGTATAGATTCAAACGCATTATTATTACAAGCATTATGCATTATAGACAATTATAAAGTAAAATCTTATAATAAAAGGATATAAAAATAGTATATATTTAAAAATTTCTTTCACAGTACTAACTCTTTTTGTTTCAATTATTCTTTTCCTTTTTTAAAAAAAACTAACAATAATTTAAATTGTAAAGCCATTTAGAGTACCAAATAATCCAAACTTGACTTCTACTGGACGCCAATCATTTTTAACATCATTTATTAAGAAAGCGTGTTGTAAAATGAATGTCAGGAAAAAATTAAAAACCTAATGATTATTCTTAATTAAAATTAAAGTTACAAAAAATATTCAGGAAAAAACTTATTGAATTGAAGAAAATTTTGTTTAATTAAACATATTTCTCTTTTAGAAACTTTATAATCACTGTTAATTTGATTGTTATCAGATTTAACGACTAGTAAAAAATAAAAATATACACAAAGCACTCCTTTCAAATATTATTGAAATGTTACTATTTTTAATATTAAACATTAACGTAAGTTTGGACAGATAACTATAATATTGAATAATAAAAGTAATAATATTATGAATATTGAATGCAAATCTGAAACAAATTCTTCCAAAATTTACAACTCGTGCTTTTTTAAATCAATTGTTTTTACTTGAATCAGAAATTAGAATCATTTATGAAACATTAATTGTGAAGTATATCTATAAATCTAATATTGCATGATAGAAAAGTTTTAAAATTCATCTAAATTTCCAGTCTTCGCAGAAAATTGAAATAATAAAGGACAAATTTATTTCCACTTTTTCTCTCCCTTAACATAATGCTCATAATGCGCTCATACCGTCCATTAATCCCAAGAAACGGAAGCGGAATATATACTTCATTATATAAAATATGAAAATGGAAATAAAATTCGAAAAATGGCGTGATATTCGAAAAATTTGGAATATCCATGCACCATTATTTTCCAATACCTTTACTCCCTAATCAACTTAACGTATTTTGTTTCAAATAGTTTTTATCTTCCTCATTCACGCCTGGAGAGTCTTGAGAATGTGCGCCTTTTTTTGAGCACTCCAAACATGTGAACTATTAATACCATCTTCATGTTTTTTTTAAACAAATTAAGTTTAATATCATCAAATATATCGTCTATTATTTATTACAAAAAGTTACTTATAATAAATTATTTTACATTTATTAATTTTTTTTACATAGATGTCTTATGGAGCAACATCACCTGCACTAAGTGACAGAAAGAATTTTCCAATGTTCTTCAGAACCGTTGCTCCTGATTCATCACATAATCCAGCACTGTTGGCATTCATTCTTCACCACAAATGGACAACTGTAGCTGTTTTGCATGAACAAGGGGACAAACACGCTTTAGTAAGTGCTTTTTAATACAATTTAAAAAAATTGATGAATATAATCTAACCAATTAATTAGTACTTTAAAAAGTAACTTTGGTAAGGTGCAAATTACAAAGTTACAATGTATTTTTCTAAATTTTTTTTTAATTTATCATATTTCCTTAAACTTTTTAAGGCGTTTCTTAAAACCGTTTTTTTCTTCCTTTTTTTCATAAATTTTTTCCATAGGAGTAAACATTTAATATCATTTAATATCATATACTCGCCTCAAAATGAGGTGACCCAGGTTCGAATCCCAGCAAAAGCCTATTGACTCACACTGACCTAAATGCTGATATAAAATGTCCTCAATTGTAGACGGATTATGTCTGAGAATCCCTTTGTTTCCTGGCTAACTATGAGAGGTATTCGCGATTTTCCTCTCTATGTAACGAAAATGCGTATTAGTTCTATCAAAAAGCCCTCGACGAAGAAGAGTTCGGCACAATGCTTGATCCAGAAGTTCCCTTGTTTTCTGAGTTTAGTTTAAAATTACAAGACTACGGAGTAAAACATTGATAGACGTGAACTCAGAATTGGATTGACTGCTCAACACCAGTTATAAAATTTTAAAAAAAATTCCTATGCCTGCAAAAAAGTATCATATTTTTGTTTTATCAAACAATAAGCTCGGAATTTCGATGTATTTTTCTTCAAAGTTTCAGTTCAAAAAACCTTAAACGTTGTCAAAAATTTCTAACGAAAACTGACACTAAATTAATATTGTAAATACTGTGTAAACTTTAATAAGAATAACGAAAATTACAGAAGTTATTGTATCAGTGAATAGAAAAAAAACACTTAACTCATACTCGCGTCAATACAGAAAAAAAGAATAAGTAAATAAAAAAATTTTAAAGAAAACGTCGGATTTTTTCCGTTCCTATGATTTTTAAATTATACTTTTTGATAAATGTTCTTAAAATATACTTGAATTTTATTTTATAACCGGAGGCGTTAAGCAGCGGACCCAATTCTAAGTCTACGAATATCAAAGCTAAACTCCGTAGAGTCGTAATTTTGATTCCAGAAGACAAGGAAACTTCCGAATCATGTGACAAACTAGTCTTCGTGAAGGATTTTTTAATGAAATTAACCCGCATTTGCGTTATATTATGAGGTAAAATAACGCAAGTCTCCCACTGGTGGTCGGACGGCACGGGCATTCTAACCCATGATCCGACAGCCACTGAGTATATTTTACTTCAGCACTGTGGTCAGGGTGAGCTGGATCATTGCGGCAGGTACTTGAATTTCGTGAAACGAAATAATCTGATTTCCAAAAAAAAACAAATCTTGATGATTTCCTCTCCTTTATTAGTTAAGGTAACTTAACAACTTAAACACACCGAGTGCCATTCGGAAAAACACTATTTTTCTTAATTAATCAATAATTTCAGTATTTTCTTCATTAAAGAAAGAATTTTGTACATTAAAGGGTAGAATAAAGTTTAAAAAGGCTTTCAATTATAAAACTCCACAGCAAACAAAAAATAAAAATTATTTTCTTATGAAAAAAAAGTAATAAAAAGGAACACAGTAATGCATTAGGTTTTAACTCATTAGAAATAAAATCGAACAAATAATGTCTACGATAACGTAAAATCTCGAAAGGAATATCGAATTATGAATGGTCAATATGCTATTAGCTTATGATTAGTTGTTACATAACGATAATGAATCTGAACATTAATCTATCGTCCTTTCCAAATTGAATCATATGGAACATTTTCGTGCTAAGAGCCTCTGAAACTCTGTTCTAACATATTCCAGAAACTACAAACCATTTTAACACTAGATTAGCGATCTCTCGAACGCCTCACTACCCAATTTGATTAACTGAAAGATTCTCCATTGTTGAGTACAAATTCAAATCTGAATAAACGTCTTACGCTGTCAATACCAAAACTCCCTTAATGATGAATAATACCTGTAAAAGGTAGCGTATTTCAGTTTTATATTTATCTGAAAAGCTTTATGTATAACTTAATTAGATTTGAACTAAATATATAGTTATCTATAAATTGAATAGTTTTCTATAAGAATAGAATTATTTTCTCTCTGATAGTTTTTGATCTTACTTTGCACATATTGTTCCCGCTTATATCCCATTATAAATCCTACTTTCAGTTATAATTAAACTACGTAATAAACTATTTCTGTATTATTGGATTTACTTAAAAACTATTGCTTTATGGTATTAACTATCAGGAAATATAGTTTGAAATAAATATTTAAGTAAATTTTTAAATTTGCTTAGCAAATGTAAAAGCTTGATTAAATGAATTGCTTTAGTCATTTCTATGTAAAACTTTATTTATAAGGCGACTGCCTTTGTTCGGAGGATTTTTTTAAACAATATTTTTTCAGAAAAAACCAAATATAGTTAGTTTGATAGGGATGTAAGTTAAGTAAATTATATTATCTTACTTACTTAAAAACTAAATTCTCTTCAAAAATATACGAATTGGAAATAACTAAAACTAAACTAAACTAAACTCAGTGGTGCGACAGCTCATAGAGGGCCAAAGCCTACTGTGACTATCTCAGTTTTCTTGACCTTGGGCTCTGGGGTTAAGGAGCAGATGTTCCGGTCAGGTGGTCAGCCGAACACAGAACCCCCAGTGTTTAGTTCCCAAGCATGCTTGGTACTCATTTATCAACCCACTCAAGGGATGAAAGGCTGAGCCAACCTTGCCCGGCCCGAGGTTTAAACCAGAAACCTGTGGATTTTAAATAACAGTCGACATATTTCAAGCGCTCAACAACAAGTATCCATCTTCAGGACTTGAAAGACGTGAATGAGAAAAAACAAAAGCGATTTGAAAAATAAAACCTAAGGAGTGAAAAGAAAAATAACATAAATGAAAAATAAAGACAAAGACAAAGTAAATAAGACAAAATTGACAAACAAAAAATTTTTCTAGGGCAACTTTGCGTTTTATATTTCAAAACACTTTTGTTTCGTTTCATTCACGTCTGCAAATCTTGAAGATGGGAGGCTGTTTTTGAGAGCTTGAAACATGTCTATTTCAAATTTGAGTGTTATTTCCGATTAGTATTTTTTAAGTATCAAGTAATATCTTACTTCTTCAGTTTTGTGACATTATTTACATAAAATTATTATATAGTTTCCAAAATGTTGGAAAAAATTGGCAAAAAAAATAACAAAACCTCATACTTACGCCAGGCACCGTTCACTTAAATTTAGTAAACAATATCTAATTTCACTAGTTACTACCATATACTTTTTCTGTGTCCTGAGCTGAATGATTGGTAAAAATTTTTATTTGCTGAATTATACCATTTTTTCTAGCAAAACGAAATTATGATATTTCTTAAAGCTTTTTTCATGTTTACATGGCCTACAAAAAGTCATATATCAAAATATGAATTTAGTTTCAGTTAAGAACATGGTAAATATAGTTCATAACATAGTCACCATATTTCCAATAGATTTTAGACAATGATGTCTGCTGCGAACTTAAATCTGGAAAACTGTAGCTCATCAGAAAATGCATTTATAACTTAGTATCGATATTGTGTGTTCTTTTCATTATTTCACTATAAGTTGCTTTCAAATGTTCATCTTAAGAACTCTAAATAATTATACGTAAATGATTAATTCCATGATGTTTTATAAGTAAATATAAACATTTTTTAATTAATTTAAACAAAAATTTCTGAATCGTTAATTTTTAGGTAATCGGCCATTTCAACGTAGAGTCATCTGGAAGTTGAAATATGTACACTGTAAAAAATTCCGCTAAGAAAGTACAGGCTCTCAGGGTGCCTGTACTTTTTACTGTAAAATCCATTTTTACTCTCTGAAACTTTTACGGAAAATAAAATCTGATATACCCAAACTTTTACAGAATCATTTACTAAATCACGGTCATTAAATAAATATCACTGCGAAAATTATGTTATGAAATTCGGTAAAAATGAATTTTATGGTAACATATATTTTACGGTAGCATGGATATTACGAAGGTTGCATTCATAGTGCCTGTACTTTTTACCATAGTTTGATACAGATTTTTTTACAATGAACAAATAATATTTTTCTTACTAAATCTTCGCCTAACTACACACATCATTTCAATCCTAACTTTAATTTAACTAATCCGTAACTCTAAATTCAATACCCATTTTATTTATCTACATTTTTTAAAATTTATATAAATTCAGACTATAAAATATTTTTTGCTTCCCTGAATTGAAAGGATTAGGGCAATATAGTGATAGGCCATTTTTTCAAAGTTGACATTTTTACAACTATTTCTTGGTAATTTTTCCAAATAGGTACTTTACAGGTTTTTGCAATTTTTCCTGAATTATAGCATAATACACAGAAACATCTTATTGCTTCCATGAAGATATCTTTGTTCATTTATGAAAATTGCTCGTCTGAATAATTTAAAAATAGTACTTATCATTATATTGTTACAGGCCCTTCAATTTATAATCTATAAAATGTTAAAAACTTAAAATTTAAAGTATTAACATAAACTATAATTGATTTAATTTCACATCAAATAATTGATTAATTTCAATCATAATATAAAGCATTTTCTGCTATAATTTTATTAAAGTCTGTAAAGTTGCTTTATATTTACTATTCTAAAACAGATAAAAATTTATCACTAAGCATTTTACTGTGCGTTTATGCGTTTCTCTGTAAACTTATTACTATAAGTTTCAAAAGTAATTTCTGTTGCACAATTTCTTGTTTATATTGTTTATTTACGCTTACAGCAATAATGTTACAAACTCTATATTTATTATAATAGTACTTATCATTAATGTATACCATTGTGTATTTGCTGAGTACATATTATTAAATTAGTCACCATTATTGGATATTTACTATATCCTAATTTCCTAATTAATACCAAATATTTGGTCAACTGTGAAATTGAATATTATATATATACAGATATATATCTCGGTAAATAGAAATCATTTCCTCTTTCGCAGAAATGGGTAATTCTGCCATTGAAAACCTAAGTTACTGTTTTGTCGCTTAGTTGGGTAACAAAGTAATAAATTTAGTTCTTTTTAAAACTATATAAAGTGTCTTTAAAACGAAATGAAACTTAAAGTAACCAAACAATAAAGTATCAAATAAATAAAATATGGACATATAAAGTATTAATATTAAAATTAAAAATATGCTTAAAATTAAGGATAGAAAAACTTCATTCTGACTCATAGTTAGATTTTTTTAATATGAATTATTCATAAATTTATTATAAAACTATCAAATAATATGACAATGCACTCTGTCAACTGCAATTAAAAAAGAAAGTATTTTAAGAAAAAAAATCATGAATAGCATAAATCCCTACTTATACAATAAGCAAAAAAGTAATAATGTTTCCAGCTATTTTAAATTTTTCTTGGAGTGCTTCAATAACAGTTTTCCAATTGCAGGGTTGCTCCAAATTATATATATTTCACAGGAAACCACTCTAGTTTACAGCACATGTGATAAATTTTTCATCCTGTAACGCATGAATAACCACCAATTATTTCGGCTTGTTCTTAAATACAGGCTAAAGAATTTTAGCATTTCCTATTTCACTTTTCAAAATTTGGCATTGGTTCATGGTCTGGGACTGGTTTCATGAAAATTTCATTTAAAGTTTCCTGAAAGTATCATTTCTCAAATTCTGCAAAGACTCCCAGTTTTTGCAGAGATTTTAGAGAGCAAAATCACTAATTTGTGTACCAATATGACATCTTGACTAAACTCTGTAGGACCGACCCTATGGAACTTAATTAAATAATCTATATTTTATATTAAGGAATTCTTTAGTTCACAGCCCATTTCCCACTTTTTATTATACCTACAATAAATCGCCGTGAAAACTCAAAATCCTTAAAACATTTGAATTTCAAAACCAAAAACCGAAACTCACATTCGTGCAGTGAGACGAAATCAAGCCAGAAAGGCTAAAATTAGCTAATGTTACATACCAGATTTTATATCGCCAATAAAAGGAATACTTTGCATCGCTACGAAATAACTTGAATGCGTCATTTTAAAAAACTTCAATTAATGTAATTTGTTATAGTTCTCCAGCAATTTATTTTATATATAAAATCATGTGTATATGAAGGAGTTGCAGAATTGTTCTGGACTTCATAATTTGCTTTGTTTATGCATCTTTTACGCTAAAATATTATTCTTTTAGCCAATGACGAAACTAATATCAAGTCTTGAACATGTCAATGTTTCGGTGACAATAACAAAGGAAACCAATATTTGGGACTACAAAGAACATCTGCAAGAAATCAAGGTATGATATTTTTACTATTTCATAACTATCATTCAAATTATGTTTTATATTTTTATTTTATAACCATCGTTGAACAGCGGACCCGATTATTTGAGTTTACGACTGCTAATGTTCAACTCCGTAGCCTTGTAATTTCGAATCCAATCCAGAAGATAAGGGAACTCCTGGATCAAGTATCAGGAGAAATTTGCCTACGTGGAGGACTTTTTGATGGAACTAACCAGCATTCGCGCTACATGGATAGGAAGAGCACGAGAGCCTCCCACGATTAGCCTGACTGCCAAGGGACCATGATCCATCTACCACTGAGGATATTTCAAGTCAGCACTGTGATCGGTGCAAGCCGGATGAGGATTCGTATCGCCCAGCCAGCGAACCCGGTTCACCTTATTGGAAGGCAAACGCTCTATCCCCTGAGCCATCGCAGCTCAAATCATTCAAATTATAGTCTAAAATGTCTGGCAATATTTTCTAACGAGAGATTTGCTACGTTAGTAGGTTCATGTATGCCTAATATTTATGTATGTTCACTGTCCAAAATCAAAAGGATGAAAAATTTCAAAATAAAAATTGCCCCTGCTTTTATATTTTTAAAACTGGTTTCTGTGGAAGCACAAGATAAGTCAAAATGAATGCCACAATTTAATTGCAGTTGTGACACGGGTTTGAAAATCAGTTATAATCGTTGGAACAAACTCTGGATCATTTACAAACTCCTATCTGAAAAATTCGCATAGGGTGAAACCATCATTTTTCTTTCAGCTCTATTTATTGGAAACTATTCAAAACAAACTTAAATTACTTATGTAGGCAAATTTTTAATGAAAAAATTTATAACGTTTTGCACAGTACTCCTGTAAAATTTGGGTATTCATTTTAATACAAATTTAATACAGGTAACGCTGGCAAAAACGGCTGTTATTACCAGAGATAAACTAAAATTTAAGAAAAAAATGCTTGAACATCAGGCTTTAAAAATGTTAGTATTACTGTAGCAATAACGAAAGAGATATATTTAGGAATATAAAAAACATCTAGGAAAAAAAGCTTGATATTTTTAATAGGTCATAACATCTGTTTGTAATGTTTCTGTTATTTCTTAATTAATATTAAGAAAACTTTTAAGAAAATACAGTAAGACATTCAGGAATTTTTTATATATTTTCAAGAGAAATTAGGTTTGCTCATGATTTACTCTCAAAAACTTTAAATTTTACAAAGAATAATTTGTCTGCGAAGTTTAGTACCATTTATTTTGCTAATAAGTGTTACAGTAATTTCACTGATAATTTTTGAAAAATACTAGGGCAAAGATATCATAAAAAAACCTCAGGTAAGCAAACTTTTTAATTTTTTTTTTCAGATTTTGTGAAATATTTAACAGCAAAAAAAATTCTTCTATGAGTTTAAATACATAAGATTTTGTGAAATATTCAACAAAAAGAAGTTTGTTGACAAAATGCTAAAGCAAAAACACGAGTAGATTATTTTATTGAAGATAGCGAAAATAATGTTAAAAACATTTTTCGAAGTATGATTGGAAAACAACGTTTGAGACAATCTAAAACATTTGAAGCGATTTAAAACATTAAAAAATTTTTAGACAGATTTCACAAAAAAAATCAATTCACTCGCGAAAGTAAAAATTTCCATAATTTTTTTTATTAATAGATAATTATAAATGCTACTTTTAAACCGGTATGAAAATAAAACTATTTTAGAAAATTTACTTGTCTTTTGTAAGTTTATATCTATGCGGAAAGAAACTTTTCTTACTGAAAATATGATTAACTGTTCGATGTAAATATGAACATATGAAAGAAAGTTTTTACTTTTAGAGAATAATGTGTTACTTTTATAGCTGTTATGAATTTGTAACAGTTATTAATGAATGCTCGGTTAAATTTTTTCCATCTTTAACTTGAGTCTTTTATGCTAATTAGGAACATTGCGCAAAATTTCAATATAAATAAAAGCCACAATTTTGTGAAAATAAATAGCATTTGCGATCTCATTTTTTTTTAATTTTTAAAACGTTACTTTAAATGCTGCATTGACATTCGGAACGTTGCTCCAACACTGTCTAGGTTCATAAAAATATGCAAAAATAAAAAGAATTTTATTGATCTTCAATGTATCTTAACTAAATGAAAAAATCTCGCCAATTAGGAAAAAATTTTTAAAAATTCAAAACTTTCATGAATATGTAAAGTATTGCCCGCTTTAAAGTTTCTGCAAATCTTTTCAGTAAAATTGTTTATTTAGTTCCTAATTAAATCTCTGCTTTAGGTTTCAAGGTTTATTTTCCTTGCTTTAGGTTTATTTTCCTTTGGTTGTAGAGTTCCGAATAACAATTTTACTTAAATTCTTGCTATAAGATAATGTTATTGAAATCTAAAACTTGCAAACAAGTCAGCGATTTTGTTACACCATCAAGCTTAGAATTTTCACTTTTCTTAAAGAAAATGAAGTTTTGAAAAACTTGAAAATATAAGCAAAACAAACCATCAAGTTTGAAGATTTCGCTAAACATTTGAAGCTAAATATACATGCAATATGTTTCTTACTCATAAACAACAAAATTGCTTTGCAATTTAGTTAAGACAGAAAATTCAGTTTTAAGTTAAATTCATGATTTTATTATTGCTTTTGTATCTCTTTATTTCAAAAGAGATGGAAAATCTGAAGCATTTGCGAGGTTTCATTTCTTCCCTTGTGGAATCAATATTGCCGCATTATTTTTTTTTTTCGAGTTTTCAACATTATTTCGATTTTACGAGCAATCTAAATTAAACTCTTGGAATAAGATAACAAGATTGAAAGCTTAATCCTGCTTTGAAAACAAATCAGTGATTTTGTTACACCATCAAGCTTGGAATTTTCAAATGAAAAAAATAAGGCTTTGAAGGATTTAAAAATATTAGCAAAACAAACCAGGAATTTAAAATATTTTGCCAAACTTTAGAAGCTAAATATGCATCCAATATGTTTCTTACTTATACGTAAAATTACTTTGCAGTTTTTGTAAAACAGAAAATACAGTTTTAAACTAAATTCATGATTTTGTTGTTGTTTTTCCTATTTTTTATTTTATTTATTTTTTAAAAAAGGGGAAAGACTGAAGTACTTTATAAATTTTCTTTCTTTCCTTGTAGAATCAAGATTGCCGCATCATTATTTCGAGTTTTTCTTCAGACTTATTTTGGAAGGTGTTTTGCGAGGTAATAGGATGTTTCTCTTTATTTTAAAACTTAATATAACTTTTAGTGAAAACACAAGATAAATATTCAAAAAATATCAAAATAAAAACTCTATATTTACCTTTTTTCTTATCTAACATCAAAAATATTTTCTTTTAAATAAGAGGCATCACTGGTTGTTAAAAATCAAAAGACATAAACTTTTCAAACAACAATATTTTGCGTTTATTAGATTTAATAAATAAGCTATTTGATTTTACATACATTTTAAATTGCAAAAACTAAACTACTATAATTAATTTCTCCTAATGTAAAACTTTAGCAATTGCATCCACACCCTTAAAGCTTTTACTATTAATCAGCAAAATAATAAATTTTAAAAATTAATTAATTACATCCACTAAAGTTGGATTATATATTAGTTTTTGCATTAAAGCTTTTGTTGTAAACAAACTTAACCTAAGGATTTGTTATGTACAGGCAAATTTGGATAACTAATTATAGTAGAGTTATTAATATTACTTGATTCATAAATGAAAATTGAAGCACACCATCCATTCTGTTAGCATTTTAATCGTTTTTTCAACAATGAAAATAGCTGTTGCTGGTTGTTCACCACTCTGTTATGTAAAAAAATGTCAATGACTTAAAAAACTGTCAATGACTTTAAAATGTCAATGACTTAAAAAAAAAGAGGGGATATTTATAAAGTCTAAGTATTGATAGATTCTCAATCTATTTACATTTATAAGGGTAAGTGGG
Organism: Parasteatoda tepidariorum; assembly: GCF_982258835.1. Taxonomy (NCBI): domain Eukaryota; kingdom Metazoa; phylum Arthropoda; class Arachnida; order Araneae; family Theridiidae; genus Parasteatoda; species Parasteatoda tepidariorum. Next base: position 54,766,501 of record NC_141765.1, read on the forward strand.
GTGAAACCTGGAAGTTAAACTTTGAAGTTCTGTTGAAGCTAAACTGTTCAACTTAACTATCAGATTTTTTCAAGATAATCATTGCTTAGTTGTGTACAAAGTATCAGCTTAAAAGTCTTATATGTACTACTTTTTTCATAAATTATTTTTTAAAAAAAAGCCAAATCACGTGGTCTCGTGGTTTTAGATCTGGTGATTTCCTTTCATTGTTTTGATTCCATCCGTGTGTTTCTATTTCATTGTTTTAAATATATAAAAAATTGGTGCCATTGCGATACAAGTCAAATAAGCTTTTAAAAGAAGAGTTTTATATGGCAACGTTTAATTGAATGAGGAAATCAACTTTAGAATTTTTTCAAAATGACAGTTAGCGTTTTTGCTCACTTAAACTCCCAAAATAAAAATGTAAGTAAATTAATGCTCACATATTACAAAAAAAATTTCATAAAAAATATAACTAGTATGATTTAAAATTTTTAAAAGGAGCATTTTTCCCATTTTTTTTACTTATATAAATGCTTACAGATTAAATCCTCTAAATATATTTTTCCCCTATAATTATATAGTAACTACGCATAAAATCTCTGTGAATAACTTACCTAACTGAAACAAAAACCTGAATCCTATTCTCAAACTTTAGACAGTAACTACTTGGACAACCAAAAAAAGCATACTCTTCTCACAAAGAATTTAATGTAATATTCCCTAAATTTAATAGAGAAATTTTTATTTCAAAAACTAAAATTTTCTCTAATTACTCTTTTAACGTTTGTTGTCCAATTGTTTCTTTTACTTATTTATGATAAATTATTCACAATAAGACCCGGGAAAAAATTTGTTTTATTACAATTTTTACTTCATTGATATTAGGAACTTATATTAAGTTTATTGCCAAAAAGTAATATTACTTTTAATTCATTATCTTTCAAGCGTTGTAAAAAAAAATCAAAAATGTCAAGCAAAGAATTTGTTGTTTTTAAACCAATAATTTGAGAAATGGTGTTTTTTCTGATAATTATCACATTTTCTAAAATGACAGGTTTATCACTTGGAAATGCATGGTGCAGAGTACGCCTGGCTTATCATTGGTGATAAGCCAAACTCTTGGTGGAACAACATGCATACAGATTGTAATGATCACCAATTAGCAGATGCAGTCCAAGGTATCTTATTGATTGGCAGTCATTACGAGGCAATAGGAAACGGAACGTCTGTTTCTGAATTGGTAAGTAAGAGCCATCTGTGTGATTTGAAATAAGCTAGAAAAATTCCTGAGGAAGCTATTTATTTCTCAAAATTCCTTGTAAAAGTCCTAAAGCAGTAAAATATTGCCACGTTTCAAAGCTAAATACTGCGCTACAATTAATTATAGATCTTGGAACTGAAAGGTAGAAAGATTACAGAAAAAACAAATACACACTTTGCAGTTAATATGATCGATTTAAGAATTTAATGATGACCGTAACAAACAAATTTAAGATAAATAGTAACATTAGATTTTAGATAGCACCCTACTTAGTCATCTAACATGTCCCAGACATTTTGTATAAAAAGCACTTCATCACCATAATTTTATTTAAAAAAATGCTAATTAATTTACAGCATTTTGATTAGAGCATTTTGGACTGTGAAGTGAAATAATATTTTTTTGACTGAAATAAGTTTTCTATTACGAAGTGAAGAACAGATGAAAGGGGATGATGAAGGAATATAGGAAGACTAGAGCAGAGGTTCTCTAACTCAGCTCCGGGAAGCACTGAATGCTCCGTAAAATATTTCAAAGTGCTCCAAACTGTTGGAGATGCCTAAACTTTGAAAGAAAATATGAAACATACTTTAAAGTTCAAAATTAACAACATTTCTTGTGTAAAAAGTGGGATAAAATATATGAATATGATGTTTTTGATCTGGTGTTTTACCAAACAAAATCAAGCATTTTCACCATTCACGTAAAATATTGACTACATAGGAATGAAATCAGTATTAAATCAGTACCTTGTCCGTTACTCGACAAAACAAATTCACACCAAAAGGCAACAGCAAACAAAACTATCTGAATTTACAGAAAAATATATTTAGATTGTGCAGATTAAAACAAAATCCTCCTTCTTATTAAATTTGTGTTAAACGAAACCAAGTAAAAATTTGAAACAAACGTAATAGTGCCATAATAATAAAATAACTAATTGTGAATCTTCAATATCTCCTTGAAATTACTATATCTAGTATTTTGTTAAGAATGATTTTGCTGCTTAAATTGAAAGTTAGTCAAAAAATAGAATTAATTAAATGATGATGATGTCCTGTAAATTAAATGACGAGATGATCTTGCATAATTATAGCTATTATGTCATTCAGTTAACAAATGCAGCATATAGCTGTGAGACAAACAAGCTTCAATGTTCTTAGTTGAATTTCTAATTCTATAAATACTCCCCGACTGAAAAAGTTTGAGATTTTTTGGTCTAGAATATGTATAAAAAAAGAGGTTTATTGTAACAGACATGACAATATCCATCATGTCTGATCAAAAAGTACCTACTAAAAATAGTTTTAAAATTTTTTTTAAAAAAACTATATGGATAATAGTAAGGTAGAGTTGAAACTAGTATGTTGTTTAATTATTAAAATTGCGTATTCTCGAAATTTCATTTTTTCCAATTAACAAATGACTCCAAATTTCGATAACTATCTTTAAATAGGATAAATTAGTTTTGCTCAAGGATGTATAAACATAGTAATTATTTATCTTGGTAAAATGAAAAAAAATATTAAAACTATATTCTTTTTTCTATAATTTTAGACAATGCCTGACATTCTTAAAGAAATTGAATTAGATTCTCAAAATCGATCCACTGGATTTGTTGCTCAAGCTTTTGATGCAGTGTGGGCTATTGCTCTTGCTCTTAGAGATTCAGAACTACGTTGGAGAGCCAAAAATTCCACATTAGTACTTGGTAATTTTACTTATGACAATCATGAAATGGCTCTAAAAGTAGTGAAGAAATTAGCAAAACTGCGTTTTATGGGTGTCTCGGTGAGTAATCATTTATTAACTCAATTAATTACCAATTAGCTAATTACTATTATCATTAATCTCACTTGGTACTTTAAAATTGTGCTTATTTATTTTTATAACCTCAACGGCATGAAGTAACGAATTACCGGTAAAAAATTGTTTATTCCAGTGGTGCTGTAAGCAATATTAGTGTATCTATTATAGAATGTTGAATTAATTCATAACCCTGCCCTATTCTTATTTGACAATTTATATTTTAAGCCAATGTTAGCTAGTATAGCATATTACGCGCCAACGTTAGCCAGTAGCAAGCCAGTATTTAGAATTTTGAGTTCTGTGACCATAATAGTAAAAAATATGGTGTTGAATTTAACCATATTGCCGTACTTCTTAAACACGATTATATAATACAATGGTTTGTTCTGTTTAACACCATATTAGTTTTGCAGCAAATTTTCTCCACTTTATGGTTTAATGAAGCAATTTTATCATTCTATGTTTTACCGAGTTTTCTGAAAGAGTGGAAAAAATATACAAATTTAGCCAGCAGAAATGTCTTTCATTCTGTTCTATAACCTTTTGCCATCTTTCTAGTAACTTCATGATCCCGAGTTTTAGAACTTCTGGTTCTTATCAGCAACGAACTCGACCAAATGCTATTTGAATTATTATTATTGAATTCAATGGTGCAAGGGCGAGAATTGCAAAGGAATCGTGATTCAGTCTTACAATGTGAAACCTCGCACATCTTTAGCTACACTCACGAAACTATTGGAACTTGATCGGGAAAGGATGCCACCCCGCTCATATAGCCCCGACACAGCACCATTGAATTAACATTTATTTAGAAGTTTACAAAACATTTTGAATATTATAAAATTTATAAATAATAATGACCTCAAATTGCAATTATTCGAGTTTTTGCTGGAAAGGACCAAAAGTTCTATAAGCACGGGATCATGAAGTTACCAGAAAAATGGAAAAAAATCATCGAACGGAAAGAAAGTTATTTGACTGATTAAAGTTCATTTTTTTCGTTTTGGAAAAACTGAGTTTTATCTCACACTAAAAAATCGAAATTGTTTCCTTGTACAAAAAAATTAATTTCAAACTATTTCTCATTAAATTTCTAATCGAAATAATAAATTGTTATACTTAAAAAATTGATTGTGAATTGAAATTTTGAATTTATTACTGAATAACTTTTTTCTAATTTTATAGTTTAATCTTTTAAATTTATCCTTTTAAGACTCAAATAGTTTCTGATTTAGGTGAAAAATCGTAAAATAAACAGATCTCTTAATTTACTCAACAATACTCTTCAACTGCCAAACGAATTAAACTTAGCTGTAAAACAAGATAAAACAAAATGCACATTTTGCAACTTATTACTTAGTAATTACCTCGATATAGACAAGATAATTATTTGAGCCGCACTGGCTCAGGGGATGGAGCGTTCGCCTTCCAATGCGACGAACCGGGTTCAAATCCCAGTTGATGCGAATTCCGCATTCGACCGCACTGCACCGACCACACTGCTGACGTGAAATATCCTCAGAGGTAGACGGAACATGGGTTAGAATCCCCTTGCCATCAGGCTACCCGTGAGAGGTTCTCGTGATCTTTCTCTCTATGTAACGCAAATGCGGGTTAGCTCCATCAAAAAGTCCTCCACGAAGGCAAATTTCTCTCAAAACTCTATCCAGGAGTCTTCTGGATTGGGTTCAAAATTACAAGACTATGGAGTTGAACATTAGTAGTCGTATACCCATAAAATTGGGTCGGCTGTTCAACGACGGTTATAAAATTATAAATTTATAAAATAATTATTCATATGATTTCAAAACCTAAAAAAATTATTTAAAAAAATTCAATTAAAATGGGGAAGTGCCAGTTCAGGTACATTCTTTGTAAGTCGAAGTCTTCACAATCTAATGCTACCAGTTCTTAAAATTATATTGAAATGCTGCCAACAATATCAGTAGCATAACGATATTAAAAATGTATTGAAAAAATGTAATTATTGTCGTCTTTTATTACAACACAGTAGCACCTAGATCAATCATTTCTCATATGACCATTAAATGCAAACAATAGATAAGAGAAAATGGCGAATGCGGGTCAACATAAAATGTTAAATAATGACTTGACAATGCATGAAGCTTAATTTAAAAAAATAATAAACATAAAAAATTAATAAATTTGCTATAAATATAATTTTCTTATTTAAAAAATTAAGTAATTGATGTAGAAATATTTACGATGCAAGCGAAAGAGGAAAACCCATTAATTTATTTAAATATTTGGAAGTTTTGATTTGAGCATACCGTTTTCTTCTCATCTCAAACAATAAATTTTCGACATTTGTAAAAGATTATTCAGTCATTCATTCATCCATTTTCATTCTCTTTAAGTTCCTGCGAATACAGAAAATTCCTCAATCTCTCAAAGGCTTCAAGAACTTTCGTAAATATTATCTCAGATTGTGGTTCCATATCGTCATCTTCATCAGCAGAACTTTGCTCACCTTTCTCTTCTCAGTTTCTGCTACCATTTGTTAAAAATGGTTGCCGATGCTGCGACAATACCGCAAGTTTCAACATTTTCCTCAACTTCTGCATAAACATCAAACGTACAACTGTAAATCCCATACTTTCTTCATCATCATTAGCATCAGGAATATTTCTCAGAACTATTTTTCTTCCAGAAACGAAATAAGTTCATTATTATTTTTTTAATGTTGGAAGAATTTCTGAACGATTGGAGCGGGAATCTGATCTCTTCATAAGCGATCTAAACCAATATTATTAACATTATAAGAATAACATTTGCGTCGGAACCGATAAAATAAGGCAAGGGAAAAAGAAACAGGCGGGAACGATGCGTACGTGTACATCATATATATATATATATATATATATATATATATATATATATGATATGAATTTAAATTTCCAGTTAAAAAATGCATAGATTTCAACTCTAACTTAGCCAATAAGGTTTTTTCTAATATTATTGCCAATCAAATTCATAGATTTTACAGGAATAATTCTAACTATAACGAGTTTTTATTAGATACTGATATATATAAAAACGATTTAATTAATAGCCATTTTCCTAGTTCATTTCTTAATTTCTATTTTAAAAAAATCTTAAAAAACTTGGTACATTAATTTTTAATTTTTATTTAATTTTTCTGTTTTAAGAATAAGCTCTGATTTTTTCAAGGTAGGAACTAACTATGATAAACTATTCCTAAAGCCACTGGACGGAATAGTTTGGATGTATGACCTTTTATACTGGATTAGTTAAATATTTTTAGTTACTTTTTAATATTTGTAGCCTCTTAAAATTAATTTAATTTTAATTGTCCAGTATAATAAACAGTTTATTTATTTATTTATTTATTTAATTATTTTTATTTTTGTATAAGTGAAATGGGCTCTGGTTCATAAAGAACCACCCCAAATAAATGCAGGTGATACGTGTATACTTTAAAATTATGTAAGGTTGTATGAATGAAGAATAAAACCTATAAACGGTTTTCTATTCCTGTATGCAGGCTCTGATTTTTAAATAAGTCACCCTATGAAAGATGGATATGTGTATTCTGTAATATTATGAATGAAGGATGAGTCTATAAACGGCTTTCTATCCTGACAGACTGACTTTTAAATTAATTTCCCTATTAATGTTTTTTTTTTTTTTTTTTTTTTTTTTTTTTTTTTTTTTTTTTTTAATTTCTATTTATTTATTTATTTATTTATTTTTTATTTATTTATTTTTATTTTTTAAGACTGCTAATTTATTCAATCCGTTAAACATTTTTATTATTTTTTCAATTTTATTACCTTTTTACTAATTGTTTCTCATAGATGGCAGCACTAATATTTTACCTAAACATTTTTTTTTTTTCTTCTTCTTCGATCAAATGTTTTTTTAATTTTATTATATTCGATTCAAGCTATAAGCAATATTTTACATCTTCGCGATTTTTGTTAACTGTTTTATTATTGTACTTTTAAACCTAAACCGCGTTTTAATTCACGCCGGTAAGTTTGATTTCCTTTTACATTTTTCTTTTATTTCATGATTTTTTTCAAAATAAGGTTTTTTGCGATATCGACACATATAAAGAATAATTTTTATCTTAGGATAATTATTCTTTATTCAGAAATATCGCATTATTTATGGCAATTAGATGTGTCTTGACAACGACTATTTGCCTATACCATTCTTGTTTCTCTACCATTTAGTTTTTTATTTTTATTTTATTCATGTTTTTCATGTTAATTTGTGTATATATATATATATATATATATATATATATATATATATATATATATATATATATATATATATATATATATATATATATATATATATATATATATATATATATATATATATATATATATATATAGTTCAAAATGAAGATAAAACAAAGGAAAATTACAGACAAATGAAAAAACAAGGGGGGGGGGAAGAAAAATAATAATAAAAAAATATAACAAACAACTGGGGGGGAAAAGAAAAAGAAGGATAAATTTTTTTTAAAAATCCGGAAAATAAAAGATATCATTTTTTCATCAACCTACACCATTATATCCGCAAAAAAGTTTTTTTGTATATATATATATATATATATATATATATATATATTAGCAATAATTAGCAATTTCTTCAACAATTTAATGTAAGCTCTTTTAAAAACATTAGATAATGTTGTTGAAAAGTTGATTAAGCATGTTGTTTAAAATGCTTTCAAAGAGTTTTTAAAAAAAAGTAAGTTATGAATTTGTTTATGGAAGAAGAAAAAACAAGTAAATTTTTTTCCAGAACTTAATTTATGTAGTTCTCTATTCATGGATTATTCTTAACTTTTTTGTCCTTAATAATAAAAATTTAAATAACAATAAAGACGTTTTTTATTTCATAAGAAAGATTTTTTTATGTGATTATTTTTCTCGTTGTCATTTGTGATCCTGTATTTCTTAACTTGATTAAATTACTACTCATTCCTTAACTCTTTGTCTCTGATTTAAGTAGAATCTTAACAATGTTCTCTATTCATATTCATTGTTTGAAACAACAAATGTTTGAAGTAAACCTTAGAAATACGCTGACGATTAAAATTAATACTAGGTCCTCCGCTTTTTTCTGAATACCTGTCACATTGATCTGAAAAAAATTTTATTAAATAATAAGACGTTTAAGTTCTGAAAAAATCCCTTTTGCAAGTAAATGCGGTGGCAAAGTACCTTAAGGCTCTAAAAAATAATTAAGACACATAATCAATTACACAATTTTGCTCTTAGGAACCCCTTAAGCAAAATAATCCTTATGAAACTTTTCAAGATTTTTTCACCTACCTTAATCAAAGTTTTAGCAGTGCTAATAAGATAATTATAGGCTATTCAATAATAGGCCGTTGCACATGTTGCATATTTTTAAATCTGAAAAAAAATGAAAAAAAAAGGCTTGAAGACTATCAGAACATACGTTTGCTTAAAAAAATATTAATAGCTGATATTCTTATAATTAGTCATAGAGATTAAAATTTATAGTGAATTCATGTATTTTATACAAATTAAAAGTTTAAGTGAACGTTTTTTTTTTTTCCTTTTTGATAAAGCAAGAACAGCATTTTTTTAAGAAAGCAAGTTAAGAAATATGAGCTTTTTTTAACACTTTAAATGCATGGCGAAATGATACACTGTAAAAGTTCCGGATCAAATTAAGTTATTAAGTACCGACACTTTACGTGCATAATCCAGAAAGCCTATTTTACTCCTCATTTTACTGTAAAATCCATTTTCACCGTAAAACAATATACCATAATTTTTACAATAATATTTATTTAATTAGAATTTTTTACGGTAGTTTTTCGTTGTTCACGGTAGTTACATTTTTTTATTCCATCAAATGTTATTTTCTTCAAGCCATTAATTACGATATTAGTATTATTGTCAGGTAAAATTTATTTATTTTTTTAATTTTTGAATTAGCTTATTATATTATTAAGTTTATTATAAAGAAAACTGTTTATTAGATTAAAATTATTAAACTATATGTTTAACTAGTTTATTATTTCAAAAAAGATACTAACATTTTAAATAGTTTATTATACTAAAAAATATACTATGCTATTTTTTCGAATGGGTTTGTTTTAAAAAAAAATTTCTGTGCGTTAATAATATTTAGAAAGCTTTAATGAGGTAACATGGTTTTCAACCTTAAAAAAACACCTATTTCAGAATTTTTTGACTCAAATAAAACATACAATACATAATATATGACTCTTATTTATTTAAATTACATATAACGTGCTTTTGAAAATTATATTTACTGTTTTCGTTAGTATATAGCGTCTGAGTAGTATATAGCTTCCATATGAAAACAAGTGAGTAAATCATTCAGATGTATGACAGTAATACAAGCGAAATATCATACCACTATAATTTGAAGAAATAAATTTATCATCATCTCATTGGAATTATTCTTCGACGTAAATTATTTTTATATATTCTTTTATTTTAAATTATATTGATGACTGATCAAATCAAAGCGTTCAGTTTATAGCGTACATTTTTTTCAAACTTAATTCAAAAATAGTTTTTGCAATGTTTCGAAAATAAGTGTTATGTTTATTTAGTAACTAATTACTTTGTAGTCATCAAATAATTTTGCATATTATACTTGCGGAATGAAAAAAAGGCATTTTTTAGAATCTCGCATGCATATTTCTTTTGATTTTTAAAAATAGTTTCTCAGTTGGTTTCCCAGCATTGAGTATTGTGGTTTAATGCACTAAATGAGACTACATAAATCTGACTTGGAACTTATTCATAATATGCTTTTTAATATCATTTCTACAGATTGCATTCCGTATTTTTCTTATCTTTGGCTTTAGATTAAAGAAAACAGTTCATAAAACATTTTATACCATTAAAGAAAACATTCGATCATTTTTTTTTAATTTTTCTTGTATCACCCCCCATTTTAATGAAATTAAAAGATAACTATCGCATGGGTTACTGCGTTAAAGGATTTCTGGAAAAATATACAATACCACATTTTTTGTATTTTTAATTAAAAACAAACACAAATTTTCTTCATAATTCATGCCTGAATTTATGATAATCTCTTTTATACCACTCACATAAATATTTCTTCTTTTTTTTTAATTTGTTGCTTGCTTGAATGATTTATTGTCCAACTATTATTTGGCCTGTTAGGAATTTTTTTTTACGGAAATGGCTTAGATTTGCCTTATTTATGTTTTCGCAAAAGATAAGCAATAAGAAATATTTTTGAGCTAGAGTCAAATGCTGTATCAAATCAGACATAGTAGCTATTTACTTTGAAGATTGCTTAAAACATCTTGAAAATGCGTATTTTTTATAGAAGAGTAAAAATTTTCAGTGCTCTTAAAAGATTATTTCATATCCATATAATTCAGAATTTAAAAAATATATATTTTTATAATTTTGATTATATTTCCATACTATGACATTTTTAGTCAACTTTTTTGAAAAAGTTCTGTTATAATTCGGAAATTTCTGGCAAAGTTACCAGAGATTATCTGTATGCTACGAAAAAAACACGCTGACCGAAAAATTCCCTGAAGAAAATAGGTCAGGTTACTGCAAAAAACTTTTGCATGGAGGCAAGCTGTATACCCTCTGGTTTGTATAGTGAAACAAAGTTCTAAAATTATAATTATTTTTTTGCATGATTTCTAGCATTTTGCATGATTTTTAGCGATTTTCGATGCATCGAAAACCACCACGTTTGAAAGAATCATTGTCGAATTTTTCTTTTTTTACACCGTTAAGCTTTGACTTTCCGAGGTGAAATTAAAACTCGAGACCTGCTTGGTATAAGGTCGCTTGTCTACAATACAAAGTGGTCGGTATCTGTTTAAATGCATCGCATTATTTGTTGCCACTCTTACACCAAAATTTTTCATATTCAAAATTCTGTAACTAAAAGATAAAATTGGTAACTATTGATACAGATTGTATTTGTTAGCAGAAATAATATCTCTTTTGACAGATAACAAAATAGTTCAAGAATAAACTACAGAAAAGAACAGAAATCTTCTGTTGGAAAGTCCCAGTATTATTATGTTTTCAACAGAACATTTTTCAGAACGTTCTTCTAGAAGTTTATATTTTAATTAACCGTTATTAATTCTAAATTATGTGTGTTTTAACTGCAAACAAAGTTTGAGTTTAACTGTAAAAACACTTTGAATAAATCTTATGCTCATTTTTAATTAAAATAACATTTTCGCCTAAGATGCACTATAAGACAATAGTGGATTATCCAACAATCAAAATATTTGGTTGTAATTCTAGAATCAACTAAGATAATGCTGGCTTACCAAATAAGGAATAATTGCTTCTAAAGTCATAACTTAATTTCAATTCAGTAAAACATCCACTCAAACATACTTAATCGTCTATCACCACAAACAATTTTTAAATCATTTATGGGTTATCAAAGAAATAAAATAATTCAGAGTAATTCTAAAAAATCTTTTATTTAATACCGATACATCAAGCAATAAAAAGTTGTTTCAAAACTCCTAAAACGATTTCAATTCAGTATCATAATCTACTCACGCGAATTGAATCATCTATTCTCATAAACAAATTTATGAAACATTAGTGGATTATCAAAGAAACAAGATAATCATTTACTTGATTAAGAACTTCTTTTGCTTCACAAAATATACGAATTGGAAATAACAGTCGACATGTTTTAAGCGCTCAAAAAATTGACGCCTTTTTTCATTTTTTTTTTACGTGTCGACTGTTATTTCTTATTAGTATATTTTTAAAGCTAATGAAATTTTTAATCAAGTCATATTAGAGTGACCGGAAAGAAATGCCGTTTTGGTGCATTTGATATTTGTCATCAAGATTTTATTTTAAATCAATAATTTATTCACCCGCATTAGCAACAACCTTACGAATGAATCGAAATGGATCGAAAAAAATTAACTAGTTTTTAAGACTAACGAATATTTAGTGCACCGAAACGACATTACTTTCCGGTTCCCCTAAAATATTACTTGGTCAGTTTTCTGGGGATTATTTATTTAAAATAATGAGTTGTAGTTCTAAAAATATTACAAATGTGCTGATGCAGCCATTAACTGATAATATTTTTCAAAAAACATAATGCAGTTTCAATTTATTATCACAATCTACTTAAACAAATATATTTCTCTAGTCTTATGAACAATATCTCAATACCTTCCTAATGTTTCCTAGAGAAACAAATAACCTATTTTTAAAGAAGTGGATCTATGGGACCACTTCATCGAACTCATATCTACTTAACCAAGCATCATCAATAATATGTATTGATAGTATGTTCATTCATGACGCACACTAAGTTACTATGACCACAATTACAAGCCATGCAAGAGTTTGAATGGACCGAAGAACATATCCCCAGTGGCAATATACATTTCCTGTTTGACAGACTTTTATGGGGAGAGAATCATGACTTTGCTCTTGAGGCTCTATTTTATATAAAGAAAGCTGAATCGAGATTATCAATAGAATATAATAGTTCGGTAGTGTGTGCTAGGTAATCTATTTAAGTTTATTTCTGGGACAACATAATACTGAAATGAGAGGTTTTCATTAATCAGCTATTTTCAGAAGCGTGTAATTTATTAACTTGGTCTAGAGTTTTATTTGAACAAACTAAAATATTTTTAAAATCACTGAATAATAAATTACACAAATATTAAAACTTTATAACTTGTTAGGATAAAACATAATCTTTTATTTGCTTTAATATATAGACTGAAAATAGGATTTAAATGCAAAGCGTAAATAAATTATAATTGTAGAAAATGATTTGAAATTTAAATTTTACAACTAAAAACAACTAAAATATCTTTAAAATCACTGAATTATAAATTACACAAATACTGAAACCTTATAATTTGTTAGGGTAAAACATAATCTTTTTATTTGCTTTAATATATAGACTAAAAATAGGATTTAAATGCAAAGCGTAAATGAATTATGTTTGCAGAAAATGATTTGAAATTTAAATTTTACTTTTAAAGTAGACAAAGTTTTAGCTTTTCGATGATGATGATTTTGAAATCGGTGCAAGTGTGAGAAGTCACAAACAATATTTATCCTAATAACACTAGCTTCTCCAAAAGTGGTTATTTAAATAGTTGCATTTTTTATATATAATTCTGAATAATTTCGCCAGCAATCTTTGTTAAAAAATAACAATGAGAAATATTTTAATCTCTTTTGTAGAGAAGTATATTATTCAGTAAAATTCCTGTAACTTTCTAAATTTATGTTTCATTAAATTAGGAATTTTTAGATAATTTACATGAATAAATTTCTTTGCATGATTAAATTTTTAGACAATAACATGAATAGTTAGAATTCTATTAAAAACTTATATCATCTTATAAGTACGCGCGTATAAAGATTATAAAACTTTTATACTACCATTCCTTCCTTCCTCAATGGCACGACAGCCCCGGGTGGGCCCTGGCCTTCTCAATCAACTTCCTCCAGGCCTGCTTCTGCCATATCTGCTTATACTACCATATCTGGTAAAATTATTCAATGATTAGTCTGAAATTATATTACGGTTTTTCTGTTATAAATAGCAAATTGTTATCAAAAATCTTTAACTAAACATTTACTAATTTATAAGTAAAACTATTTGAATATTAAAAATTTGTTGAGAAAGAATGAACAAATATAAGTCTTAATTTCACGAAAATACGTCTACATATCGAACATCAGTAAACACTTCACTGAAAAAACCAGATTGATTCCAACTTTCAGAAATTTAGAGGGGGATCAGAACTTTATTAATATAGGTTTCAATTTTAACTTAATTAAATGAACGAATGAATTATAATAACTGTAAAATGTGAGAAAATGGAAAACAGTTCATTCTTTTCTATCTCGAAACTCCCCAGCTTTCATGGTTCCAGTTACAATAGAAGAATTTTAAAATGTTTGATTTGTTTTCTTCATAGTATGATGCTTTCAGTTAATATTTTGAAATGGAGTTGTAACAATATTTTCAGTTCAAATAATGGAGACGCTAGACAGAGAAAAAGAAAAGTAATGATCTTGTCATTATAGATTAATTCTATGGCAGATATGCAATGAGTCTGGGGTATTTTCTCTGACCATGTGCTTTATCATTTTGCTCCAATGTTTAATTTTTACACTGCAATAGTACAGTACAACTTTATTTAGCTTTTCATTAATTTGTTTTGATTTTTTTTAAAAAAACGCATTTTGATGGAAAAATGAAAAATATTACTTTATGAGACAAATAATCGGTTCATAAAACAATACATTTTTGATGTTTTAACATATTTATTTTAGGAAAAAATATTATTTAAATTAGTATCGTAAAATAAAATGATTTTGTGGCACTTAGTAAGGACATTATTTCTTCCTTATTTTAAATTGCAAAGTAGATATTTGAATGTTTTACAAAATATATCTGCAAAACTCTTTTTTGATGCAATAGGGGAAACTTCATTTTTAAAGGAAAACGAAATTTTTAAAGGTTTTTTTGCGCCAAAAAGTGACTACCGGGAAAGTGTTCTTTTCACAAACATGAAAGCAAACTTAGTATCAAATAAATTTTACCTAAGAACTTATTACACCTTTTTATCAGATATATACACAAATTTTTGAATATATTTCGAAAAATTTCATTTTTTAATTTCTAAATTTTTAATTTTTTATTTGGGCAGGCAGACAAAAAAAATTCTTAAATAACTAATTAAAATCAGTCACTGAATATATATACATTCTTGTACATTCGGACCCTCATCGGTGTATGTCGACAATCACAGATATGCTTTGGTGAATGTCCGAAATATTTATTACATTCGATTTGATATGAATTTATTCGTGGATATAATTACATTTATTCGATATTTTAACCCTACACTGATGTTTTTTTAAGGTTAAGTGCCACTGCCTGGTATACATTTGCCCGGTAAGCCCTACACTGATGTTTTTTTAAAGTTAAGTGCCACTGCCCAGTATACCCTACACTGATGTTTTCTTAAAGCTAAGTGCCACTGCCCGGTTTACCCTACACTGATGTTTTTTTAAGGTTAAGTACCACTGTTCGGTATACCCTACACTGATGTTTTTTTAAGGTTAAGTGCCACTGCCCGGTATACATTTGCCCGGTATACCCTACACTGATGTTTTTTTAAGGTTAAGTGCCACTGCCCGGTATACCCTACACTGATTCTTTTAAGGTTAAGTGCCACTGCCCGGTATACCCTACACTGATGTTTTTTAAGGTCAAGTGCCATTGCCCGGTATATATTTGCCCGATACTCCAAACACTGATGTTTCTTCCAATCTATCGTCAGTAAGTATTAAAATATAGAATAAATATAAATATATCAAATAAATATAATAATATTAGCAAATAAATTAATATAAAATTGGATATAACAAATATTTCGGACATTCACCAAAGCGACTATGTGATTGCTGACATTCACCGGTGAAAGTCAGAAATAAAGGTATTTATCAAATATTTTGGACATACACCAAGCGACTACGTGAATGTTGACATTCTCCAGATTTCGGTATTTCACGGTAACATATATATATATATATATATATATATATATATATATATATATATATATATATATATATATATATATATATATATATATATATATATATATATATATATATATATATATATATATATATATATATATATATATATATATATATATATATATATATATATATATATATATATATATATATATATATATATATATATATATATATATATATATGTATATAGATATATAGATATAAACTTATATAATTAATAATAATTTTTCTAAATTTATACTCCGATAAGATTCAACTAAGTTCTAAGAATAGACCAAAAGAAAGACAATTATTGGATCATCACTGATAAGTAATCATAGAAATGATAACCATTTTAGGATCTAGAACTGTTCCTCAGCAGGAAAAAATTTCTGGACTGGTAACTTAATTATAGCTATAATTTCATACCTACAAGTGTCACAAACAATACCCCTATTCTAGAATATCTTTCCGAATTATGTCCCAATAAAAAAATAGAATTCTTTCTCATTTTTATCCATTATATTCCCCTGTTATTAATTATTCAATAAGCTAGTTGAAAGTTTTGAGAAAAATCTTTTCAGTATTTTTTTTCAATGCGCGTTGGAAAATATTTAAATTGTTTTTCATCCATCTTCTCTTAATGCAAACCTAAAATTTTTCTATCCTTTGACGCAGATTGGACGTTAAATTAAATTATTGTAATAGACGAATATTCCATTCATTTTGCTTGAGTTTTAGCAAATCACTTTCAAGAAATTAACATCGCTTAAATGAAATTACTCTCTTTCAAGTAATGTTAACTCTTTGATGCAGATGGAACATGAGGATGTCCCTTTTATATATTTTTCTGAGGCTCTAATTTCAATCAAAAATAAATTTTGTTATTTTTAATTACAAAAAATAGCCTTATAAGTACTAAAAAAATTCTCTTAGATAATCAGAATTATATTTGTACTTGAATATAAAATCCCAATAAAGTAGTTTGAGAAAAAAAAAAACAATTTTCATTCGTATTTAAGAATTTATCAATAACTGATTTTGTAAATTAAAGAAATTTCAAATATTGAGTAATTGTTTTTCTTAGATCTAAATAACTGCAAATGAGTGCAAATTTGATAAATTATTATTTGAAAATTAGCCGTGTTTGTAAAATTTTACCTTAAACGCAAAAAAGAAACCGGTGCTTTATGCTGTATATCATAACCATAAATTATTAAAACTCTGAATAAGATATTTTTCACATATTTCGAACTAAATTGATACAAAATGCGAAAAAAAGTTCTGAAAAATATGTTTAATAAAATTCTTCGTCAAAGGGTTATGCCTACTTACATAGATAAAATGCCTAAGTTATTTATTTTTCTTAAATACATTCAAATCTCATTTATCTCCTTTTACCAGATAATTAGTCCTTCAAAAATAACTTGTAAAATAAAAGTTTAAATATTTGCTCAATTTGAAGCTTAAATCTTAAATACTTATGTAACTACCTTAAAAATCTATCCAAATCACTTGTGAGCCGACTTTCTTAATCGTTAAAAACCTTGAGAGATTTTAAATGGCTCATTATCAAAATAAATTTCCACTCTTTTTTTTCTCCGAAGGCGTGATAAATTTTCGAATACATCTTTTTATCGTTACAACCTTAATCAACTTAAATTGTTTGAAAAACCTGAAAATTATTTTTTAGCAAATTTATCATTTTGTCAGTATTTTATTTAAATTAAAAGAAAGCTAATCATCGAAGGTATTTTTTTTCGTCATCAAATCTTTTCTACAGGAAAGTATTAGAAAATAAAATTAAAAAAATGCTAAAGCTGATAAGAGAATTTGATGAAACCATGGTAATTAAACTAAATGAGAATTAATGGAAAATTAAGATATCAGTCTTGGGAATCCTTTTCTCACCTTAAGTCACGTGCTTCGTGGTATAGAAATAAAAAAAAGCGTAAATAAACTAATGGATCTTAATTTATTTTTCTGAAGAATTTCCGTTTTATGAAGATTTATGCCATAGTCATGAAATATTTCCCGCTGTTTTAGTTTCTTTCACTAATATGCTTTCCCCATCTTTAAAAACATGCTTTTCTTATTTTATAAAATAGATTTTAAAAAAACTTATTAAATTCATAATGACATTTATATACTTTCATTAGTCTTCGAATTGTTATGACATGAAACAAAAAATTTCTCTTATCAATATAAACTGTTTTCAGTTTTTTTCTTCTTTTTCTTCAGGTGGTTTTTATAAAAAATTAGTTATTAATTTGCAAAGATGTTGAAAAAGTGTATGATAATATTGAAATGTACAGGTGTTGTATTCCTTGAGGTAAAAAATAGAATATTATTGTTGTTTCGAAAGAAAATTAGCAAATAATAATGTTTCTAAACAGTATTTTTGTGTTCTCACATATTTTTTGAGATGGAAGTCTTTTATTGAAATATATTAATTTGCATGCTTCTACACTATAAAAAATATAGTTTATCTTTACACCAAAAACCGTTTAAACTAAATTGCAACAAGGAGGTATAACGAAACGCCATACATAACTCATGGTTCGAGATGTTTCACTGTAACAGGAACCTAAGATGTTTCACTACACTGTGTAAAGTAGCCGCCTCCATTTTTGAAAATCGTTAGCACTAAAGTTTATAATTACAGTAAGATATGAAACACGCAAGAGTCAGTAAAGTTAGTTTACGATGCAATATAAAACAAGAACGAATAATTTAGGATGCACAAGCAATAGATAAGATAAAATTAATTTGTCAATCAAACATATACACAGCATAAAAAGCATATTTATATGAAATTATTCTATGCTTAACAAAGCAGATAAGTATAGAAATGATATATTATACAATTATTTAATACAATTTTTTTTAAATCTTCCTATAGAACATAATTATCTTTGTTATAAAGCTAAAAACCTATCAGGTTTTTACAACAGAATATTTCTACTTGTGGCATCGTGCGATGAGAAAATCCACTTTCTTTTGCTAGAATTGTAAACAAATTACTGATGTCGTCTGAGGATTTCCGCATGTATGCCAAAACTAGCAAAAAATCATAAATAGAGTAAATGTATCTTAGCTTGGTCAATATTTGTATTGGTGTTTAAATTTAATTTAACCCTTTAAAGTTTGTATGAACACTCGATTCGATTTTTACTTGAAATAACACAAGGATTTAAATATTTTTCAACACCAAATTCTGATAGATATTGCACTACTGCTTCTACAGTGTAAAGAAAAACATATTTTTTTTAAAAATAATATTAAAACTATAACATTAAAATTAAATTATCCTAATGAATAAACTTCATTAATTTTGCTTGAGTTTTAGCAAATCACTTTCAAGAAATTAACATCGCTTAAATGAGATGATTATCTTTCACGTGGTGTTAACTCTTTGACGCAGATGGAATATGGGGATGTTCCTTTTATATACATATATTTCTTGACCCTCTAATTAGAAACAAAAATATATTTTGGCATTTTTTAATTATAAAACAAATAGTTACTAAATAAATCTGTTAGATTATCGTAATTATGTTTGAATAAATTGTTAAAATCCTAAATATAATATTTTTCATTTATTTTAACAAGTAAAAAAATAATAACAAAAAAGTATAAAATATATTTTTAATAAAAATTCTGCATCAAAGGATTAATTTGAAAAATCCTAGTAAACCATGTCCGATAACTCCTACCAACCATTTTTATTTAATATTTAAAACAAGAACTTTTTCCTAGAAAATAGAATGTAAAATCATTAGTCTTAAAAATAAGGTTTTAATTTATTTAATAAAACCAAATTAAATTTAACAATAAAGGTTTTGACTTTCATAATGCCCTTGATTGTCTAAGACTTTTTAAGCCATTCTTTCGCACGTCTGAACATTCCTTTCATAATATTAACTACGACGTTAGTTTTTCGCATATTTAATAATTTATTACTTTAAGAAATTTATTCAGCTTCTTAAACTTTAAGATCATTCAGTATTCTCTGCACGAATATTTACATCACGCTATCGTAAGTAAATGAGCAGAAACAGCAGCAAAGATACAACAGAATTAATACATTAATAAAGCATTATTTATGAATATTTTATTCATATATTCATTTAGCAGGGGAGTACAATTATAATGTAAAATTTCTGTTATTGAAAAAAGGTTGAGGAAAATTGTTGTTGATATTCGATGATTACTATTTGTTTAAAAATGGAAAGAAAATAGCATAAAACATTATCTCTCTTATCTTAATAATGGTTCAAAAAAGTATCATTAGTCAATTATATACACTGATGTTTTTTTAAGGTCAAGTGCCACTGCCCGGTATATATTTGCCCGATACTTGGTGTATACCGGGCAATTATATCCACGAATAAATTCATATCAAATCGAATGTAACAAATATTTCGAACATTAACCAAAGCATATCTGTGACTGTCGACATGTACCGGTGAGGGTCCGAATGTACAAGAATGTAGTGAAATATTCGATCTTTCACCGACGTATTTGTATATATATATATATATATATATATATATATATATAGGGGAGAGTGAGGTCAATTGTAACAGGGTACGATTGTATCAGAGCAAACATTTCGAGTGCCGGGTTCTAGATTTGGTTCCTAGGTGGCGCACAAGGTGTATTTAATAAATTTACATGTACACCCCTGCTGGCAACCATTTTTATGTACTTTTGAAAGAGTTACATAACAAAAGATATTTTCACGCTACGCAATCCCTTTTTTTTTTTTTTTGGTATTAGAATATTATATTGTAACAAAGTAATTTTGTTTAAACAAATGAAAATTATTAACCGAATATGTAAGTGGACACCTTTATTAACATTTCAAGAAAAAAGAGTAGTTTTGCTAATTAACTAACATTGTTTTTAACAAATGAAGCTGAAATGGCGTCTCGGGGATGATTGTAACAAAAAGTAAAGGGACGATTGTAATAGCTGAACATAAATAATTTTATGTTTACAAACCATTACTTAACTCTTTAAGAACCACCAATAGTTTCCTATATCATTGATATTATGCTGCATGTGCATTATTTTATTTGTCACCTTTCACAGCATAAATTAAAATTTTTAACCCCTTAAAGTTAAAGGTTTAACCCTTTAGGTCTCTGCTCACTATTATTTTTACTCCTAAAATATCACTACTATTTTGATCAATAAAAAAATATATCACAACTATGATAATATGTATAATTAACTATGTTTCAGTTGAATTTATGAACTGTTACAATTGACCCCGTAAGTGGGGACAATTGCAACAAGTGCACAACTGTCAAAAATCGTTAATAACTAATATAATATTAAAATAAGGTATTTTTTTATTTTTATTTTTGTAATTAATAACAAAAACAGAATTTTTTAGAACTTTCAGATGAAATAATTAAAAATTCAATTTTTTTTTAACTCTTT
Source organism: Parasteatoda tepidariorum (assembly GCF_982258835.1). NCBI lineage: Eukaryota > Metazoa > Arthropoda > Arachnida > Araneae > Theridiidae > Parasteatoda > Parasteatoda tepidariorum. The sequence continues at coordinate 54,787,630 of NC_141765.1, forward strand.
GCTTAAAATTTTTATTATTTTTTGTAACGAACAGTTAGGGTATTTTTGTACTTAAGAGAAATCTTCTCAATTTTTACTTATAACAAAAGCTGTATTTTTTTTAGGAAATTTTAAATTTGCATGTTTAATTCACAGAAATAATTATTACTCAAACGTTCTTAAAGGAAAACAACCTAACCTTTTTAGTTTTACACAGTTTAAAAAAATCAATTTATTATCACCTTATTAAAATAACTTTTACAGTTGCCATGAATATTGCTTTTTTATTCTAGACAAATAAACGTGTTTAATCATAGTTCCACACAATGGATACTCATATGCTATGTTTGTTAGACAAATGATATTTGATAAATATCGCACCCGAACAATATGCCTTGTCATCATCTGTAAAAGATAATACAACTACGTATACACTTCTGTTGATCATTAACAGCATCTCAACGATAACTAAAACAAAAATAATACTAACTGAAAATAATAATTATAAATAAAGTCAGTTATGTTTATGTAAGAGGATAAGATATTGTCTGTTAATATCGGATGCTAACTGTATGCTGAAGTCATAATTTAAAATTTATGCATATAAATATTTTTATATATATATATATATATATATATATATATATATATATATATATATATATATATATATATATATATATATATATATATATATATATATATATATATATATATATATATATATATATATATATATAAATATATATATTTACATATTATGTGTAGCAAAGCTCTATGAATTACACCTTGTCTCTTAGACATTAAGCTTTTTTCGGCTCTGAAGGCTCCGTGGATAAGACTTCAATCAGAGATCTAGTATTTAACATGGAGAATTATTAGCCGCCGTCGAATCAGTAGTCGGTGAAACTCTACCTACCACTCCAAATTGTGGCTGTTACTTACTTATGACTAACAATGCATTGAAACAAAGCCCCTTTAAATATATACACATCGAGAAACCGATATTTTGAATTACTCCGTGAACGAAAAACTCGGTTATATGCGCTTGAACAAAACTTACTTAATTTCACCGAGATTCTTGTTTTTTCCTCTCTGTATTTTTACATGAAAATTTTTAAACTGCACCTTTACTTTTGGCAATAATATTCGAGTTAAAAAAATTTCAACAGCTTGTCTAATATTGTTCTTAATTTAATGCAAATGTTACGTATGCAATAAAAGTGTTATAAATTTTATTGTAATGTTAACTTCTTTTCAGGGACCAGTTTCATTTTCAAACTCAGACCGAGTTGGTATAACAGCTTTCCATCAAAGACAAGGTACTTATTTTAATTGCTAGAATATTCCTTTTTTAAAGATAATGAACTAAAAAAATTAAATGTAAGTAAATATTATTAATTACGTTGCCCTTATAGATCATTAAACCTAAAATGTAAGCTTTTTTTTTTTTGAGCCTGTGAAGATAAAATAAAAATTCGTGAACTAACCTAATAGATTTTCACACGCAAAGAAGATTTAATAATTATCTAGATTATATGAATTGCCAATACTCCTAATGGAAAGTAACTCTGGTCGAAAAATACCTTGAAGTCGAAAATATAGATAAGATGAATTGCTTATTCACTTTTTCGAAATCGAGACTTCTGGCTGTCTCCTGAGAGAATTTTATCTTTTTTCTTGTGTTTTCTTATATTTACCTCTTCTGTGTCTTTTTTCTGTTGAGATAGAGCTTTAAGAATTGTCAGGGCTGGTTGATGTGCATTTCCAACCATTCTTATGGAATTCACTAGATTAAATTTGGAAGTGATTTTATTTTGTTCTAAAATTCCTGTATTTCAATTCCATTTGAACCTTGCACTGCGTTGTACAGGGTAGCAAAAAAGTATAGGGATCACTTTTGTGGTTATCTACCACTAAAGTTCTGAAACCTTTTTACATATATAGCATACTGATCTAAAGCTCTGCTATTAGACTTTCAATTGCAATACTATTTCATAAAATCACAAAAATGCCTTTGAAGAAATTTGACAAAAAGCTAATTGGTCAAGTACGAGCATTTTTAGAACTTCGATGGAGCCACAGGATTATACAAATTCATTTTAAAAAGAAAGGTATTGCGATTTCACTCAGCCATATCAGTCGCATCAAGTATTCAAAACTCGGATCGATGCAAAATAATGAAAAACCAAAAAGAAGTGGATGACCAAGCAAATTGAAGAAATCAGATTTGCAGAAGCTTGATAAGATGACATCGAAACCGGATCCACCAACACAGGCAAACATGGCTAAAGCTCTTAACGTGAGTCAGCAAGTTGTAAGCTATCAACTAAAACAAAAGTTGAAGAAAAAATGCCATAAAAAAACCTAAATGTCATCATTTAAGCGAGAGATCGGTGCAGATTAGGAGGCAGCGTTCATGGCCCCTCTACAAGCTTCTCCGTAAGGACAGATGGCGAAAGTCCATTACAACTGATGAAGCTTGGATCTATCTATCTAATACCAATGCTAAATCTAAAGTTCAATATCTTAGCCGTGGGCAGAACAGGCGAGACTTGACACCATCAACCACAGTGCCTCATCCCAAAGGCGTAATGGTTTGGATGGGCATATCCGCCCATGGTGTGACCAAACCTCGGTTCGTGAAACCTGGGGCCAAATTAAATTCTGAGTATTACACACAGAAGATATTAACGTCCTTTCTTAAGGATGATTACTGCAGATTGTACCCTAATGGTGATGCTGTGTTCCATCAGGACTCTGACCCATCGCATGCATCTAATTTCACCCAGAAATTCCTAACAGATCAGCAAGTGCAATTCCTGAGACCAGAACAATGGATTCCAAACAGTCCTGATGCTGCACCATGCGACTATTTCCTATGGGGACATCTGAAAAACAAACTGAATAAGCGAAGAATTTCTACATTGAGAGGCCTTCAAAGAGCTATTAGAGAAGAGGTGAAGAAAATCCCCCAGGAAATCATTTTGCGGGCTTTAAAATCATGGCCGAAGCGTTGTACACAAATCTATTAAGCCGGAGGTCAACATATTGAGAAGCATCGCTGAATTTATGTAATAAATTTTGGAAATAAAAACATTCAAAAATGATCCCTATATTTCTTTTTTTTACCCTGTAATTCATTTTCGTTGTTTCGTTTGACTTCAATTTCAAGAGAAAGAAGAATTATTTTGGTTTTCCTATAATTGAAGTGCATTTGAATATGAGCAACTTTTTTTAATATTCTATTTTATATATCATCATATATCAACTCTATATTATATATCATTTCCAAACCATATATTTTTATTTAACGTGTTTGGTAAATTATGTGTGATGATAACACTTTTAAATGTTTTTTAATAAGTTTTTATTTTTCCAGGGAATGATTTAAAGCTGGTGACTGTTTATAATCCTGATGTTGCGCAATTAGATTTTGACTGTTTTGGTTGCAGCAAAATTGTTTGGCAAGGTATACTTAAATATATTTTTACTTATTCACAAAATACTTCTAAATAAATGTTTTATTTTCGAAGTTTTATTGCTTAGTGAGAAATGAATTACATTTTATTAATTATTTTTACTAAGAAAATTTCTTTGCCTTAATGCAAATATATTAGTTTTTTCGTGTAAAGCAAACTGAGAAAAGATTGAATAATTAGTTACTTAAATTTTTTTATTAAAATTGTGATGAGAATAAATTTGAACATTTTAATATAAAATATCAAATTGAAGAATCAAAATTTTGGTTTCTTGCTCTTGATTATGACATTTTTATTTTTAACTTTAAAAGATCATAATGCCTTAAACACATGCTTATAATTAATGATATTAAGCAAAACATAATCAAGTTTCAAAACGTTCGCTGTTTTGGTCAGAAACCAAAATAAAATATTTTAGAATTCCGGCTTAAAAATTAAGACATTTTATAGAGTTCTAGCTCTGGCTACAGCCATCATAGTTCAAAAATTTGTAATTAATTAATTTTCAGCAAAGACTCAAGGACCAATGTAGTTTTTAAATTTCAAAAGAAATTACTGAAAAAGTTTAATTTAGATTCCATTCTAATTAATCTTTGGCAAACAATTGCAAGCATGAATATGTGACTTCTTATGTTCACTAATTGCAATAACTTTTAATAATAATAATAATAATAATAATATATTTTTGTTAAGATAAAGGACCAATTCAAGGACCAATGTAGTCCTTGGTTACTCAATGACCAATGTAGTTTTTAAATTTCAAAACAAATTACTGAAAAAGTTTAATTTAGATTCCATTCTAATTAATCTTTGGCAAACGATTACAAGCATGAATATGTGACTTCTTATGTTCACTAATTGCAATAACTTTTAATAATAATAATAATAATAATATATTTTTGTTAAGATTTCAAAGAATTTCCATTGTCTCTGTTTGAGCCTTGGTGGCTCAAAGGATAGAGCACTCGCCTCTCAATTAGTTGGAATTCCAGCTAATGCTGGTGAATAAGAATTCCGCACCCGGCTCGCATCGACCACAGTACTGACGAAAATTATCCTCAGTGGTAGATGGATTATGGGTTAGAGTTCCCTTGCCTTCAGACTAATCGCAGGAGGTTTTTACGGTTTTCCTCTCCATGTGACGCACATTCGGATTAGTTCAGTCGAAAAGTACTTGATCTCCCCAATCCTTGATCCAGGAGTTCTTTTGTCTTCTGGATTAGGTTCAAAATTACAAAGCTAGGGACTTGAACATTGGTAGTCTTAAACTTAAAATTGGTTTGGCTGGTTCTCGTTTCAAAAGTATGAGTAGACTAAAATCAAATATCCTGATAGTTGATATTACGGTTATGTACTATTCTTACTAATATTATATATACTTTATTTAATGCTAAATACTCTTATGGTAACTAATTCTAAATGCATCTATGCTTACTAACTCCAAATGCGTGTTATGCTGATACATGTAGTCCTTATTTAAATTTATTATATATTATTCTTACTAACACGAACCATGTTTTCTACGCTGATGTATACTCTACCAACTATGATAATTATATACTATACTTACTATGCTAATATATACTATATTTAAATAAATAACCCCCAAGAAGCTGAAGCGAGAAGATATTGCTTTATTAAGAAAAATTCATTGGCTTTAAAAATATGCAGATGAAAATAAAAGTCTATATGTATGTTGCTGTTGACGTATGCCTGCTTTAGGCAGAGGTGGTGCGATTGTCCTTGTTTTCCAGTGGCGCCATCTATGGAGAAGAATTCGACTTCTGCTGCACCATGCTTCACACCCGTTTATAGGGAGGACCCATTCATACATCCTCTCATTCATCCACAGATCGTGATTTTGACCTGAATCAGAGAACAATCGATCTCCATTCCAGTACCCCCAGAGGTATTGATTTGTTATGGGAACATGGAGGACTTTGGCGACTCGACGGATTTAACGTGCATCAGTCACTTTACTACACGGTGAGCCTTCGCCCGGTGGGGTACGGACCTATAACTCTCGGACATGGGCCCAGTGCCCTACCATCCAGGCTATCCCGGCCCAGTTTATATGTATCAAACGCGTAAATGTAGAGGCCTATTCTTATGACTTGTCGGGCGTGAAGGAGAAGAAACAATAGCGATTTGACATATAAAACGTTAAGTTTCCAACGAGAAGTGGAAAATAAAGGTGACAAACAAAACTAAAAAAAAAACGCAATGTGAAAAAAAAACGACGAAAATGAAACAAAATTGAAGATGGAAAAGCAGAACAAGCAAAACCACTGTGGCCGAGAGGAATGAATCAAAGTAAAATGCATTTCCACACGCTATGAAGAGGTAGTGAGGAACTAATGCTGTAACAAGGGAATCAGCATTCGTATGAATGAAACAAGATTGCAGGGCATGACGATAGTGGCAATAATTTTTGCAAGGTTTAAATTGAATTTCTGCCCCATTATTATGAATGGGCGTCTTTTTCTGAGCACTTGAAACATGTGCACTTTATATTTCCATCTGCGTATTTTTAATCAAGTAGCATGCCATGCTTATTATTATGCACAATTCTTAATAATACTAATTTCTCTTTGTACTCCCTTTACTCCGATGCTATGAACAAGCTGATATGTTGGCAAAGAAAGGCACAAAAATAATGCAACAACCAAATTCCAATAGATCCTTCCATTCCACGAAAATATACATCAAAAATTTAATGTGGAAAAATTGGAAAGTGTCCCTTTCTTCCCGTATATCCCTGAAAAGTTGGGGGAACATTTCAGACAAGGGCATTTCAGACAGATCCCGTGAAAAGGCTGTGGCAGAATTTTGGCTTGCGGTGGGTCATGACTGTCTTGCGCACCACCTCCACCGCATTGGTATTTTTACGAGTCCGAATTGCCCACTCCGTAGGAAATTCGAAGTAATGGATAGGAAGCACTTGATGGGATGTTCGGCTGTACACGGAGACTCCGAAGTGAACAGATATTGGAGTGCTAGGCATCTGCTAATGAGTCATTGACTTTTTTCTCTTAGCTAGGCTTATTCTTCTTGTTAAGAGTTTGTCAATTTCTGCCATTGGAAATAAAAAAAAGAAGAAAAAAATCTTTGTTCACTAATGCCAAACATCTATATTTTCAATTTTGTGCTATGCTTACTACGAGGGCTGTTTTTAAAATAAGGGCTGTTTGAAAATAAAAACCAAACGAAAGAAACTTTTCACGGAGTAAAATTTATTTTTTGATTCTACATACGTCCCTCTTTTTTTCAAAATAGTTACCAAGTTTTCTAAAGCATTTATCATATCTTTTAACTAGCTTTTGAATACCCTCTTCACAGTGACTTGCCACCTACGCCGATAACCAAGAAGTCACTACCATTTTCACGTATTCGTTTTCGTTGTAGAGGTTGCCGCAGAAATTATGCTTAAAACATTGGAAAAGATGAAAATCACTTAGCGAAAGGTCTGGGCTGTATTGAGGATTGGTCCGAAACTTCCCAGTCAAAATTGTCCAATGAAGCTCGGAACTGAGCTGTGAAGAGTCATTGTCATGGAGTAGAAAAATTTCCTGTCAGCATGCCAGTAGGTAGCATCGTAAAATTTACAAATCTACTGGTGAATGCATGCAGCAAACAGGTTTTGTGCCAACTAAAAGCGATTCACTGGCCGTACCTCATGAGCGGCTGTGATTTGTTAAACTTAAACATTTTAAACACACGGAACTGACCGTACATGTTATTTACATAAGTGTAGATGAACGCAGTGATTCCCAAGGAATGCCAGGACACGGCACAAGCACTCGTTGCGACTCACGCATCACCTATTAGTTTACACAACAAATCGGCTAGTGATTCCCAAGGAATGCCAGGACACGACACAAGCAATCGTTGCGACGCGCGCGTCACCTATTAGTTTACACAACAAATCGGCTTCCCAAGGAATGCCAGCACACGACACAAACACTCGTTGCGACGCACGCGTCACCTATTAGTTTACACAACAAATCGGCTAGTGATTCCCAAGAAACGCCAGCACACGGCACAAGCACTCGTTGCGACGCACGTGTCACCTATTAGTTTAATAACAAATCGGCTTTTACTTAAAAAAACAGCCCTTGTATTATGTGGTTCACTCTAAAAACTGTAGCGTAATATCTCTTCGAATGTCATGTTTAACTACCCAAAAAATTGAGTAAGAAACACTGATTAACACCAAATCGTGTCTTCATATACGATTTAAAGGGTGTAGTTTAAATCTAATCATTTAAATTCGAATAATCTTAAAGCAAACCTTCACGCTTTCACACCATACGAGAATTATTTTCACTTCGGAAAACGTGAATATTGGCGAGCTTTGAAAAAATTCAAGAACTGCTTGGTAGAATATCGCGAATAATTTGTTTACAATCTGGAATGAACTGGTGAGAGTTTGTTGTTATTTTCAACGCTGATATTTATCAACGGAAACAAAATTTCTATATTACATATAAATGTATGTTTTTAGTTGTGCAATAAGGATAATTATATTTTAAATTTTCAATCTCTGAGAACTAAGTTAACTGATTTATTAATGTACAATTTCTATCCGCTTCCATTCTATTAAGCCAAATTCGAATTCGTCTTAAGATTCTCTATGCGCTTCACGAATGTTTGATTACAAACTAATTTTTTTTTAGGAATTAGTACATAAATGTATTCTAAATTAATTATTCTTACTTGTATTGTAAAAGTAACTATTTGTTATGTTTACTGTATATTACTGTCATTATAAATTTTATTATTATTGATTAACAAAAATGGTGGGGCTATTTTACACCAAATAGTGTAAAAGAACATTGGTCCAGTGAAACACTAGATCCGTTTCTCCGCACCACGTTGGGGTAAAGTAGTCGCCACTATTTTCGGCGTTGAGATGCACTAAAATTTTTGAATTTTATTTAATTGTAATTTTTTTTTAAATTTTGAAATTATTTTTTAAATTTTAAAATTCAAGAAATAATTAAAATTACTTAAAATTTTAATTATTTTTTGAGATATTCTAAAATTTTTCATGTGCTAATAAGTAAGTATTGCTGTATGTTACAAAGCTTACAAATACGATATTTAATGTAAAGGCTAGTATGTATTGGTCACTTCATTTAATATGAAATTAAACCAAATTGAATTTTTATAACTTTTCTTTTTAACCACAGGGGGAAGTCCGCCAATATCCAACCGAATTATTATTATGAGAGTTGCTGTTTTAGATCAAAGAGTTTTCATATGTGTTACAGCTTTGGCAGTTCTTGGTGTTACTTTAGCTTTAACATTTCTATCTTTCAACTTATTCTACAGAAATTTAAAGTAAGTATTATTTTAACATTTAAATAAATAAACTCATAAAATTAGTCCCTGATGAGCCCTAACTCCTTTAATAGTTTGCCCCAACATTTATGTGACACTCTGCTAAAAGTTTAGAAACTTGTACATTTCGATAAAAAGTGTCAATCACTGTAGGGGCAAAACTAATTTCAGATTTGAGATCCTCACACATGAATTAGGCAAGATCAAATATTTTTATAAATCCAACAAAAAATATGTTCAGTGTAACTTAAATGGAGCATTTTCAGAATGATATTGTATACTACTAACTAATGAAAATATAAATAAAAAATATCTGCTTTATTATTATGGATTATTTGACGATTAATGAATAATATTATTTTATAGGTACTTGGTTAATAAATAAAAACTATTCATTTTTATCTACAATTATCTTAAAAGATCTTATTATTAAGATTAAAGATTAAAAGATTATCTTATGTTATAGCATTTAAAGTATAAAATGTCTAGGACAGATTTGAAATCAAAACTATTACCCTACTTATCCAGTGGTCTAATTAAACTAAACCATAGTACATCAAGTGAAAAAAAATTTTGGTATATCTCAAACTGAGGTGTTTAGAAAAAGTTCCTACAAACTACATAAGAAACTTACGCAAATTGCAACAGACAGTTTGTGTTTAATGACCTTATAAATCTTATTTCCGGATAAAAATTAAGGACATAAATTTTCACTGTCAAAAAGGGTGTAAAAAAAATTTAAAAGTACTTCGGCATAGTGATTTATTATTGAGCATTTTTATTTAAATTTACTAGCGAGGTTTAGTTTAGTGATTTATTCTTTTTTTTTTTAATTTGCTTTTAAAAAAAGCTCGAATTCGGGTTCTTATCTAACTATACTGTTGCCTCGAATTTATTTGTTTTAACCGTAAATCTTACACGAGACAAATTAAATGCAAAATAGATTTTTATTAGAAAATTCTTTTTGAGAGCTTGAATAAATGTTTGGTTTAGTAACAAATTAATTTGCTTTATTCTGTATTTAAAAAGTCTTATTCTAACAGTTTCTTTTATTGTTTTATTAATATAGTAGAATTCTTAAACCTACGAATAAGTGCATTTGATTATATATTTGATTGAGTATCAAATCATTATTTTTATTTTTAAAAAGGTGAATTTTGTGGTTTCAAACTTTTTCCCTTATTAGTTCATGCATGAGCAAATACAAATAACATCCTTGGTTAATAAGTTTCTCCTAAACAAAGACGTACTTGAGGCAACAGATGAATAAAATAGTAGCTTAATACTGTAAACATAAATAAAATAATGAATTAACTACGATTTTTACAGAAGACTAATAGAAGTAGCATATTAGTATAAGAACTGCCTATTTGCCTATTTTATGTTCATTGAGCTCCTGTTTACCTTTACTCAATTGTAAAAAATAATTTCGAAACAAAAATATTATAGAAAATTAATTTCTCCAAAAGATAATAAGCAAAAAACCAATAACTCTTAATTAACTGAATGGAAGTTTCAAAAGTTCAAATATTTTTAGAATAATAGACTTTAAAAAATGTCTTTTGAATTGTATTTTTACTAATGATTAAAAATTAAGAAACTATTCCGACAAACTTATTTTGATTCTAGTTTGCTTGTAATTGAAATGTATACAAAGCACACAAACAAAGATACCTTAATTTTTCCACGAGGAAAAGAAAAATTATCAAAGATTTTCAATTCTTCAGAAAGAACAAACTTATGTTATATCCAATTTGCGTGCAATTCAAAATTTTTCTAACAATATAAGATTATTTTTGCTATATAAAAACAAATACAACTTCGGAGGAACTTTAAGTTCTTCAAAAATTCACCTAAATGACGCAAATAATCAGGAAAATAATACTCCAAACAATAACTGAATTCTATTCTCTTTTTAAAAAATATTTTCTCCTTTTGATCAAAAAAAGAAATTAAAAAATAACCTATTCAAAAACTTCTTCCAAAAAAAGAAGAGAAAATAATAGTTATTCAAACCTTTGTTCTTATAACTGGTAATCTATTCTTCTCTGTTTTTCATTACTAACAAAAGAATTCAATTTCGTCATGAAATAATAATCAAATAAATATGTATTTGTTTCCTAAATTTTAAATATTGATGCTCAACCATGGAAAAACCGCTTATCTAAGTTTTAGCTTCATTAGTGGCTAAAAAAAGGAATCAATTCATCACAAAACACCCAGAGGAAATAGAAAAGGACTCAGTCTCATACAACTGATAATCCAAAAATTTGGTTGAAAAATTTCTTTAAATTATGCGTCCGACAAAGATAGTAAATAAATGAATTAATTAAAACCATATGTTGTCAAAGTTTGGCAAAATTGAACAAACGAATGCCTCAAATGGACCTCCCATTGAAGCCAAAGGAGGATACTTTGATGAATGCTAACTTCCTCAAATAAATGAGTATAAATATTAACGATGTTGCCTCCTTATATTAACAATGTTTTTAATTTTCAGAACAAAACCGATAAATCGGGCTGATGTACTCAAACTTTGACCGTTTATTGTTAATAATGTATTTCTGCAAAGAAGCACTTTCCGTTGATTTTGTAAATAATCACATTTTTCTACTCATGCCATATATATATATATATATATATATATATATATATATATATATATATATATATATATATATATATATACAAGAAAACACGAAGAAAGTAAAGAAAAACAATAAGTTTCATTTATTGCGCTTAAGCTGCAAGTTTCTTTTAAACTGTTATTTGTTATTTTTTTACTTATTATTTCCCCCTTTTTCTTATGTCTATAATTTTTCTTTGTTTTATTCTTCATTTTGAACTATATATATATATATATATATATATATATATATATATATATGACATGAGTCACGTGAGTAGCAATTTTAGATTACACATTCCTGTAAAAAAATACATGTTATAGTACGCTCAACTAACCCTATAAGTTTGCCCTATGATCGTTGGAACTACTAGACGACCATATTTCACTATAAATCACAAATCACTATAAATCGTTGTTGTACAGTGCTCGTAGAAAAAAGGAATCACCCTGAATAACTTTTGATATAATGATCGGATCTTCAAATACTAGGACTCATTCTTAATAATTCAAAGGGGTGATCTTAAATATGCTAATTAATTAGTGCAGACAACATTTCAAGTTGAAAAATCAGGCACAAAGACGTACTTCATCTGAATAAATATATCTTTTTTTCTACGGAATATGATTTTTGACACGAAATTCAGAAATATGCTGCTACTAGTTTTGTCAGGAGATAGGTCAAAATTTTGAACGTGTTAATCTTACTTTTACTTTTTGAATATTTCGAGTGAATTGAAAAATTTTATGCACACCATTATAAAATTCATTTATCAGGTACAAAAAAAAATAATAAAAAATTGGAACGAAATCGATAGAATAATTCCTAAAAATTTAATTTCAAAAAGTCAGGTATCTAACATTTGATATCTCATAACCGATTTCATTTTAGATTTATATTTAGCGATATAAAATTACGTTCTTTAAAATTATGTAAAAATTTGTATACCTTGCTATTAAAAAAAAATTCGACAACTATTAAATAAAATATTAAAAATAATAAATATTTCTTATTTTTGAGTGAAAATACCTCTTGATAAACGAGTTTTATAATTGTGAGCAAGAATTTTTCCACTTCTCTTTAAAAACTTTGAAGATATGATAAAATAAGCAGAAAGTAAAATTAACATTAAGCCGTCTAAATTTACAATCACTCTTCAAACCTAACTATTAGGATTATAATTTCCAGATTGCGGCTACCCCCTCCCCCTCCATATATTGAAGACATAAATCATAATTCATCGAAAGAAAGATCTGTTTATTCAAGGAAAATACATTTTTGTGTCTCATTTCGTAGCTTAAAAATATCATCTGCACTAATTCAGATTGAGTCCTAGTCCTTGAAAATCGGATCATTAGGATCAAAAGTAATTCAGGATGTTTATTTTCTTTTCATGCACACGGTACATTAAATATTTTCAAATAAAATATCAAACTTTTTTTTGGAAAAGCGTAGAGAATATATTTTTGAAGTCGATATATTTCTAAAAGTTTGGAAGAAATGCATTCAGCAATTTTTTTCTCAAGTAGCAGTCACATGTCAATCTTATCCTTTCCGGAAAATCGAAAAAAATTCTTGGTGATAGACAGAATTTAAGCAAAGATAGTAATGTAAAAAAAATCTAATACTTTTCGGCTTATCTTTTGAACTTATAAAACTGTATTGATGTAGTTGATATGATATTTAAGAGGCTATAAATTGGACTTATTGGAAAATAAGAATGCTGACATGTGAGCTGAGTTATTTGACAATATTCTCTATAAGTCAAATTTTCTCGAGCAAATTTAAAAATTCTTATTTAGAATTTACGTTATTTTCTGATTTTATTTAGATTTTACGTTTTATTTTGGCCTGTTTTCTAAACAACATCAATTAGAATACAAGATAGAAATTATTTTGATTTAAAGTTACGGGTGGTTTTTTTAATGAAGTATGTTTAATTTTTCGAAACATTCTTTATTATCTAAGATATAAATTGAGAAATTTTTACCCGGCATTTTAAGAAAGCAAAAAATGTGAACTTGTTCATTAATGTGGTTTATATTCAATACCAGCATGCTAAGTTACAGTTAACAGCGGCACTTTATTTGATTATAGTAATCAATATAACGTAATAATAATTCGAATAATCTCTAATGTCACAGTACATAAAAGTTAACAATCTGTACATTTTATTTGCATAATAAAACTTGAGTTTTTTTTAACGTTGCACTGGGGTATGCTAATGAGCAATTGGAGATGGTCTGAGATTAATTCATAGTGATAATTCGATGACAATAGAGAGATTTTGCACTTCTCTCGACCGGATTAAGAAACCATTTTTTTTTTTTTCGCTATCTTTGAATTTGATTACATTTTCGATTTTCAATGCCTCCGGATTATATATTTTTTCTTGTCTAACTTCTGATGATAGACTGTCATTTAACTGCACTATACCTTTGAATAATGCTCAGAAACACTAATGCTCTCTCATATGCTCTCTCCATTACATAAAGAGGAACAGCTCTCGGTAACTTGTTGAACTTCCATGGATTTGTTTTAAGTAGTTAATTAAATTGTATACATTTGCTGCTTTTAGCTTAACTGATAAATTTTAAATGTAAATTATTTTTAATTGCTGTTTTAGCTGATGAAAACCTACTTAGGTGACTTTGAAAAATTGTCTTAACTTAAAATTGCTCGAATTTTTAATCAAAACTCTTGAAACAAACAACTATCTTATGCTAAACTAGCTTTTGAAAATTGATAATTTCAAAATTGTATTTGTAAAATTTCAAAAGAGAAATGATTAATCAATAAAGAATATGTTGCGTTATTCAGAGGATACTGCCGAATGGAATAAATATTCAATCTCAATTTATTTCTAAGAAATAAATTAAGATGATTAAGAACATATTTGGTATTTTTCCCTTCGTTTTGGTTGGAAGGAAAGAGGCCTCTTAACCAGTTCCGTCTGCTTCTGAACTAACTCACAGTGGTGGGAGAAATCTCTCTAGCGATCCCCCGATCTCCGTTCTGCGCTTCCCGACCGTAATGGAAATTTTTCAACTTCACTCAGTCAGAAATAATACATTAGAGGCAATTCCGAACCATTAATGCACGATCAGAAAAAGCGCACTCTGATCAGCGCTTGTTACATTCAGTGCTCATTTCGGAGAATCTAACCAGGATCCAAGTCATAAAAAATTATTTGATTTTGACGAATATTTTATAACCCATTCGTACTTATTATTTCAAGAAAACAGTTATTTTTTTATAAAATGGAAAAGGGTATCAAATGTGCTTTATTATTAGAATTTATTCCCCAGAAACAGTTCTATCTACATTAATATGTTTATAATATGAAGTCAAAATACGATACTCTTGTAAAGTAAAAGTGAAAACAGAACAGTGGTAAAGTGGTAACAGAAAAAATATTTATTTGGTATAATTAAATATGTACTGCCATTTTTATAGCGATGTTTTATATTTACATAGACCCTTTTTGTAATGGGTTGAAGTTTCTTTTCTTGGCATCACTTTTTGTCCCATTTATGTCTAATATCCTTTTAAAAGAACGGGTCATTCTTCATAAAAGAAAAAAATGGTAACTCAAAATTTTCAGTATTAGGATTAATTTTGCAAATCAAGATAGTTCTGTTTTCCACAATATAGTAATAATATGAATATTTGTATTTAAATCTTAATCAAAGCACAATGTTTTTTTTTAAAGCACAAGTGTAACTTTTTCCAGTTTAAGAGAAAAATTTTATAAACAGACCATATCGCACCCCATCAAGAAAAGTGTCATAACTCAAAAAAGAAAAATTTTATGAACAGACCATATCGCACCCCAGCTAGAAAAGTGTCATAACTCTGAAAGGAAAAATTTTATAAACAGGCCATATCGCACCCCAGCAAAAAAAGTGTCATAACTCTAAAAAGAAAAATTTTATAAACGGACCATATCGCACCCCAACAAAAAACGTGTCATAACTCTAAAATGCAGTATTTGAGAAAAATCAACTTAATGAATACGATAACCCTTATTCTGAATCAGACTTATAACTGACACCGATGCTCTCAGCTGCTGACCTGAGAGTATCGAGATGTGACACTTTTTGAACTTGATGGAGCACTTCATACATATTTTTTATTGACATAGCCTCAAAATTGCTGCTTTTTAACTTATGTCACTTTTCTTGCAAGGATGCGATATATTTTTTTTAAAACTCTCAAAATTTTTAGTGATGACAAAAACCATACATTGCATGTAAGTAAATGAAACTTTCGAAATAATATGATTCGACGAATTCTGCCACATCTCTGAAGCTAAACAAAAATTAGCATGTCTAAACTTTCAGCGGAATAAAAGGTAAGTAACATGAGATCTATATATTCTTAACTCTTCTAGAATAGTGTATATTTGAATGCATTCCTAGTATGAAAGGTAAGAGATTTCAAAAATATAATAGATCAAAGATTTTTTAACATACTTCTTTTCAATAGAGTTATAAGACTCTAACCAGTAGTATTATGAGACAGACGAATATTTTTATCTGTCTTTTTAGTGTGTAAAAGCACTATAAGCACAAGTAAGTTGATTATAGTTATTTCAGTCTCTTTCTGCTTTTCATTATTGTGAAGAAATTAGTAATGTTTTAATATACGATATTACTGTGCAATAGAGATTTATCAGATGTTCAAAGAACAGTTATGTGAGATGTATGCAAATATGTAAAACGTTTTTGGTCTTCTTTTTAGTACCATAACTCTGTATATATTAAGCCCAAAAAATTGGCCTTTTTGACAGCATCTAAAAGCAAGTGCTAATTGTATTTATTAAAATTGTTAAGTTAAAAGCAGTACATATCCTTCATCAACTTCATGCTTCATTTTTGCAGCTTCACTATTAACTTCCGTCTGTAACCCTTTTGTTTTCAGCTCCGTAACTTTATACAACTGAGGTCCACAAATGGGCCTTTTTTAGCAATCTGAAAATAAAGCAAGTCCTAATTGCATATATTGCAATTGTTAAGTTAAAAGCAGTGCATATTCTGCATCAACGCTTTTACCAGCTTCGCTACTAACTTCCGTCTGTAACCCTTTTCCTTTGTTTTCAGTCCCGTAACTCCGCACAACTAAAATCCAGAAACGAGCCTTTTTTTTCAGCTTTTAAAAATACATTTCAAAAAAATTTTATGTGAGAATATTAACTCCAGAATGTTAAGAAACTGATATTTAGGGTGCTTTAATAGATATTAACATATTAAGCTTTTATTTATTAATTTTAAGCTGCAGTTGTGTTATGAAGCGCGCAACTTGTAGTGTATTAAAATGATTTTACTGGATTAAAAAATATACATTTAAATAAATATTTTTGTAATTTGGTTATAAGAATTACAAAAATCATCTACAATCACAAAAAATGGATCATCATTAAATCATCACATAGTACAAGTTTGTATGGTATTAAATTGAACCATGTATGACAATATGGTTCAACTTAGTTTTATATTTAGATTGCAGAAAATTAAAATGCCAGTACGGTTCAACACGCTCTTTAACTTATAAGAAAGTAAATAAAGCACAAAGATGATGGTGTCTGTTATATAATGTGTTTTTTTTTTTTTTTTAATTATTTTACCACTTAATCCCAAGAACAAGTTGTAATAGGTTTCATTGAAAACTAAAAGATTTCTCTGATATTCGAAATCACTGGTAATGGATTTAAGAATAAAACTCAAAATTATGTATCCAACATGATGGATATAAAGCAATATTGCTTTAACTACCACAAAAAGTAGCATGATTTTGAGTACTTGAAAGGTGTGCTTTTAAGTATATTTAATTAAATTGAAAATATATACATTCATATATTCAGAAAAAAACATTTATTAAGTACAGGAAAGAGAGAAATTACATATTACCCACAGTGCACAAAATTAAAAATAGATTATCATCGTTTAATAGCATTTGGCTTATTGAAGGGATTTTCGTATGCTGAGATCTGATCTTCCTGGCTTGGTATTTTGAAGTTAACATCCAAAATCGTCAAGAAAATTTAGCTTTATTTAGATAAAGTTTTTGTGTCTGGTTTCAAAACCTAAAACACAATTTGCACAAACTACTTAGCATGTTTACGGTTTGATCCTCAACCGACTAAGATTGCATTTATGTTCAAAAAAATCAAGTAACCAGATCACAAGTTATTAAGTCATTCCGTATTTTATTCAGTGATATATATGCCTCGCATAGTTCATTTAAGTAGAAAATAAGACAGTTTAGGCATTCATGTGTCAATTTTCCCCACTCATTCAATAACGCTCTTTTCAAGCTCTGGATGGTCTGTTGAAGCCTGGAGATTCTGATGGACAGCACATACGGCAAAAATTTTCCCACACCAGAAAATTGCCAACAAGATTGTGCTCTAAGTAGCCACGCATACTTGACCGCTAAAATTTAACTAAAGCCAATTGAAGCCCAAATAAGTCGAAAAAGATTTCCATTATCATCTCCTTATACTCGCACCGATCTCAGTAGCTCTTTCAAAGGCATGGAGGGTTGTGCGGCCATCCAACCTACTCAGACCATCGAAACTCCATTGCTTTAATGCTCGATTTCTCAGACATTGAAAGGCAAGACATGTGTGTGTCTAGTTCAATATTTAATACGGAGAAAGCTAGAAACATATTACCCACTTTTCATTATAGGCATCATGTTAGATGTCCGCACACTCATGCATATTTTTGCAAAAGGCACTTGAGACTGATTTAGTATAGCGATGACGTCTTGGAAACCCATGTTTGCCTTTTAGTTTAGCAAATAGCTTTAGTTTCAAGGAAGACAGCACGTGCTATACAATGCGCATTTGGTCGAGCTACTAAGGCTCATACGGTAGAGGGGTGTCGCTCACACTGTTGGTAGAGAGCACGGAGCCGTGAGTTCGATACTGAAAGCCGGCAAAATAACCGGCGTGTACGGATAGAGATTTCTACTGTAAAGGGCGCAGTTTACTTTCCTTCAACATAACTGCCGGCTCATTTCATCCGGTCTACTCTTTCGCCATTTGGCCAGCATATGTTCACTTGCTGACTGTTGTTTTTTATTGTTTGAGCTAGGATTTTATTCAAGTGGTGATGGGTTCCTTTTTCGTGCACCGGAATTTCAGGTGTATCGAGGTATCGTAATAATACGAATACTAATTCTATTTGAAAAAAAAAATATTTTGGTGAATAGAAAAGAACATAAATTATTAATGAATAAATATTACCTTGCAGTGAGTAAGCTTTCTTTCAATTTTAAAAATGCACTCAGAGCTGCAGCTGAAAAAATATTTGTTAGCTAAATTAACATTTTCGAGATAAGAGTTACCGAGCTATCAATAACTAACCACTCCAGAAATAAAAAGGTAGCTAAATCAAGGTTGCAAATTCAGAGATATTATTTGAAAATCAGACAACTATGTCACCTCTTTAAAAAATCAAAATCTAATTTATTCTAAACCACATTGCTTTAATATTATTGACTGTATAGGGAAATATTGCAGAAAATCGACGCTGTGACATTTAATTGCAATATTGCTACCTTGAACAGTAATACTTTGAGAATTCGCTTCAACTTCGATAAGGTGGTAAAATTAACCGTATTTCAGTTTATCATCGAAATCGCGTCAACCGTTTGAATCGTGTTTTAGTGAAGGTGCTTTAGCTTTGTACTTCATTTGGTTGCAGCAAATTTTAAAGATTGTAAGCACAAAAATTTCTAACAATGATCCAAAAATGGTCTAACAAATAGTGAACAACTGTTTCCATGCATGAAAGTAGAACAGAAGCTATAGTTAAAAGCATTTTTAAAATTAGAGTTATCAACGGAACAATTTTGAATTGAGTAATTAAAGAATATATTTTTGTTTATTAACCTAGTGAATTACGTTATGAATACTTGATTTTACAACCATTCAATGACGACTCCATAAAAAGTACGATTTTTTTTATCATTCCTATGATTTCAAAAAATACATTAGGCATTAATAGAAAACTTTTCATTTGCTTAAAATATATTGGTAATGTTATATTTTACTTATAAATTATACTGAAACCAAAATCATGCGCAGAGGTGGTTTTAAAAAACTTCCATGTATAAAATTCTTCAGATTTTTTATAACTCTCATGGTTACAATTACAGTGAACGAATTTTGAACTTTTTGAATAGAAACGCTTAACTTTTCGTATCAAAATGTGGTTCTCACGGTAAAAAAAAACATAAAATAGAGCTGAAATGATACTTTAAACATGAAAATGGCTGCACTAGGCAGAGATAAAGAAATAAATACTTTACATGGTTTCGACGTATCAATGATTCAATTCATTCTGTGTGCGCTCTGACAACGGGAAAGTAAGAGAAAACACATCGACTGAGTTGTATCTTGCTCTCTCATCTCTGTCTAGCGTAGCCCCACGAAACCACCCGATTCATGCAAAAATACCGTTTGATCTCAATTTAAAATTATTTATTGCGATAAGCAAAAAATAGACGTTTTCACTTGAAATCTTCGAAATTTGTTTACTGAAACTGCAACCATGAGAGTTCGATTGCTCTGACAACCATGAGCGTGTATCATCAAATATGAAATTTTGTTTCGATTGTTCAAGCGGGTTGGTCTCTAAAGATTTGAAAGTTTTTTATGTCATGGCTGTTGAATCCAGCCATCCTCAAAATGCGAATGAAACCATTATTTATTAATGTTTTATTAATACGAATAATCAACATTTTTAAATTAAGTTTAGTAGCACTATGCAATCCTTTCAGAAATTCTCATTAATCTTAATTAACTCTTTATTTATAGCAATGTAATAGGTTTTACAAAACGGAAGACTTGTGTTATTTCTGAGATTTAAAAGAATTCCAAAAACAAATCTTTCGGGAAAATGAAGAATCCTTCTAAACATAAATACATTTTATGTTTCCAAAATTAACATTCATTCTAAACATTTAGAAGCATAACTTTGCTGTCTTAAATATGTCCTTCTTAAAATGTGGAGGGTAATTCGAAATGCATAAAAGTAATTATTCCCTCCAGACTAAGACAAACTTCAAAGTGAAAACTCTATCGTCAATAAATACAGCATCTTATCGATTAACAGTCAAAGATGTCTTTCCCAAATCCCTGCCGAGGATGTTTAACTCTGGAAATGACAGATGAATAGAGAACACGCTGCACTGTAGGGACCATTTTACGGGTATTACAGTACCCAAAGAACGAATGACATTCCTTGTTTACTTTTAAGATGTAGTTGTTCCTTTCTGTAACATGGTTAAGAGCTTCTCCCTCAACAGTTTATAAAATTAAGCAAACTAAATTTTTGCTGGAGAACTTTTAACCGAATGGAAATGTCAAATAAAGCGCACTTTACACTTCAATTTGCAAGAAAAGTCGTGTTTATAGAAATTGGAAATAAAATATTCAGAATGCGAAAAGTATGCGTGTACTTTTTAAATATTACGATATAAAATAGTGTCTATTGCCATTAAAAATTACACTGGTGAGCTTTTTTGTCTGTTGCATGAGATTTCTAAGCAGATGTTAGATACTTTCGCATTTCTGATTGCAAATCTGAATCAAATCTTGTCTTTTCTTTAAATGACATTTTTAATCTATTTTTTGTCGAATTGTACAAGTTTGAAAACGTTATATATAACAGAGGGGTTGCATAAATGCTGTGACAAACTTCTGTGCTAGGGCGTCTGAGTTAGGGAGCATTATCAGGATTAAAACTGCATAGCCCGGAAATGTCGTCATACGCCGCTAGGAGCCCTCCTCTGTAATGAAATGGTTTTTCTTGTGCTTCTGAACAAATCATGATAGGGAAGCTCCTTAACTCTAGATTGCCTAAGGAAGTCATTTTGACTGCTTTCAATTTCAATTAGAAAAGCAATGATGCATACAATGACACGATTTCTTAGAATTTTGTGACTTTTTGAACAACATATAGTTTTTCTTATTGTTAATATTTACTAATAACTTGTTACATAACTGCAAATAATATAAAAAATGTTAAAAATTTATTTTAAACAAATTTATTGACGCATTCACAATCTAGTCATCTTGACTGCCTTTCGGCAATATAAGTATATACTAATTTTCAGTCTTTCTAGCGTTAACCTCGTACGATGACATACTCGGGTTCAGGTTCATATGCAATTTCCATCCTGATAATGTGCCCCAATTCCTCTAGAAGTTTGTAGCAACCTTTACACGATCTCCTATTAATTATAACGTTTTAACCGCTTGAGTGCGACGAAGCGCTACCGCGCTTCTTTTGTTTTGTACCGAAAATGCGGAGACGCTGCTGTTGGCTAGTATAGTTCGTTCACCAGAAGTTGGCACTTGGCTCCACCTCCTCGGAGCTCATTTCAGCGCGGGGAGTAAGAGGAAAAACATTTCCGCGCTTGAAATCAAGATAACCTCTAATGCGCGCAAAGTCTCCATATCTCCAAAGTCTTATTATAGGTAGTCCAATCAGACCACTATGAAGGCAAACCAGTTTACGAAAGAGCCCTTTAATAGAAAATCTAGTAAAAATAAGAAAGTGGTAGCAAATATATGTCTGAAAATTTGTTTAATTTTTTAATATGATTAGTTTGTCTTATTTACTTGTCTACCACTACAGATTCAATTCTCAAATATATATGACAAATTCCTCTCAGTCACTTTTAAAATAGAATTTGGTTTCATGCGTTCAAACTGTTCACTTTTTAAATAGTCTGCGCGGCCTACTTATAAGAAACCGTGTGGAGGCTTTCTGATGTAGAAGGTGATGGCCAAACACAAACAGTGAATTCTTTTTCAGTCACTTACTTCGCTTTATTATCAGCTATTATACCTTTCGTTATTCTAACTAATTTATATTTAAAAACTTTTTCCCAGCAAACTATCTCAAAAAGAACAAACTATTCAATAAAAAGAGAGAAATATCAACAAGTTTATGAAATAAAATGCACATGTTCAAAATATGTACATGAAGATTGCAAAATAAATATTTTTGTCATACGATCGCCAAATAGCAGCCTTGTTCACATCCTCCTCCCCAAAATAGCGAAATAGTATCATCCGATACCACGTGATGAAGGCGGAGCCAAGTGCCAACTCCTGTTGAACGAACTTTAGTTGGTTGGTAGTAGTTAATAGTTTAGTAGTGTTGCACGCATTTCATTCCGCACTATTAGCATATGTATAAGAAAACTCTTCAGCATTCAAACGATTAAACTTGCTTACTTTGACAAAAAATGGAGTAAAAAATGCCAATTAAAAAAACTTTAGTCTTAGCAGGAAAATTAATTTCAGATTCAAAATCCTCACACATGAATTACATACAATCAAGTTTTTGTATAACTGCAACAAAAAATTTGTTGCTTAGTGATATTAATCATCTCAAGCTCTTGTCGTTTGAAAAATTTAAATTTTAATTCAGTTCATAATATAAATATTAAGATGTATGTCATTGTCTATAAATTACTATTAGAAATTATTAGTCATTAGAAGTAATAGTCAAAAAAAATTTTTTTAAGCATCGAATTAGAATACAAGTTACCAGTTTTCATGGCACCCTCTCTGATGGTTGTGACACGATCACACTTAACAGCGAGCCTCTTTGAAAATGGGATAGACGTATCAATGTTACGTGATTTCCACCCTCTCCACACTTTTACCTTCTCCATTTCCATGGTTTAGGTAATATTGTGCTGTGTATTACTACTAAGCTCATGAGTTAGAGTCCTCTGGTTGTTAAGCTAACCATGAGTGGTTTTCTACTACATGCAACGCAAATGCGGGTTAGTTCCATCAAAAAGTCCTCCACGAAGACAAATTTCTCCCAATAGTTGATCCAGCAGTTCCCTTGTCTTCTGTATCCGGTTCAAAATTACAAGGCTATGGAGTTGAACATCGATAGCAATAAACTCCAAATCGGGGGTGGACTGTTCAACGACAATTATAAAATGAAATAAAACTAAGCTTGTGCGTTATCAAAGAAATCAATAAATTTCAGTAGTGATGATATAAATTTAAACAAATCCCGCAATAACCCTTTGAAATCCGAAGGCTTTTTTTTTTTCAAATGGCAAGCACTGAACTTTATTCTTCGCCTTAGATGATGCCGGAACTGTTACTCATTTCAGGTTACCCAGTGGGCACCTGTGAACCAAAGTCATGGAGGCGAGCAACATTACCCACGCCACACTGCCACAAACCCGTTCTCCACACATTCACACATCATGGGCCACATTCACACACAACAGAGGACAACACATAGAGAGAAACATCCATGCCCAAAGCGGGATTCGAACCCGCAGTCATTGGCTTCGCAGTCAGGTGCGCTTACCGCTCGGACACCTGGCCGCGAACCCGCAGTCATTGGCTTCGCAGTCAGGTGCGCTAACCGCTCGGCCACCTGGCCGGTTGATATCCGAAGGTATGGCTGAAATAAGACAAACTCTATAAAGCAAAATAAATAACGTTTATTGACGCCTACAATATATAAAATATTTACCAATTACCGGTATTATTTAAGAAATTCATTTGGCCAGATGTTTGTGTATCTTAAGTGGTAACATTATATTCGTCGTGAATATGATAAAAAAATATCAGATTTCCGTCGTGAATATGATACATATTGTATATTTTTCAATTTTTGCTGTTACTCATTTTTGTCTGATTCACTTACTCTATAACTGTTCTTACTTTATGCAAAAATCAAGTGAAACCCTTATCTGATGTAACTGCCCATTTATCTATCATTTTATACATTTTTCATACTTTTATGATTGCACTGAGTTCAAAAGCAAACAATTTCTATGAAAAATTAACTGTTATCAATTTTTCAGGTTCATAAAGCTGTCAAGTCCGAATTTGAACAACTTTGTTATAGTGGGTTGTATACTGGTATATATTGCAGTTATTTTATTGGGAATGGATCATGGTACTCTAATCAGTGACAGTCATTTTGATTTTGTATGTTCTGTAAGTAATGAAAGGATTATAAATTATAATATTAGGTAATATTAGGATAATGAAAATATTTTTCTTCGTTTTGAATTAAACTTAAAGAAATGCTTTATAAAATGCAATTAAATTTAAAATTTTGCTTATTTTTATAATTTTAGTAATTTACTTATCAGTTTTAATCATAACTCTTATTTCTATTTTAATGCATAAAGGTACATCTCTATATGAACAAATTTGATTTTGCTTATGAGATCAAATACAAAATTTATATTGTAAAGACCCTTATGCTGTTGTTTCTCAAAACTTATAATTAGTTACTTCGACATGAATATGTCTCTTTCAGTTCAGAATAAAAATATGCATAAAAACAATACTCACTAGTCTAAATAGCAAATCAGATGCGTGAATTGCTAAATGTCAAAAATTTTACTTATTATTCATCATAAATAAGGTGATCAGATTTAGAAAGCATGATTTGAGAACAAATCTGCGAAGCTTCCTGGAAAAATTTTACGACTTGTAAACAGCCAGATATATTTAAGGAAAATTTTTGCTTATATGTTTAACAAAAATTCTTTTTTTAATTGATTACTAATATCAGGTGCAGAATTATCTTCATCAAACTTTCTTTAGTACATTACTGAATAGTTTTGAAACATCATATAATATTCAGACATCGAACACATGTAAAATGAATTAGTACATGATTATTAAAATTTGTTTATTTTTTTACTGAAATTATTTTAAGGCGAGTGTAGAGTTTTCATTTGCATTCTCCGTAAATCAAAAGTATCTTGTTTGAAAAAAAACATGTGCATTTCTAATTTATATTTATATATATATATATATAATTTCACTGTGGATAAAAAGATTTTGTCTTCGGAGAAATTCGAGATTTGAAAAGATTCCTCTGGATTTGAAAACGTCTGGTCACCGTAATTATACATAATAAAACCTTTATAACTTCTGAACAATAAGTTCTCCGATTTTATTGTGTTCACATATGATTGATTTTAAAATATGCATGCGGAACAATGCCTCAGTATAATTTTAGCTATATTTAAATTTCTTTCCTTTAATCTTCTCAACAATTTCAAAATTGCGACTAAAGCTTGTATCGGAGGATGAGTAAACTTCAGATATTCATATTTACAACTTATCCTTAATTATTTCCGTTTTCCTCCATATTTCGGAGAAATGTTCGTAAGAATTTATTGGGTTGTTCGAAGAAAAATTTTGTTTTTTTCCACAGAGGACGATTATATTTTTCACAGTCAACTTCACACTTAAGCCACTTAATCTTTATATATTTTGACAGCTGATATAGCAAGGCTCTCGTGTGAAACAGTTCGATTGATTCTACCCGGTAGTTTTTGGCTGGTGCCCTTTCAAATATGAAATGGTTAAAAGCAGAATTTTTAGAAGGCAAAATCCATTCTCAATAAGAAAGAAGAAAAAAAAACGAAATTACTTTCCGAGCAACTCAATGTAATACCAACAAGAAAAGAATAAGTTTAGAGACATATTTGTTTAGTTATCAAGTATAGCTTTATTAGATGAATATTTATGTTCGAATTTCAAAAGATCGTCTCTTTTAGTATTAGATGGCATTTTTCGTGAAATAAACCTTATACACTTTCACGTCATGTAACATTTTTAAATTGAAGCCATATTTAAGATGTCTCACTTTATTTCTTAAAAAATATATATATCAGGGGTTTCCAACTTACATATGGCCGGGGGCCGCAATTAAACATCAGTCAAATGGCGAGCCACAATTTTATCAAAATTTTATGTATGACTCCTTTATTTTTGAAGGAACATTAAATATTACTGTCATATTTTTATCAAAGTTTTTTTAATATTAAAAAACAAAATAAGCATTACAAATAAAACTTGTTACGTATCATTTTGAATCTTAGCTTAATCATAAACTCAATGACAAGATTTTTTTTCTTTTAAATTTAATTCTGTGATAAATTAACATTTTTTCGACTTATTAGGAATTATAGCAACAACAAAAAAATTCTCGAGCATATGAGATTAAATTTTTTTTCCTTTCCACTCATGCGATATTCAATTCAAGGAATTTAAATAAAACATGATATTCATTCCATCTTGTATGCTTTTTGAAATTTACAAATGTAAATAATTTCGTCCAAAATGAGTGGTTTCAAAACGTGAAATGGGAGAATTTCTTTCCTCCATTTCTGAATACGCACATGCTAACTAAAAAATTTCTGATACTCACATTCTAAATTATATTCACAAAATACAAAAAAAACGAAATAAAAAAGAGCAACATACACGATTATTTTTGTATTTGAATAAATATTTTCTTGGATGCAAAATCTGAGAAATAAATTTTTTTGCACCATTGGTATGTTAAATTTCACAGAAACGAAGAAATTTGGTTTTTCTAAACAGAAGAAAAGTATTTTAAAACCATATAGATTTTTTACGAAAATTGTCTGCGAAAAAACGACAACTAATATATTTTAGTTCGCGGGCCGCAAATAAAGGCTTCATGGACCGAATGCGGCCAGCTGGCTGCTAGTTGGTAACCACTGATATATATAATGAACTATAATGAAATGGTGTCCCGCTTTTTAAAATCAAAACTATTTCTTACAGGCTCGAGCTTTCTTATTATCTGGAGGTTTTTCTTTAGCCTTTGGGTGTATGTTCATCAAAACATATCGAGTATATCACATTTTTATAAGAGCAAATACTGGAATCGTCAAGAGTAAAGTAAGTGACTGCTGACAAAATAATTAAATTTCCTAATCAGAGTAAATTATTCAATTAAATATTTAAACCCAACACAAATATACAAGGTATTCTGCGCAAACTGCCCTTAATATACAAGGTGATCTGGCGAACCAATCTCAATACGTAGTTTTAGAATCCTTATTAACAAGTGAACGCAGAATGTATAGTGTGCAAACTAAAACCAATCTAATGATCAAATTTTCACATATATAAGCACTCAAATTAAATAGTTAGGTGACTTCAAATATACTAATTAGTTCCTGCGGATGATATTTTAAGGTTAAAAATCAGGTAGAAAAACGTACTTACTCTAGATAAACATGTCTTTTTTTCGACAGATTCAGATTTCTGACTCTCAAAATGTAAAGCCGCAGTCTGGCAAATATGTCCCAATAATTTGGTTAGGAGAGCGATCCGAAGCTTGGCGAATTCATGTTAAGTTTACTTTTTGGATATTTCGCTATATCTCGCTATATATATTTGAAAATTGTTTTCACACAACTACAAAATTCGTTTATCCAACTGTAATCCCATGCACACAAAAAAATAATAATTTTTAATAATTTGTTTTTTTATTTTTATTTTATTGAATAATAGTCTGAAAACTTACGAATGGTATAGGAATGTAAAAATACAAAATTTGAACGCAATCAGGTATTTAAAATTCGATTACTCAGAAACTATTCTACCGATTTCATTCAAATTGAACTAAATCGGTTTTTTTTTCGCACTGTACATATTTTGGTTGACACAAATCAATAATTAATTATTTATTTTCCTAAGTTAAGTATTCATTTGTGACCCCTAATCTCCATTGTTTATTATCTACTCATTTTTTAAGAATTCTAAAAATACAAAATAAGGGCAATCATTACGGAACATCCTGTATAAATTCATGATTAATACTCCAACTGCTTTAAAAAATTTTCATTCTTCAACTTTTTCCTTTGAAATTTCACCTTTATAGATTTTTGTTGATTAATCAAATGTTCAGCTTTCAGCTCTTAATGTTCATTTATTATTATCGTTTGAAATGTCTTATGATAATTATTTACTTCTTTTTAGTTACATCTCATCAATCATTATTGCTAGCTTGATTCATTATATTTTAGCTAATTCCCATCCAATACTTTTAAAAATATTGAAACTCAAAAATTTCAGATAATTTATAATATTTTTCCGTATTAATATTAGACAGCACTCTTTTTTACAATCAGTACAAATTTTTTCTCTAAATCAATATTATTTCAAAAATAGCTATCGAATTGTGTGCGCAGACGAAGAAATGCTTTAGGCTGCTTACCATTTTTCCATTGCTTATAAGCTCGCATGTTTCCATATCTTTGGTTTAAAATGAGTTTGAAATTTGAAATTTGAGTTTAAAAATATTCTAATTCTTTCTGAGTTTATGCATTGAAACATATCTTTGATTAAATGCCAATAACGTAATAAGGTAGTTAAGTGCATATCTTTTACCTTGTGTCATTTAATTTTAGAGCGAATCTAAATTTAGAGCTGAAAGAAGCTGACAATCTTTTTAACGATCATTTTTTCCTTATCCAATTATTTTGTTTATTTCCCAAATCTCCTTTTTAATACCAACTCAAATATTCTTTTTAGTATAAATGTACCACAAGCTCCAGTAACGAAGCTTATTTTGTTTTGCTCTGCATTTTCCCATATAAAGAAAACTCGTAGGTACAATAGAATTGAAATAACAATAAAAAATAAGGGTTAAGAAAGCATAAGATTTCAAAGCACTATTTAGAATAAATATACTCCCATTAAAAAAATAAATATATTTAAATAATTTATCTATGGTGCAGATTTTTATGCTCTAAATTGCAATCAGGGTTCAAAATAAGCACTCATTAGCCGTTATTTGCATGTAAAAATTTAAATTTGACTCTTAAAAAATTACACCCTGTCGTCGTTTTTGACGCTTAGCATTTAAAATGCATTTTCACCTGCAATTCAACTTCTGGCTGAGTAATATGACAGACAGGAAGTTGCGAGACTGACGTCACGCGCTTTTTGTTATGGATATAATGTCACTTGCTTAGCTGTTTTTCGAAGCACTGTCACCGAGGAAAATAAAAAAGCCATAGTTCAAATGCCTTACACTTGAAGCAATGCGATGATTTTAAACTTATATATAATCTTGCCGGGTAAAAATTATATAGGCTTTAGAGCGGGCAAATAACTTAGATATTTAAAAGTTATTAAACTTTTTCTAAATATTGCTATTTTGGCAACATTTTCTCACGTAAAGGAAAATTATCAAAATCATAGCCTTATTCTC
The DNA here is from genome assembly GCF_982258835.1 of Parasteatoda tepidariorum. Classification (NCBI taxonomy): domain Eukaryota; kingdom Metazoa; phylum Arthropoda; class Arachnida; order Araneae; family Theridiidae; genus Parasteatoda; species Parasteatoda tepidariorum. Next base: position 54,817,120 of record NC_141765.1, read on the forward strand.
AGTTTTTGCCAATTTTTATGAGCCCAGGTAATGCAGCATTGAAGAAAGTTTTTAAATATTAAAAAATTAGACCACAAACGCTTTTCATTTTTGCAAAATTGTGACTTTTCTCCATGTTAACGTTTTGCGCCCTTTTCAAAATAAGCGTTGACAGCGCTTGTTTTAGATAGGCTTAACATGACCTAACAGTTATGAGTAACAGTTGCAAACTCACAGCAGCTATAAATATAGCATATTATTCGCAAAAAAGCATAATTTCGTATTATAACGGAGCCTTCGAAAAACAACCTTTTTAGTCACCACGTTTGTTGATGTCCTTACTTTTCTTCTTCCGAGGCTTTTGACCCGGAAATCAGAATTTCTCATTACTTTCGTCTTGAGTAGAGTCACAATGCGATTCTTATTTACGCGTTTTAAAACTCATACGTCGTGATTCATCTTCTCGCAATTTAAAAATCACACATCGTGATTCGTATTCACGTGATATAAAAATGACAAATCGCGATTCGTATTCACGCGATTTAAAAATTCACACATCGCGATTTGTATTCAAGCTATCTAATAATTACGCATCGCGATTCATATTCACGCTATGTAAAAAATCACACATCGCAATTCATATTCAAGCAATTTAAAAATCTTAATTTGTGTTCACGTGATTTAGAAATCACACAACGTGATTCATATTAACGTGATTTAAAAATCACGCATCGTGATTCCTATGCACGCTATTTCAAAATGATGAAATGAAGGCAAAGTTAGCTGAACTGATTAAGACTGAAATTAATTTAATTGAAGAAGAAAATGGGACCCATTGTTTGCTAGGAAAGGATAACGAGAGACAGAAAACTAGCCATTTCAAAAAAATGGAAGAGCATAAAAGTTACTCAAATAACGGTTTGTGCTGCGAACGAAGGTGTAATTACTATCTCTAAAAAACTTGCAACTATTCGCCATAATGTTGCTAAAATAAAAAAATAAATATCATTTATCTAAGTTTCCATGTTCTAATTTGACTTTTGAAGTAATAAATGTACTTAGAAAAACATAGTTTATCATATTTTAGTTATGCATTTCTTCTATCCTTATTTATCAGACTATTCCTTTTATGATGTTAGAAGTTTATTTTGGTTGTTCTATTTTTCAATTTGGAGAATGATTTAGGTACTGTGAATGAATTTTTTAAAAATATATAAGCTTAGGTATTAATATTTAGAAAAAGTTTTTTTACTAGTATGATGAAAGAATAAATATTGTTTTTAAAAATATTATTTTAAAATTATACCTTCCTGAACCATTTTGGCACTAAGGAAAAAATATTTAGGTGCCATTTGCGCTTGACTGTCCCATTTTAATTTTTAACCCTGGTTTCTTTCTTTATTAAATATAATAATAAATGCTTTTAAGCATGTGTGATAAGCCGGCTAGGCACAATATATTCAATTATAATAATAGGCAAAATTGGAAAACTGCGAATGAAACAATATTTTTGTTTTGAACTTCATTTAATTCCACAACTTAATGACTGAATAAAAGCTTTTAACAAAATATTAAAACTCTTTGAATTAAATACAATCCATTATACAATAGCGTTACAGTATGAATTTAGAAAGAAAATTTTACAAGTAACTATACTTACAGGTAAAATGAGCTCCCTCTACGAGATAAGCCTTTGAAACACATTTTTAAAAAATTAAAAAGGAAGAAAAAATTACTTTTTCAAAAATAATGTAGTATATTAGTTATATTAAATATTAGAAATTTTAAAAATACTCTGAGACCCTTTTTCATTTGTGTAATTTATTATCACAAAACTAATGTTGAAAAATGAAAACATGTAAATAGAAAAAAAGTATTTGCATTTACCTACAGAAATACTTATCAAGATGCTTAATACTTAAGATACTTATTACTTGATACTTAATACTTTCATCAAGATAATTTGAGAAATGAGTTTAATTACTGTTTATATATCAAATCCTCCAGTGATATAAACCTTTGAAACAAATTTTAGAGCACGCAAAAATTATAAAAATAATTCTTTTTCAAAAGAATAAAAGTATTAAATATATTAAATGCAAAGAAACATTAAAAATGCTTTAAGACAATATTTTATGTCTTTGCTTCACTACCACAAAATGATTATTAGAAAAAGAAAAGCATGTTAAAAAGAAATTTTATTTACCTACGCAAAAAATAGAAGCAGTTCTGAAATTTCCTGTCTTACCTCAAATTAAACTGAAACAATGTTCGATATATACATTAACTTAAAAGAAATCTAACAAAGGCAACCAACAGTTGGAATAATATACAACCAAAATCAGTCAACGTAAGATCTGAAGCAAATAAATAATGTATTCTAGATTCTATTTTTAAAGTCTAATATTGAATCGTCATCAGTCAAAGAACTTTTGAAGGATAGAAAACTTCTTCGAATATTTCATTCTCTGAAAAAATGCATAATTACGTAAAAAGTCTCATTTTTATTTTAATAAAATAGCTTGCTATCTTTATCTTAAATCTAGTACTTATAAGATTTTGCATGTCTCTTTATTTTTCTAATTTATACAAATGCAAAGTTAGTAAAGAGCATGATTTTACATTATTTTTAGCTTTTGCACGACCGCCAATTACTTGGAATGGTCAGTCTTTTATTGCTCGTGGATTGCGTCTTAGTGACTTTGTGGGTAATTATTGATCCTATGGAAAGAGAATTAATTAATTTATCGATGCAGGTGAGTACAATTTTCAAATATATGTGGCATGTATTTGTGATCGAATTTTTGTTTCTCTTCTCTTAAAATTAGATAGCAGGAGTGCCTTGAAATTAAAGAATAAAGCACTTTTCCTCAGTTAATCAAAAAACCTTTACTTTTTCTTAGCGGGTGCCCGAAAAAATGGCCAACTGTTTAGATTGGTTGTTAACGTTACACTAAAGCAGTGTTTCCCAAAGTGTGGTACGAGTACCCCCAGGGGTACGGGAACAGTTTAGCGGGGGTACGCGTTCCTATGCAAAATATGCAACAAACGAAAATTTCAAAAAATTTTATTTAAAAACGGAGATAGCCATGAAAATTTGCGATTACGCATTTTTTTGTTGGCTATTTTTTGCTGAGTTAACAGTTAATAATTAGTGGTGTCAACAGCCAGTTGTGATATTTAACTTTTGTGCAATTTTTTTTATAGTAAAAAATGCATTCATTTTTTTATTAGTGGTACTTTGCGTTACGAAAAATCTAGAAAGGGTACACAAAAGTCATAAGTTTGGGAAACACTGCACTAAAGCTTCACTGAGAAAAAAAAAAGTATGGTCAAAACTACCAGAATATGGCAAAATTTAACGGTTTTCCGGCTTTATGGGAACACCTAAAAGCACGGTAATTTTTACCGAAGCGCTATGGTAAGGACTTTTAGTAAAATCGCTTTGGTGAGGACTTTTAGTACAATCAAAAATATAATATGATGGAATTAAGAAGCTGTTTGGTAGTAAAATTTGAAAATTTAATCATGATACCTTGCATGGCATAAAAATCATTTATTATGTTAAATATATACTTTTCAATTTCGTATTCTTATTAAATGTGGGGAAATAAGAACTGTAATTTCTAAAACCAGAAATTCTTATATACCGACTTTTTTTTGGATACCCAGTTTTATATAATTGGAAAACAAAGTATACGAAATCACATTCCAGATTTTTTTTTAAAAATCGCTTATTGTATGACCATTTTTGATCTAGTCCATCACACTACTAATGAACTAACATCATTCTCATCCAGAATTATTAATGCCTTATTTCAACAAAAAAAATTATTAAAATTTTAATTTTTCAAGTTTTATGGGTAACATTTTCTTTAACTGAAAAATGGTACCACTTAAACACAGCTTAAAACAAAATAATAAAGTCTGATTTCAATATTTTTTCGTTCCTAGATCAGTATCAAATTAATATGTATTTTTTTTTCAGATGAAATAAAAGAACACAAATCATGCAAAATAATTATTTCTTGTCTAAACCACAAAAGCTTCTTTCAGATTTATTAACATAAAAAATATGTCATTTTATCTTGTTTACAGTCCTACCAATCGTAAGCTCTAACTGCTATAATCATTGACACATGCTTTCAGCTTGCAACTTGTTTATAATATTTATAAGATAGTGTTAATTATACACATATTCAAAATAATATTTTCACAGTTTATAGATGGTGTTTTCAATATAACTGTAAACAAAATCGAATCTGGAGAGCCCTTTACCTTCACGACTTCCGGTTAGAAAGTTAACAACTGCTTATTACAGCTTATTGTGTTAGGCGATATTTTCAAACAAATAATTTTGCTTTCTATAAAAGAAATAGATAATATATTTTCTGAGCTTTAATTTCATAAGATATTAATGCCATTAACTAGTTTTGGCTAGTTTGAAGTGCAAATTTGTTTTAGTTAAATATAGATAAATAGGAAAAACAAGGGGGGGGGCATGGCTGTTATATTTAGAAGTAACTCGCTTTTTTGGCTGTCCTGATTTGGCTTTTTTTTTACTTGTTTATTACTATTTGTTCTTGTTGCAAGCAGGGCACCGTGCCTGTGCTAGTGTTAATAATTAGTATCAAAACTAAGTTTACTTTACAAATTATCAATTTGAACAAAGAACACACTCTATGTAGTAAACACGATGAACCTAATGACCTTAAAATACCCCGGATACCGGATATATACATATATATATATATATATATATATATATATATATATATATATATATATATATATATATATATATATATATATATATATATATATATATATATATATATATATAATAAATAGATACAAGAAAACACGAAGAAAGTTAAGAAAAACAATAACATTGCCAAAATTATTTTCTTAATAATTTATTTGTTAATTTGTATAATTTTTCCATGTGCAAATCCGTGGTTAAAATTATTTACTGAAAATTCCTTTACTAAATAATTTCCTTTGTTAATCTATACAATTTTTCCATGTGCAAATACATTTCGGGCAAATTCGTGGGTAAAATTGTTTGCTAAAGATTTCTTTATTAATTTCTAAAATTTTTCCATGTGCAAATCCATTTCGGGCAAATCCGTGGCTAAAATTATCTACTAAAATTTTTTTCTTTGTTAATTTTTCCATGTGCAAATCCATTTCGGGCAAATCCGTGTTAAAATTATCTATTAAAATGTTTTCGTTGATAATTTATATAATTTTTCCATGTGCTAATCCATTTCGTGCAAATCCGTGGCTAAAATTATTCACGAAACAGGCAATTTATGTTTCTCCTTTCTATTTTTTCTTAAATAAGCATCTCTTTTCTAAAACTATTTATGGTCAATTTTTAAAATTATCCAGTATAATATTACCTTGCGCACATCCATTTCGGGCCCATCCTTGGTAACTAATAAATCAATACACCGAATAACAAATCACTTCAGCAGTGCAGTAAGAACGACACTTTAAAACCCTCTTGTTACACTCAATTTGCGCTTTTGTCTTCATATTTTGTAATCTGGCAATCTTTCTGCGAAAACATTTTTAAATCATTCTTGAAAAATTTCGGTCCATGTAAGTTGATCTGATTTCGCTACTCGCTTTATAGTCCATGTTTTACTGTTTTTTCCTCTTCTTTTATTTTATTTTCTGCTTTTACATGTTATTTTTACTTATTTCTACTTTTTGTGTTCTATTTTATTTGTTGTAATTTTTATAAAAAAATTTTTGAGTGCTCCTCACACTATTGTATATTTTGCTTTGGCTTTATTGATGCAATATCAGAAAGCACTCTTTTTTACGGATATAATCGTTTGGGCTGATGAAGGGACTATATCTTTCTTTCTTTTTTTCCCCCGTTTTTTCCGGATTTAAAAAAGAAATTTCATCCTTTTTTTTTTAAACTGTTGTTTGTTATTTTTTCACTTATTACTTCCCCCTTTTTTCATATGTCTTTAATTTTTCTTTGCTTTATTATTCATTTTGATATATATATATATATATATATATATATATATATATATATATATATATATATATATATATATATATATATATATATATATATATATATATATATATATATCACTTCATATATATATCACTTCATATATGTTACTTCAAAAATTTGAGCAAAAACAATAAGCCATAATTTTAAAATAATATCTTATGAAAATAATATAGTAAAAATATATTAAATAAACATTTCTCGACATTTATAAACGATTAAAAATAATCCTGCAAAAAACTATTAAAGAAAAAAGAGAACAGATTTGTTACTAAGAAGTTATTAAAGTTAACGTCAAAGCAAACATTAAGAGTTATATTTTCGTCACGTATTTCACATAAAATTCTAAGTCCTCATTTCCTATTGTTTGACAATTTTGAGATCATAAGAAAAACTATGTCTGCTAACTATTAAACTTCTTATTCCAGAGTGGTAATAATTATGATATTTAAGAAATTTATTTTATAAGTCAACTTTATACAATCAGCATCCTTTTCAGAATCGTGAAGATTGAGGTTGATCAGTTTTTAGTAAAATTAGTTCGTACGTCATAAAAGATTTAGTCAAAAATATTAAACGCAATATTTTAAAGAATTTTTATTATAAATTCAAGGAAAGAAAGTAAAACAAATGGCGAAAATGATTGAATTTTAACTACATCATTTCGTTGGGTAATTTTGAGGAACTGTAATTTTGAAAATAAAAATATATTTGATTTTCTGTGAGCAACTAAATTTTTAAATAGCCTCCCTCGTCGATTATGTAGTCTGTCTTTACAGTGTATCTACTGGAAGATACTCTGCTTCCTTCGGAAGCATTATTACTTTTTTACCCATATGCTGCATGTGATTTTCCTATGAAGTGAGCTTGTTGTTGTTAGTTCTGCAGCATTTGGCAGGATAATTCAGACTACTGTAACTTCATATGTTGCAATATGTTGTTTAACCGTACCTACTGGTTTGCAAAACATCACTTTGGACAAATGCAGCATTTTTTTTTATCAAAATGTGAAGTTCTATCTTCATTATGAAAATTACATAATTAGTTTGAACACACTTTTATAAACAATCTTTTTGTATGCTATTTTTATCCACACAAGCCCTATGAAATGGGAGTAGTGTGAATAAGTTATTAAATGCCTATTTACTATATTTTTGCTCTTAAAAAAGTATATAAAATCTAATTAAATTGAATTTTAACCTAAAAGTTACACTTTTGCATAAATATTCGTAATAATGTTTATTTTCATTAATGTTAAGCTGCATTAATATTTAGTGATTAAGAACTGAATAATATTGTAAACATTTGTTTCAAATACAAACTCAAACTACTACATAGGAAATCTCTGTATTAATAGAAAAATAATAATTACGTAGAAATCCACATTTGCTTTATAGATTAGTTCGGCAAATCAATATTAAATATCCACTGAAAGACAAGTTCTACTAACCTATGGGAGCAAACCAATAAAAGATGTTTGTTGGAACAATTTTTCTAACTGCTTTTAGGAGAATAATAAAATTAATTTCGTAGGAAAACTACATTTTAAATTAAAAATAATTTAAAATGTATTAAAATGTTAGTTTCCTAAATTTATGGTGTTGCAAAAGAAATCTAATTTAATAAATAAAAGCCTAATGTAAAAAAAAGCAAATAATTAGTTACTTAGCAAAATCCATCTAATTTAGTAAATAAATTCACTAACAGTTTAATGACAGTATCACAGAAAACTAATGACCACAGTAGACACACAGCCATTTGCAGACAATTGCTCGACGCACAGTGGGCCAGAAGACCATGATTTCTGGCCAAAAGTCAAAATTAAATTTTCAACTAAAATATGCGTAGACAGTTTCAATATCGCCCAAATTAAGTATTCATAATCATTTCAAACATTATAATTTACTTTTTGGACCGACGAGAGTAAAATGTAGTGAAAAATATGTTTAAAAAAAATTCTTTCAATGTAACTTTTAAATTCATATTTCAGAAATATATATAGGAATTTCACCTTACTGTTACATTTTTATCACAGTATTTAAACTGAAATTATAGTACAATTTTTCAATTTGTTGGATTTGTTAATACTCTTGACAAACTTATAGTTTATATCTTATCATTTGACATTTTACAATATTTGACTCACTTTCGAAACTTATCTCCAAAAAGTTCCACGAGGTAATTAGCTAAACTTTTTTTTGTTGTCTTCTTTGATGCTTCTTCTTTCGAAAAAACCTGCCCCATTTTACCCATATTGCAAAGGTGGACTAAATATACCGGAAAACAAATATTATGTGTTTTTTCCTGTTTTCGCGTTATTTTGTTATTAATTAGCGTTATTTTGTGATATTACTTCGGAAATATAATTTGCTTTCCATTTTTAATATAAAATTAAGAAAATTATTATATTTTCATTGCTATATTCAATTATTTAAGTGTACTATATTTTATTTTTAATTTCTGCTCGCCCTATTTCAGCCGCCATTTTGTTTTGTTTTTCCTTGCATTTTTAGTGTATTTCAAAATTTCAACTATGAATTCAATTTACCTACACATAAAAAACCCCAAATTTTGAAACAACTTTTATCGAAATATTAATTTTGGCCACGAAACCTTGGACGCTGGCTCACTGTGCGACGGACTGATTAGAGTGACTAAGCCTAATATAAGATAATTAAATATATGCAAATTAAAAGTGATTATTAAAATAATTATTAACCATATTCAGTAATAACAAAATACCTATTATCATAAATAATATAAATTAGCAAGAAAGAAAACAAGTTCGAAATTTACTTTCCCAAAATAAAATAATGTCGAGAATCGATTAAAGTTTTAAGAACAATTTTAACTTATAAATCACTAAACTATTCGAGCTATCGACGTTAACTCCATTTCCAAACTATCTCTCCTTCCCCCTACACAGCACTCATATGCCGAAAATATCTTTGCCACTCATATGCCGAAAATATCTTTGCCACTCATATGCCGAAAATATCTTTGCCACTCATATGCCGAAAATATCTTTGCAAGAAGTGCACCAAGGAATATCCACCTGAATTTTTGTTCTAATAATCGGACTTTCACGTAATAAGTGCCAATCTCAATAATTCAAAGGGTTGACCTCAAGTATGCTAATTAATTAATGCTAAATTTTATTTCGTATAAATATACCTTTTTTAACATACTTGGATTTTTGATCACCAAAATATGGGTGGTAGCCACAATTTACAAAATATGGTCCCAATAGCTTATCCAAGAAAGGGCTCGAAAATTTGGATCCCTCCCTGTTAACGTGGTTTTTCGAAGCTCTGTCGCCGAGGATTGAAAATGCCACAATTTAAGTGCCTTTTACTTGTAAAAAAGATTAAATTTTATACTGTATATGCCATCTTGCTGTAAAGAATTATCTGAGTTTTAGAAGAGTCAAATAACTAAAATATTGAAAATGAAGATAAATTATTGATTGTCTTTTTTTACTATTTCTTGCGACTTCAACATAGATTATCTAAAATTGTGTTGATGATTTATAAGTCACTACAAGAAGTATAAAGATACCAAACATAAAGAGCTGTCGAATACGTAGCCAAAGTTAAAAAAAAGTCTTAAAGTTAGTCTTAAAAGTCCAAAGTTAGTCTTAAAATATCTCAGTATCTTAAATGTCGTCCTAACATCTTCATTGTGAAATTAAATTCTTAATTCCCTGGCCATGGTGTGATTCACAGAACTATTCATCTAATCATTGAAATTTTATTTTTTACTCTTTGTTTATGATACACAGAGATTTTTTTCGATAATATTCTAAACTACTTTGTTTAATTTATATTAGTACTTAAAGTTCTTCAAATTAGCATTCGTTTTTAAATAATTTGTAAGTTTTTTTTTCTTAAAATCTCAGAACTATATCCAATTAGCAAAACTGACTGATTGTACTAAATAAGTGCACACTTTCCTCTAAAACTGAGCAAACAAATTATTTTTTTATTTATTTACTTTATTGTCTCTTATTTCTTTGACTTGAGAAAATTAATTACATATTAGTTCCACTGAAAAAACCGCAACTGTTTTCTTTGTTTTTTAAATGAGCAAATTCTGATAGCATTTTTATTTTGACGTTTAAACTTATATATTACACCGTTAACTTTAAGAAAGCTGTTCTTTTAAAAGAAGATGTTGAAAAATTTACTTTACATTATTTTTCAACTTATTATAGCATAGCCCAAGTTATTATAGCATAATCTGTTATTAGGAAAATGCCTTATATTGTTAAACAGCAAATACTAAAACTTGACATTGGTAAAAAAAATTCCGATGCCATGCCAATTTTAGAGTCATCATCTGATTTATACTCAATTTTCGAGCTTATTTTGATAAAATCAATATGCAGCGAGAAGGTTAACATACTTTTTACAGAAACTGAGAATACCAATTTTTCCTATATTTCGTCATAGGAGGATAGGAATGATATTGCTCCAAGGAATCTACTGAATAAATTCGTTATTTCCAGAAATGAAATTTATTTGAACGAGCATATTTCTCGAAAGCTAAAACGAGAAAAAAATTTATTGCTGTTATTTATCTCAGTTTATTCCATTAATTGCATGATAGCGGTATCAAGGCTAAGGATATGCGATGGAAGCCACGTTTACTATTATACTATAAATGCATATATGATTTATATAGCTCAAATAATTTATTTTAAGCAAATTATTTAATAATTTTAATCAAATAAGGGTGTAAAAGTAAACTCGGTCGATGTACGCCTAAAGTATACCATAAAATATATGTAGAATAAACTTTGGAATCGATTGAAAAAAATGAACTCGAAGGTACGGAAATGCTAACTTGTTTGAAATAGCTGTCCTTCTAACTATTTAATTTTGATACCTGGTGCTAGGGGACATTCCATTTTCTCATTCGACTTTTAAAATTTCAATTGTAAACAGAATTTCTTTCCTTTTTGTCCTTAAAAAATTTCATGAACGCTAGCAGTAAAAAAAATTGTACTGCATTGATTATTTGTGGAAAGTAGTGACTAATTACGTTTTTTCAATCGAAGAACATATGCCTTTTCTTACAAATTAATAGTTAGCATAAATTAATTAGCATATAAGAAGCCAATAAGATTGAGACTTAGGACATGAAAATCTGATCATTAGGAACGAAAGTTATTCAAGGTGATATCTTTTTTTTTTTTTTTAGCTCACTGGACAAGACAAATAAATGTATCTTTTTAGAACAATATTTTTAGCTTCATTTGCAAATCCTTTTTATTTCCCCAGGTGAACAAAGATGAAAGAAATGTTGTTTATTTATACCTAAGAGAACACTGCAGCTCCTCTCATATGGGGAAGTGGCTGGGAAGCCTATACATCTACAAAGGTCTTCTTCTTGTTGTTGGGTGCTATATGGCGTGGGAAACAAGACACGTCAAAGTTCAGGCTTTGAATGATTCTCAATATATAGGAATGAGTGTTTATAATGTGGTTATAACGAGTATAATCGTCGTTGCTTTAGCAAACGTGATTCCAGCAGAAAGGTATACCTTGACATATGCATTGGTCTCCACTCTTATATTTGTCTCAACCACAACGACTCTCTGCATATTATTTGTGCCAAAAGTAAGTATAGATTTTATATACTAGGTGCTTTTCAACGACCGCTAGTATTTATTTTATTAATTTTACATGATTTTTGAATACATTTTGACTTTTACAGATACACACTATTTTCATTAATCCTGATGAAGCTAGTGTGGTTGCAGCATCTGGGGTCAAAGTAGAGTGTAAAACTCGTCGTTTTGCTGTGGACGAGCCCAGAGAGTCAGTTTATCGAGCTGAGATCTTAAACAGAGCACTAAAACGAGAATTATTAGAGGTAATTGTTTAGATAACTTGAAGAGATCATGTCCCTACTGTTTTAAAATAAGTTATACTGATAATAGCTGATTATTGATAAGAATAATAAAAGGTTCGCCAGAAATTTCGATTAATGTTCTTATATAGCGAAGGAAACAATCAAACAAAACACCTTTACCGGTATTCAAAATAATCAACTTTTGCTACAATACACATTTGCCATCAATGGAACAACTGCGAAAAAATCTGCAAAGTATCACTGTTGTCATATGTTATTGGAACAATGTCGAAAAACATCGTCTTTTCCATCTCTAAAGTGTTTAAACCACTCAAAACAAGTTTTTTTTCCGCACACTATTTCCACACAGTGCATTTTCGCTACATTTTTATCATTGTTCTGCTTAATTTGAAACATAAGTTGATATTCACGCATAGCTCCATTTCACAGTGACACGTGTATTCCGACACGGCCTGAGACTATACGTGGTTTTTTATTAATTTATGACGCAGCAAAGTTAACTGATAACCGACCTCATAGCCAAAACGTATTTTCCTCAATTTCTTTTAACATAAAAAAAGCAAATTTTAACGTCTGTGTAAGGGAGTTGTATTCCTCACAGAGGAACAAGCAGAACTTAGTACGTAACAGAACAGGGAAGCAAGATTACGAAACAATCAGCGCGCTTCAATAAGATACCTCCCTACGGAGAGTGAATTGTTACTTTTCTTTCGCAGGTTTAGAAAATAGGGTGGGGAATATGTGACGGCATTTTTCCTGAATGAGGATAGAATTTATTTTCGATTTCAGAATTCGAAAATAAAATATTACATTTCTGATAACAATGCATTCCGATGCTCTCCGCATTAATTTTTATTTTGCATTAATACATTCATTCATTTTTCTTCAATAATTAGAACATTCTTTTTTTTTAATTAATTAATTAATTTTTTTAACAGGTGACGGCTGCGCATCTCATCTAATTTGTATTAAAAAAATTTTAATAACCCTTTCATTAAAAAAAATATTTAAAAAAAAAATTTAAAAAATTTTAAAAAACATTAGTGTAAGAAATACCGGAAGTGTATATACTGGTTCATTGCACTTTACCTTATATATCAATGTAGGGATACCATGCAATGGCCATTTAAAAAAATCAGCATAAGGAAAGCCGGACAAGTATATTCCAGGCGATGGCACTTTACCTTAAAAAAAGCCTCATTTATGGGAATACGAAGCATTTTCTAGCTTTCTAATAACTAAGCTTGTATAAGAAAGGCAGCAATCCACTTTACATTACTAGGACTAACACTACATGCTTTTTGTTTTATAATCTTGTGACCGGAAATCTACTCCGGAGAGTTGCTTTTGTACTTTGTTATTTACACCCATGGAAGTATAAACAATAACCTTATTTCTACATCTATGTTTACGCCGAGGATATTGACAATTGCCTCAATATTCGTAGTCAGAGAAAAGGCTCAACGGTTTATTCCTGGCGGCGAAGATTGAGGCAAATGTTGACATTGAAAACGAAACAGTTAAGAATCTTCTCTCATAGCACATTATCCTTAGTTGTAGTGAGCAATTCGTTTTACAATCAAGGTTTTCTCACGATGTATCGTGGTTCGTTTTACTGTCGTATCGCGTGAGTGCAACTTCCTATTCAACTTCCTATTCAATAATTTATTTGCCGCTCACTTTAATTCTTCCCCGAAGTTTTAAAAAGTACTTTATACTAAGATGTGCTAAACAAATTACTCATTCATTAATTTTTTACAAGGAAAACATGAAAATAAAATACATTTTTTACTATCAAACTATGGTAAAATTAAATTTAGAATTTTATTTCCATTTAATTAAAATTAGAAACAGATTCTTTAAGTTTATTTTAAATACGTTAAGTAGGAAAAATTATTACCGGAGTCATTTTTTGAGAATAAAATAGCAGATTTAGAGAATTTTATTTCCTTTAGGATTCAGTACGTAGAAAATCACATTCCAGATGGCAGGATAAATCACTTTTCCTCGTATTATTGCAACGGAACAAAAGGAAGAAAACTTATCATGAAGTTACCAACTTCCAAAATAGCCAGTGTATTGAGTTTCTATATTTTAGTTTCGTTGTCAGCGGCGCAATGAAGCTATGGGTTATTAGGTTATTGGCGACGTCATAACATTTATTGTAATAAAAAATGACATTTGTACTCTTAATTACAATCGCAGATAACTATAAAAACAAGTATGCAGTCTCTTTTCTTCAAATTTATACCTTTATGAAGAAAAAAAATCAAAATATCTTTTTAAAAAAAAGTTTTAAATTTGCTATTCAAAAAATTTATTTTCTCAAAGTACATTGTTTTAGAGAAATATGAGAATTATTCTAGTATATATATATATATATATATATACATCCTTGGTAACTAACAAATCAATGCACAGCATAACAAATCTCTTCATCAATGCAGTAAGAACGGCACTTTAAATTCCTGTAGTTACACTTAATTTGCGCTTTTGTTTTCATATTTTGTAATGTGGCAATCTTGTTGCGAAAATATTTTTAAATCATTCTTGAAAAATTTTCCGTTCATGTAAGTACATCCGATTTCGCTACACGCTTTGGAGATTTTGTTTTATACTGTTTTTTCTTTTTATTTTATTTTATTTTCTGTTTTTACGTGTTATTTTTACTTATTGTGTTCTATTTTATTTGCTGTAATTTTTGCAAAAAAAATTTTTGAGTGCTCCTCACACTATTGTATTAATATATTTTGCTTTGGCTATATTGATACAATGTCAGAAAGCACTCTTTTTTGCGGATATAATCGTGTGGGATGATGAAAAGATTATACCTTTTATTTTTCGGTTTTTTTTAAAAATATCATCCTTTTTTCTTTCTTTTTTTTTAGTCAGTTGTTTGTTATTTTTTTTCATTATTATTCCCCCCCCTTTTTTTTCATGTGTCTAAAATTTTCCTTTGTTTTATCTTCATTTTGAGCTTATATATATATATATATTCCCCAATGCCCACCTGAGTTAACATCCGACAGTTCAGGCATTTACAGGGCGATTTTGTAGTGAGCCTAAAAAAATTTAAGAAAATTAATGTCAAAACATAAATAAAGTGTAACGTTTGCCATGTATTGAGCGTTATTCCTTGTTAGCTATATTAGTGCAAAATATTGCCGTTGTTGTTGTTTTTCCTGTTTTTTGTATAGCATTATAGCATGCTTGCGGAGTCATCCGAATTCATTTGTTGTTTGTTTAAGTGAAATTTAAGTTAAAAGAACGCTTTATATTGTAATCACTACAGGCATAGTAATATTGGATGACGAGATTTTTCAAGTTTAGGTGTAAAATTCAATCGAAAGTGATAATGCGTGTAAAAATAATTTCAAGAACATTCTTTAAATATTTAACATACAAAAAAAGGCAACATAATTTCCAATTTATTTCGTTAGTTACAATTACTGTATTGAAAAACTTTTTATTTCCTTTAAATCATAATTATCAACACAGCCATTACAGTTTCAAAGTAGTGCTGCTATGTTCATAATTTTAAATTAATATTGATATAAATTAAACGAGTGAAATTTCAGTTTTTAAAAATAAGATTGAAAGTTTTCGTAATATGTGTGTTTTCCAGAGAAAACTTGATAAAAGAAAGCTTACCAAAAGAGTTTCTCTACAGCATGTTGCTATTTGATATTTAATGCTTGTTTATTTAAGCACTTTTAAAGCATTGTTTTACGACAAGTTTAAAGGAACCAACATATTGTAAAGGTCTTCTGATATCCACGTTTGTTTCTTCCGGGTTGTTAAATTAATTAGTAATTAAACTCATGTTTGCAGCCTAAGGTAAGCTACGTTGTAACCAACTATCTACTAATGTGTTGTATCAGGTACTGGGACAAAGAAATGCACTATATAAATATCATTAAATAAATTATTTTATTCAGTTTTTTAAAATATAGCAGTATTCTTTCACCAAAAAATAAACTTATTTTGATTTTATATCAAATTCTTAGTGTTAAATAGACTTTTAATAAGTCTGAACAATATTTTCAATCGTAAAAATTAATTTATGTTCGTAACTTATGTCGAATTATACCCCATACAAACACAGCACAAGTTATGTGACAAAGATAGATAATATAAAAAATGATTATTTTTTGTAACAACACTCACTTTTGTTGGTTTTTGTCCTGTAAACACAATTAAAAATTACGTATTTGAAAGTTATTTCTAACATTGCAAATACGTTTCATTTAGTTCCCAGGCAGAAGATTGTGCTGATATCTATTTAATAGACAAAATACTAAATTATGATACAGACAATACCAAACAAATATGTATAACTGATCACGATTAAATTTTGCTCAAAACTTAATTCAGCTCCCTAATGTGCACTCTAATTCAGTTATTAAATGCATAATTTGCTCCATCACCATGATTCAAACAATGGTCTTCCTTTTAAAACATATGAAGAACATTTGGCACTGAGTGGAATAGTGCAACATCATGATGAGATTTTTTCATAACAAGAGCATCTTGTTCAATGCAAGGTGGTGGCCTGTCAAACATTTTCATGATTTTTTTAAAAAATCAATCAATTTATATTTGAAATTAGTCTTCTTGAATTATATCATTTTGAAAAAAACGCAGTTAACTATCTAGAATAATAACTAATATAAATTCATTTCTCTAAAACGTCATGCAGACTGTTTAACATTTCAAATTTTGAAAAAAGAATGTGTTGCCATTTTTAAAAAGAACTATCAAAAAATCTAAATCAAATTATAAATTCTTGAGTGGTTGATAATTTGTATTAAAATAATAAACTGCAAATGCTGTATATTTATAGTTTCTTGGAAATTAAGGTCGGTCATTAATTGTCTTAAGAACTAAATAAGATAATAGTAATAAGATATAGTGACTTGTCAATGTAATCAATGTAAAGTTTAAATTTCATTTTAACTGGTTTGCCAAAGTGTAATCAATTTAACGATTAAACTTTTTGAAAAAATGGTTGATTAAATTTTCTGAAATGAATGTTGTTGTTATACAATGTTTATCCTGTAATAATAGAATAATGATGCCTGCAGTGAAAGAATAGAAATGATAAATGTAGCAACACATCGGACACAATATAAAAGTGTTTTATAATACTTTATCATATTGTCCGATCAATATAAACCTTACTCGCCACATCGATTCTGAAAGCTTCTGTTTCGAGTACTAAATAAATATAACTGACTATTAGCAAGTAGCCAATTTTGTCTCAATTTCCACTTTATAAGTTACGGCGCACTTAAAACCAATCAATACCTTTTATATCGTACAAAACAGAGATATTAAGTGACAAATACACACTTATGCATTATTTAGATAGATTTAGCATGTTTATATTATTATAATTCATGCTTTTTATATTTATACATTTTGTTTTCATTGCCAAATTAGTACAAACACTTTTAAGAGGTATATATATATATATATATATATATATATATATATATATATATCTTATTTAGTGATCCATAATCACCACCCTTAACATTTACTTTTTTAAAAAAAAATTTCAAAAAATCAAAATCATACAAAATCTACTTATTAATAGTGGAGAATTAACATTTAAGTGCAAAAGAAATTAAGTGTGAAACAAGAGATTTGGTGAAATACTATTGAGATCAATGAATGCAAAGTTCGATTAAAATTCTCGAAAGCCCGTTTGTTGTAGGATGAAACAAGGCGATATCAAACAAAATGCAAAATACACCGTATTATTTTTGCTCTGATTGACCCCGGTAATTATTCTTTGGATTGTGAGAATATTTTTCTGGTCTTTTTCACGCAATAACTTTTTAGGATTCAGAATGTGTACATTTTTATGACTTAATTTTTGATGCTTTTGTTTCGTCGTTAGCATCATTATTTTTAATTACGTATTTCACTAGAATACCTTATAACTTAGCAAGTTCAAAATTTAAACACAAATTCTGACAGCAATATTTTCATACACAAAATATTCATTTATACAAACCAGCAAATGTTTTCAGGATATAAAAATAATAAAACAAAGCAGTAAATATTTATATTCATACTCTGCCCAGCAAGATATTTTCTAAATCATTATACAATTAGATTTAACGAACTAAATAAATGTTCTATTTATTTTGAAATGCTTAAAAGTGATGGAAAATAAAGTAAATAAAATATTCGCATCAGAAATCACAAATTTAAACATAATTTTACAGTTTCTACATAAGTAATAAAGCCGACCGGCCTGTGTAGGGGCTAGAGAACTGCCCTTGCATCAGAAAGGTTCTGGGTTCGAATCCTGGGCAAGGCATGGATGTTCCTTCCTCCTCTGTACTATCTGTCCTTACAGTGGGAGCAACGTTGACCCACCTAATATGGTGCCCCTGAAAGAGAGGCCAACAAATCTGCCCTTAGATGCCTGTATGACCCAGGTCATTCTTCAGGTGGGCATTGGAGAAGAAGAAAAAAACATAAGTAATAAATATTTAGTTTCCTAAATCTAGATAAACTAATCAATAATTGACATAAACAAAATAATTTACAAGTTATGAATACCCAAATCTACATTCTAAAAGCAAACTTTCTGATAATTCTAGAACTTATTTATATAATTATCTAATATCACAATAACCTTAGCATTGAATGTCCGTGGAGAAGGAATCGTGCTCTAAATAATGCACGCTTCTTGTGTTTATCTTACTTATAAAACTAAATAGATTAATCAAAAAATGAACTATTTTGAAATAGTAGGGGAGAGTGGGGTCAATTGTAACATTTTTTACTTAACTATTTTTAACTTACAAAAATCCAAAATACTTACAAATATTATATTATTAGTAATAATTGACAGACGAGTAAAGTAGACTATCCTCTACTAGAGAAAAAAAATAAATGCCTTATTTTAAATGTTATTTTATTAGTTATTAACAATTTTTGACAGTCGTGCACTTGTTACAATTGTCCCCACTTACGGGGTCAATTGTAACAGTTCATAAATTTAAGTAAAACATAGTTAATTATACATATTATCATAGTGGTGGTATATTTTTTTATTGATCAAAATAGTAGTGATATTTTAGGAGTAAAAATAATAATGAGCAGAGACCTAAAGGGTTAAACTTTTAACTTTAAGGGGTTAAAAATTTTAATTTATGCAGTGAAAGGTGACAAATAAAATAATGTACATGCAACATAATATAAATGATATATGAAACTATTGGTGGTTCTTAAAGAATTAAGTAATGGTTTGTAAACTCAAGATTATTTATTTTCAGCTGTTACAATCGTCCCCAAGACGCCATTTCAGCTTCATTTGTTAAAAACAATGCTAGTTAATTGACAAAACTAATCATTTTTTTTAAATGTTAATTAAGGTGTCCACTTACATATTCGGTTAATAATTTTTATTTGTTTAAACAAAATTAATTTGTTACAATATAATATTCTAATACCAAAAAAAGTACTTACGTAGCATGAAAATATCTTTTGTGATATAACTCTTTCAAAAGTACATAAAAATGGTTGCCAGCAGAGGTGTACATGTAGATTTATTAAATACACCTTGTGCGCCACCTAGGAACCAAATCTAGAACTCGGCACTCGAAATTTTTGCTCTGTTACAATCGTACCCTGTTACAATTGACCGCACTCTCCCCTATACTTGTAAAAGGTTTTCCAATATTGTGGTAAATTAGTATTATGGTAAACTAAAAATAATTAATACAAAAAAAAAATTTAAATTGCAAAATTGAATTTTTTTACTACTTAATTACTTTAAATTCTCTAAGAAAAGTAGATTGGTGTAAGAATTCAAAAAAAAATTTTTAAATTCTTCATATTGTATTTTATTTTAACAAAATAGAAAAGGGGAAAATATTATTTCAAAATCTGAAGAGTCGGAATCCTGATCTTGCCACTAAAGAGTAGAATTTATGCTCTTCAAACTGTCATTAAGATTAAGTACCGATTTGATTAAGTACCTTACATTCATTCATATGAATTATCGCTCTACGTTTTGATATACGTATGTAGTGTTAATCGATAAAAAAAATAAAAATACGAATGACCGAATGTTACGAAATACCAATGTCTGTGATTTCGTCAAAACTCACTATCAGCTGAATTATTTCAAAACAAATAATATACAAAAAATTATTAGTTACTTTTAAGTTTTATTACCATAATTTTTCTCTTTTAATGCATATGATAATTTTTCGCTTTAATTGCTTATGATAATTTTTCGCATTGAAATATTAAGTTTTAATGAGTGATTTAAAATTTAAATATCTAGTGGAGAACTTGTAGAAAATTTACAAATATTAAAAAATAAATAAACTAATCCATGGTAGAGTCAGTTTTGTAATTGATATTCACATTTTCTGACATCTCAGTGGTGAGTTACTGATTTTCGAACTATGTTCATTAAACACTGGTGCTACTTATCAAAAACTAAAAAATATGTTATATTTCAGCTTTCAGGAGCAGAAGTGTAAAATTTTAAGCAATTAAAAATTATAATTTTTATATATTTTAGAATGAAAAAAGCAATCATAATTATTGTAAATTTCTCTGCTATTTATCTGTTGTTAATTATTGTAAATTTTTCTTTCAGAAAAATACATAAGTCAGTAACCAAACATTTAATTAGATTTAAACTCACTTAAATAATCAGCTTTAACTAATACCAAAGAAAACATTCTACGTTAATTAAATAAATACAAATTTAACAAATGTTAAATCTTAAATTTATATCTTCAAAGCCTGTTATTCAAAATTCTGTGAATTTAAAATCAATAAGTTTTAATTATTTAAAGTATTTTTTTAATTCATACATAGGAAATTTTATATTCCTATGTATATATATATAAATATTTTCTAGAAATAATTCATTTGTATAGCTTTAATCAAAAGTTTACGGTTACTTTCGTAACAAATATTACAGTAAAAACAATAACGATTATTTATTAAAAGTTTCTGCTTGAAACTAGTGAATTGTTGAAACAGTTTATAAATTCGACAACTTTGTGAGTTAAATCTTCGATAAAATATTCAGAACGCATATTGGAAAACATATTTCACGAATTATAACTTTGACAGAACTGTTGAATTGCTAAAATTAGATTTCAAGAAAATTAGAGAATAACGGTGCTGTTATTCCCTAGGATACTAAAAAAATATTCGTATTATTTTCATTCAAAATATTAAAGTATGATTCAAATATTTGAAAACAAATAGTTTTAAGAAAACTAAATCTTAAACTGCATTATTAACTACCACCGAAATGTGAACAAAACTATTCTTTAAGTTCAAACATTTTAACCAAATTTTTCTTAGTTAAAATTATGTACCATTTTAAAATAAATAGTTGCAACACTTTTCAAAAATTTATAATAAAAAAAATAATAAAAAGAAAGTTAACCTAAGTCTTAACATAATGAGCGTGATATTTTCTTAATTATTTTTCTAGAAAGTTTCTGTATAAATAGAACAAACTTTTTTTAGATTTATTTTATTCATTTCAGACGTCTAGAATATTTTTTCTTTTTAATGGTTAAGCTTGGCGAAATTTGTTCTCCTATTTTTGTTTTTATATGGCAAACATACTTATTCTTTTGACGCGATTTGATCTCACGTTCTTCTAACAATGTCGCGTTTCTTTGATCACAATAATCTAATAAAAGTATTCTTTTCAAATTTTTTTTCATTTTCATTCTTTACTGTCTTATCATGTTTTGAAAGGATTTTATGAGGAGTTGTATTATCTTTTCCTTTCTTGTCTACAATTTAAATGAAGTAACAAAGAATATTGTAGAATAGACGAGATAATAAACTTACAAAGATAATTAACATTTGTTTTTTTATTTATAATCACCATCAT
Organism: Parasteatoda tepidariorum; assembly: GCF_982258835.1. Classification (NCBI taxonomy): domain Eukaryota; kingdom Metazoa; phylum Arthropoda; class Arachnida; order Araneae; family Theridiidae; genus Parasteatoda; species Parasteatoda tepidariorum. Next base: position 54,838,914 of record NC_141765.1, read on the forward strand.
GTAAAGAAATATTCATGAAAGGTTACTACAATTTTAATACATTAAAATAATGGTAGTAAATATCAGAATTATTTTATTTCCATTTTTTTATCAAAATATTTTAACTCACTAATTTCGTAAAAGTATAAATTATTATAAACTCTTAACTTTCTCAAGTAATTACTGATAGAAAGTGGTTTAAAAGCACAACAAAAAGATCATATGAATTGCAATTACAGGAATTACATAGGGTGTCCACTAAACTGCATATCCATCCGTGTGCCTGCTACTATAGTTAGAAAATTAATGTCAAGGTATAGTAAACTGATTATGAACTAGAAAATGAAACCAATTATAGCAGTATCGTTATAACCAAATTAACGATTTGATCTCCATTCTTCTAATAATATCGGGTTTCATTCATTACAATAATCTAATTAAAGTATTTCCTTCTAATTTTTTTTTAATTTTTTTCTTTAATGTTTTATCATATTTTGAAAGAATTTTATGAGGAGTTGTATTACTTTTCCTTTTTTGTCATTAATTCAAATGAAGTGATAGGGAATATTGTTGATTAAGAGATATAATAAACTTATAAGACATTTAACATTTATCTTTTTATTTAGAAATTTTTAACATTTATCTTTTTATTTAGAATAACTGTTATGTAAAGAAATTGTTATAAAAGGTTACCACAATTTAATACATTAGGATAACAGTAGTCAGTATCAGAATTATTTTGGTTTTATTTTTCTCCCTTTTTTTCATCAAAGTATTTCACTAATTTCGTAAAAGTATGAATTATTAAAAACTCTACATTTTCTCTAGTAATTACTGATATAAAGTGTTTTAGTTGGAATTTTAAATTCCAATAAAAAAATAAGAGGAAGATAAGTAGTTCGATTCAAGTAGCTATTTGACTAGATTTTAGCATTAATCATATTAATTAATGCTATAAATCCAGTCAAATTATTATACAAATCTAGTAAAATTATTAGGCTATTAAAATATTCTATAACATGCAATAACTGCTAGAAAGTAAAATAATTATTATATTTTTATGTAATAATTACAAATTGATTAAAGTAAAAGCAAATTTAATTTAATAATTTTAATTTTTAAAAAATATTTTATCGCATTTATGAGTTAACTTTCTTCTGAGCTACATATTTCTACACATACATTTATAAAGGCAAAGAAATTCGATATTATGTCGCTTTTCTAAATCTTTATCTCCAGTAGAATATTCAAATTTCTCTTAAACTTTATACATTGAAATAAAAATTACTTTTGATAACTAATTTTAAAAAATCATTTCGTCGTATTTATGTCAGAAAAGTACAATTCTGCAAAAACGTAAAAAACAAATATTCTTTTCAAGCGTTATTTTCTTAACAATAATGTTCACAAGATACCTTTATGCATTTAATGAATGATGTTTTACAACTTGGTGCTTCATTTTTCTTATATCCATACGCCTTTTTGATATAGAAACTCAGTTTAATACGGACTTGAATAGGCACTCTGTATGGAGCTGTTCATATTTCACGTCAGCAATTAAACGGGGAGGGGTTTGTGATTTATTTATTTTTGCTGACAAGGAGGGTGTATGAACAATACTTGCTTGAAACACTAAAATCCCGTACAAAAATTAAAACTTATACGTCACTCATTTTCGATTTTTTTTAATGGAAAAAAGAAAAAATTATGTAACAATAAATTTGAAAAAAAAATTGAAAGAAAAAGTTGAAGGAAATGTTTCCCCAAGAAATTGGAAATTTTAAAATAAATTTCTTTAGCACAAAGTTACACATTTGGATAGCGTACAGTACAGGATAGTGTACAGTCGAAATAAGTCTATTTTTATTAATGTTTTAATAAAAATTTAGATTTCAAATTTCAACTCTGCGCAGTTGGCTATCGATATCATATCCCATACTTCTTGCTCTTGTCTGGTTTTACCTACTCAATCAATTTTAATATATTTTATTTTTCCTACTCAAATTCAATTTGTTTTATTTAGTGTAATCAAAATAAATCAAATTTTACTTGTGTACAGGATAATGTACAGTTGACATGAGCCTATTTTTAGGTTGTTTTAATAAAATTTGGATTTCAAATTCCGCGTTTGCACGGTAGGCTATTGATATCATCTCTAATCTTTCTTATTTTAGTCTGGTTTTGTCTACTCAATTAATTTTAATCTATTTTATTTTGCCTACTCAAAATAAATCAAATTCCACCTGTGTACAGGATAGTGTACAGTCAACATGAGGCTATTTTGAGGTTGTTTTGATAAAAATTTAAGTTTCAAATTTCGCGTCTGATCGGTTGGCTATTGATATATCATCTTCAATATTTCTTGTTTTCGTCTGGTTTTGCCAACTCAATCATTTTTATTTTGCCCACTCCAAATCAATAAATTGTATTTATTCTGATATATTTTTATATTTCAGCTAGACGAAGAATATAATAGACTGGCGGCTAAATTAGGTATTACACCATGCGTAGTTCGAAGACCAACGAAAGAGGCAGAAGAAGAACATCAAGTATGAATTTTTACCTTTAAAATTTGTAGAAAAAGCTTTATTAGTGGAAAAGGAACAATTAAAACTTTATTGTTAAATATAACTGTTTTTAAAACTGTAATGTTTTATGATAACAATACAAGGCAATAAAATCATTATAATAATAATTGAAATTGAAAAAAGAAATTTAATTTCAATTCAAAGCATAAAAAATATAAATCAGGATTTAACACAATAGTAGAACGGTAGAATGTCACTTCTATTCGAAAAATATTAAAGAATATATGTTTATATACAGAGTGTTGATGAATTTGACAGAAAAGTTTTGCGAGCTGATGCATTAAGAGAAGAAAATTTTTTATAGGATTTGTGATTGCTAACTATGTTAAAAGAGAGAAAATCAAAAAAATAGCTAAGTATTTGTTAAATAACAGTGAAGTATTAACAATAAGGCGGCGATTGGAATCATAAATATAAGGGGGATATATTAAGTCCTGATTGAAACAAAAGAAGTGTCTTCCCTCGCCATTTAGGATTTTAGATCATATTTCTGATTTTTGATTCCTGTTCGAAAGCACTATATCTTTCAAAAAACGACAGAAATTATTACTTTTGATAATTTACATTATTAGATATTTTTAGAAATAACGCTTGATAACTTTTAGAACTACTGATTTTTCCCAAAAGTGTAAAGCAATAAAATTATGCGGTTAGTAATTTTAGGTAGGTAATTTAATACTATACATTTGACAGATTTTAGATATTCTTTAAAAAAAAAGTTTCTTTTAGTATTGCTTAACTAATTTGCGAGCTGATGCATTAAGAGAAGAAAATTTTTTATAGGATTTGTGATTGCTAACTATGTTAAAAGAGAGAAAATCAAAAAAATAGCTAAGTATTTGTTAAGTAACAGTGAAGTATTAACAATAAGGCGGCGATTGGAATCATAAATATAAGGGGGATATATTAAGTCCTGATTGAAACAAAAGAAGTGTCTTCCCTCGCCATTTAGGATTTTAGATCATATTTCTGATTTTTGATTCCTGTTCGAAAGCACTATATCTTTCAAGAAACGACAGAAATTATTACTTTTGATAATTTACATTATTAGATATTTTTAGAAATAACGCTTGATAACTTTTAGAACTTCTATGGATTTTTCTCAAAAGTGTAAAGCAATAAAATTATACGGTTAGTAATTTTAGGTAGGTAATTTAATACTATACATTTGACAGATTTTAGATATTCTTTAAAAAAAAAGTTTCTTTTAGTATTGCTTAACTAATTTGGGTGATACTGAAAAATTGTCTTATAAATTACATTAATATTTATTAAACATCTAAATGCAGACAAATGGCTTTCAACAACTGCTGACAACTGCTTTAAAAAATTGCTGATTGCTGAGTTATATTTATTGAAAAAAATCAATGAAGAATCTAAAATACCACGAGTTTCGCATCTCAAATTCTGATTGGAGAACGACTTTGTATTTTACATGTATAAAAGAATATCGCAGAGCAGAAAAATATCCAACATCAGCTTATTTCTGAAAAGTAAATTAAGATTATTAAAAAAATTATTATGAATTTTCTCCCTTTGTTTCCACCCCACTGACAGTTGAGTTCAGTCGGGAACAAAGAGGTCTCTTAATATATTCACTTGATATAAAGCGGGACAACAAAACAGACCGTGCAATCACAGTTAAATGTCTGTAAGCAAACTAAATTTTTACAGTCAGGGTTTAAAGTTGCGGCCATACGTTAAACACTGATGAGCAAAGATTGTCGAACACGTTCAAACAAACCCAGTAAGCTAACGATGTCAACTTTTTCTATTTTCACCGAATAAACAAGGTTTACGACCTTATTTTTTGTGATAATTTTTCATTCTCCTGATGCCTATCACCCTAATAAGAGCCGCTGTGGCTCAGGGGCCCAAACTTTCAACGGAGTGACCGTGTGGCCCAGGTTCGAATCCAAGCGGTAGCTAGGCTCGAATCAAATGCTGCTTCCAGCTAGCAGCTACCGCAGGGCTAGATTGATCATGGGCATGAATCCCTTTGGAGACGTGAGGGTTAGTTCACTCAAAAAGTTATACACAAAAGCTAGTTTGATGCAATGCTTAATACAGGAGGTCCTTTGTCTTCTGAGTTTGGTTCAAAACTGGGCTACAGAGTTGAACATTAATAGCCGTAAGACAAAAATTGGTCAGATTGATAGCGACAAGCTCAAAAATAGTCTGCTGCTGTTCATCACCGGTTATAAAATAAAATATTACCCATTTAAATTTTAAAAGTTTTTTAAAAGTTTTTGTCTTTCGTTAATGTTCAAAGAAATTCCATTTGAATCTTAGATCGAACACAAGTCCTGTGTAAACTGGATTTTGCTTGAATTTTCCTATAAATTAAGTACAGTGCAAAATATTCTAACCTCATCAAAAGTAACGTAGAATAAAATAAGCAAAAATATTGTTTATGATATAAAAATTTAAATATTTAATTATTTCTAATCTCCAGTTTGCAAGATAAATTTAAGAACTAAAATACTCACAAATGCGGATATCTGAAAAATTATCTATAAGTTTTATCTTAAAATTCTGTAAGGAACATGGTATTTCTATTTAAAAAAATGAAATAAAGTTGGTAAAATTTTATGTTTTATAGGACAATGAAAGCGACGATGGATTACCACCATGGATTTCTGAATATAAGGATTATTCTTCTACAGGAAATATTAAGGTTTGGGCCACACCGCGATCAACGATTGCCTCTGCATTTAATGCTATACATACCGTGGCTCTTCATCTTCCCTCAACATCAGCGGGATATCAAGGAAACTCTCCTTTAAATAAGGTATAGTAAAAAATATATATATAAAGCTTGAAAGCTCAGTATTTAATATATATCTAATAGTTCAGTATAAAGTTCTTGAAACAATAATTCCCAAAAAATCTGAATTGAAAAATATGTTTGGAAAAAAAACTTCATTGTTTCATAGTGCAAATGGAAGAAAGATCTTCGATTGTTTAAAACACGACACTCCTCTTCATATTCATTCATAATTCCTACTATGTCATCCTGACAAAAAGAGTCGTTTTTTTTAGTGTTTGGAACAAATTTCTTCTTCTATTTCTTCTATTTTATCTTTGATACAAAAGAAGCTTTTCACAATCAAGTGCAACATTTTTTTTTAACTTTAAGTTATTGATTAATATTAGACCTAAAACTATAAATTTTTAAAGTTAACAATTATAAAATATAGCTTCCATTAAAATTTGCAAACATGGCTCACGATCACAATCTTGCATCTAATTTCAACGATATTAGGTGCAGCTAAAGCTGCAGCAATCCATATGAAATTATTGACTGGGCAACTGTATATAGTCTGTTTCATTATACTAGGCATAGCTATAAAAATGATCAGACTAATTCTAAAAATAACTACATTAAATTTTCTTAATGTAGTTATTTCTATAAATAGCTACATTTAACTTTAATTCCAAAATATTCTAATTTAATTCTAAAAATAACTACATTTAACTTTCCAATTTTAATTGTTGTGCCATGTCGATAGTGGAGTGCAAGTAAAGAAAATGAGCAGTTAAGTTACCAATATCTTTTATTCACCAAAATTCAGAGAAAAGTAAGTCATCTATTAATGGCGCCATCACAAAGAAACAATTTTCTAATACCAATTCACCATTAGCTCAAATTATACAATTTGAGCATAAGCATTTCCAAATTTTTAACAGAGTACCTTTATACCAGGAAGAATCCATAGAATGATTTTTTTTATAAATTTTGAAACATATCCAACGGTCGAACTGAGGGGCTAAAGGGGCATCCAAAACCCCACAAACTTTAACTATGAGCGATACTTATGAGCATGGAAGAGATCTATGATTGGCGAATTATCGCGAATAAATACTGCCAAAAATAAAGCGAACCCCGCGTTTTTAACATTAAATTTTAAATAATATTGTTTACAAATTAATCAAAAAGTCCGTTAGAATTTAATATAGCGCTGTAACTAAAACATTTTTGGGGATAAAAAAGTAAAGCAGCTTTAAGAAAGTAAGATTAAAAATCGATTTCGACATTCGTTCTGTAGCGACATTGAATTATAATTAATAATACATTATAATTAATAATACATTGCAATTAATAATACATTATAATTAATAATACATTGCAATTAATAATACATTATAATTAATGATACATTATAATTAATAATACATTATAATTTATAATAATTGCAACATTGAATTATAATTAATGCACTTCTAATGAATAAAATTTAGAAGCTACATTTATTTCTAAAAGAAAAGAATAGAAATATTTATATTTGCAGTTATGAAATGGGATAAAAATTAAATGGCTCATTTCTTTAATTAGAAGGGGACAATGAATTATTAAAAATAATAATAAATTTATGAAATGAAGGAAACATGCATAGCATAATAACAGCATCACATTAATGTTATCAGGTTTTAGTCACATGCATCCAAGGTAATCCATAAACACCACCCTTAATATGTATATTTTTAGTCCTTATCGAAAACTACTTTTAAAAAAAAAACATGCACATTAGGGATTGCAAATTAAATAATTAGCAAAAATGTGATCAAAGTATATTCGAGGAAGGTAGGATTAAAAGTATCAAAACCAATTTGATTTCCAAACGAAACATGGCGAAAATTTTAATAGTCCTTCTTCATCGCCAATCAGTTTCTTCGGACAATAAATGAAGTTTCGATTTTCTTTTATCTCTCCTTTCTTGTTAATAATTCATCATGTTTTTATTTTTACCATCCTTAAATATTCTTTAAATGCCGGCCAGGTGGCCGAGTGGTTAGCGTGCCTGAAAAAAGAGGGAGCCGATGGTAACGGGTTCGAATCCCGCTCAGGACATGGATGTTTCTTCCTCTCTCTCTCTCTCTCTCTGTGTTCTATGTCCTTTCTTCTGTGTGATTGTGTGAATGTAACCCGCCTTATAACCGGGTTAGTGGTTGTATGACGTGGCGACGCTACTCCACCGCCGTGGCTTAGCCATAGGTGCTCACTGGGTAACGATAAGAGAGTAGCAATTCTGGCATTTCTGAGGCCAATGGGAAATAGACCCAAGTGCCCGCCATTAACCAAAAAAAAAGTATTCTTTAAATGTATATGCGGGCACATAATTATAAAACATTCTGTATACTCCATTTCTTGTTCAAAACAGTGCTGAAGATCATTAAGAACTCTTTTATAAGACGTTTAGGACACATTCTTTATTTTTAATGTCAATACAATCGATGGACTTCTCGGACAAATATCCCCGTAACATCATACGACCAAGAAAACCACAAACTCTACCTTAAACTAGCCTCAGGGATTCGGAAACAAGGTGAAATTAGCATCATTACAGGCTTTTCAAAATATCAAACTAGGCTATTTTGATTATTTAGATCTAACATTCATTTCTCGAGATATCTCTATTTTTTAAGAATTTTAACGCCATTTTCATTTTGCAATTACGGCGCCACTTGTGAATTAAAATTATAAAAATCTATAAAGAATCACTTCTCAATCAGTAAATGGATTAAAATTCTTTTTTATTTTGCATCATTCAGTTAGTTAATTGTATAAACAACAATTAACTAACTTTAGTAAAAATAATTATTAAAAACTTTAACTGCTGTTAGGCTAACCATTGGAGGTTTTCATAGCTTTTCACTACATGTAATGCAATTGCGGGTTAGTTCTATCAAAAATTCCTCCCAAGGCTTAATCCAGGAGTTTCCCTATCTTCTGGATTGGATTCAAAATTACAAGGCTACGGAGTTAAACATTAGTAATCGTAAACCCAAAAAATTGGGTCAGCTATTTAACGATGGTTATAAAATAAAATAAAATGAACAGCCTTATTTATCTTCAGACTTTGCAGTTATCTGAACGCACTGCCTTTTTCAGGCATATTTTTTAAAGAGTGGCCCAACCAGCCTGCTTTGCACAAAGACTCTTTTTGTTAACATACTGCAGAGCTCACCCCGCTAAACCACCCCTATATTTAACACTTGAAATAAATTTAAAGTGTTCAAATTATTTTAAAATTTTATATTCCTTAAAATATTACTTTAACTATAACTTAGATATTTAAAGAATAACATTCTACGAATAAAATCCAACCAGTTTATCAAACAGTTCGTCTTTCTTGGAAGAGATATGAAATCGTAAAAGTAGTTATGAATATTTATAGTTTTGAGAATTAAATCTCATGCTTGAATCAAAATAAAGGATATAAATAACATTTCCTTGGCATAAGAGACGCGCGGTAATCAATAAAAATACCTTTACAGTAGTTCAAAATATTGCATTTTCATATGTAACACTATTTTCATTTTATTCGAAGTTAATATTAAATATTGCTATTTGTTTAAATAGTTTTTATAAGATAAAAGATTTTTTTTTATTCATAAATGTAAGTATAGCTGAATCTGTATTGATATTTCATTTACTTATTTAAAAAGTACAATAAGTACAATATATAACATTCATTTTAAATTTCGCTACATTTTTTTTTTTTTTTAATAAAGCTGAGTTACTTGCAAATTTATGATGTTATTTTATAACCGTCGTTAAAACAACCCACAAAATTTTTAGGTTTACAATTACGTGTTTAACTGCGTAGCCTTATAATTTTTAACCCAATCCAGAAGACAAAGGAACTCTTGGATCAAATATTATGAGAAATTTGGATGGAACTAACCAGCATTTGCGTTATATTGAGAAGAAGACTATGAAAATCTTCCACGGTTAGCCTAACGGCAGTAGGAGTTTAACCCATGATTCGTCTACCACTAAAGATATTTTACATCAGCACTGTGATCGGTGCGACCCAGGTACGGAATTCATATCAACCAGATGAAGTTCAACCCGGGTCAACTCACTGGAAAGTGAGCACTCTATCCCCCGAGCCACCACGACCCGCAAGTTTGAGATGATCCATTTTTTGATAAAAGCATCCTTCTCCAGTTTATTTCTATGGAAACCTCTGTTAAACGTATGTTATTTATCGAAAACGGCACCCCATATACAGTGTATTACTTTGCAATGTATTATTTTAAATACTTCTATATTATATTGATAGGGGAAGAAAAAAACATGTAGCGCTTTTATTAATTATTCTATTTCCAAATTCTTATTAAAGTATAGCATACGATATTCACATCCTAGAATTTTATTTTTTTCTTAGATTTTGCAGTTATCTAAACGTAAATTATTTATCAAAAGTAGCTGCCAGGATCCAGCGTATTTTTTAATATAATTTTAAATGTTACATTCACGTATATATTAACATTGACAACAACAAAAAAGTTGTGTTTTTATTAATTAGTTTAATATTAGTTTTCTAAAGAATAGCATTGTTTTATCAAAATAAGTCTAGTAATTTTTTAGTCATGAACTTATGGTATCTTTGTGTATTCATGATATAACGATTCTACATCAATATTGATGAACGCAAATCATTATTTAAGTCAGGGAGGAGGCAAATCATTATCAAGGAAACAAGAAAGTTAAAGGTGATTATTAGAAACAAATTTCATGCGGAAATTAAAGAAGTTTCGATGTTTTCAATCCCGCTTTAAATCTCATTTACATATTTTATTTCCCGCTTTAATATTAATTTGCGACTCCCAATGTTATCTACTTAATCGACTTTATTTTTGACAAGGATTCTAGAAATATACATTAAGGGCTGCGATTAGGACTCACCCTACAAAGATTAGTTTTTATATAAAAATTTTCCACCAGTGTCTATGTTCGATAGTTATGGTTAAACAATTGAATAATAAATAAAATAAATTATTAAAAACTAAACAGGAACAGTGACTAAAACTAAACAGGAAATTTGACTTCTCAACAGAACAGATTCAAACTTCATTACAGATCATACAGAACAGACTCAAGCGCTACTTGTAATTATATCTCATCACCTCACTAAAAAAATTTAACTTTTTTCTCCTTTCGTTTAAGCTTACTTTGATTCTACTCTTCAAGTCAATCGTGAAAGAAAATATTCAGCAAAAATGTCGTGAACTAAGTAAAAAATAATCACATTTCGGTAGATTTTTTTCCGGCTAAGTATAATTAAAGTCAGGAATATTTTTTGCCTGTCGCTTTTGTGCTTATCCAAGTTATCTATAACAAAAGATAAGAGTTCGAAATAGCGTGTTTTATTTTCTAGATCAGTTTATTTTTGCATAATTAACAAAATTAGCTAACAAAATATTTAAAAAAAAAAGTTCTTTGTTAAAATAAAAAATGCTTATCATCAACGTTTTCCGATTTTCATGAAGTTATAACATTCTAAGCTAATTATAAAATTTTATATACATTTTTTTACCTTATCCAGCGGCAAACTTATTTGTTAAGATAGAAATCTCATAAAAATCAATCATTGTATAAGATTTTTTTTTATTTTAAGTTCAAAATAAAAAACGGGTTGTCAATCAAACATTAATTTAATTAATACGAAATTTATATTATTTAAATTAATAACCAAAGTATTTTAAATAATCCTAAGAAGCTGAAGCGATAAGATATTATTTGATTAAAAACTTCATTCGCTTCAAAAAATATACGATTTGGAAATAACAGTTATCATGTTTCAAGCACTCAAAAAAGGCGCCTATTTCCAAGATTTTGAAGCCAGACGAATGAGTAGAAACGTCAAGTTCCCAACGAAAGATGGAAAAATAAAGGTGATGAACAAAACTAGAAAAACGTTTTGTTTTAATAAAAAAAAAACAGTCGAGAGGGGAAAAAAGGTGAAAAACAGAACAAGAAAAACCAAAGTGACTGAGATGGGCATATCAGGCATTTAACCCAGATTAGCATTTTACCCTGATTTGCCCCTCTCGGCCACTGTGGTTTTTCTTGTTTTGTTTCTCGCCTTCATTTTCCTATGGCAACTTCACGTTTTATATTTCAAATCACTTTTATTTCTTCTTCATGTTTGGCAAGTCTTAAAAATGACCGTCTATTTCTGAGAGCTTGAAACATGACTGTTATTTCCAATGTGTATATTTTTGAAGCGAATGAAGTTTTTAATTGAGTAACGACTGAATATTTCTTAAAATTCCCGGTAAATAAATGTAACAAATTAAAGGCGAACATGAACATTATGATATATGTTATAATTTTAAATTGTACAAAGCTAGATCTCAATTTTCTGTATATTTTTTAGGAGACATGTAGCAATGGGGATTTGAAAAGTAAAACTACTACTTCTCCATTGAGAGCGAGCTTGAGTACCATTGACAATCAAACAGAGATACCACTCATGTGTTCTAATGCTGTTCGAAGTTTTCTTTCTGATAGAGATCTCCACAAGTTCCGAATTCCACAAACCTTACGAGAAACAAAATATGACGAAGAAGAAGGATCCCCCGTACCTTTGAGAAATATTCTATTGTCTTCAACTCACGAGAAACTGCGCTCTGAGCCGAAGTTGTATTATGAATTTCCATCTCAATGTAGAACCATGCAACCAAATTTTACAAGATCTTTAAATCATGTTGCTAATTTCGACAGTAGCCAATCAGATTTTTCGAAATACACAACGAGTGGAGCCAGTAATTGGACGACTGCACCACTGAACGATAGTACATCATTTTCAACTCCCCCGGAAGATTTCCTCTCTTCATCAAACAATGGATATAGCAGTAGTAAAAGCGGAGCTAATTCATGTGAAAAATACGACAGTAACGGAACAACATCTGTCTACATTTCTTGCGAAGAAGGCAATACAAGTATGTCAGATTCATCAGAAAGTCACAGCAGTCACGGAAGTAAAACTGAGAAAAGATCAAAAAACCACACTCAAATCACTCCTAGTCACTCAACATTTCACGAAACTTCTACTTATCGCACTAGTACATCATCAGGTAGCAGTAGTAGCATTTGTGAAGCAACTATCAGTGATCTTTCTACTGATGTTAATGAAGAGTGTGTTAGAGGAACTGAAAACATATCTAGTGATGCTGGTAGCTCATGCTTAAGAGGCATAATAGGACCTGAATACAACGTAACTCAAATATCTGAACCTAATCTCGTTGGTATTAAATCCCCAACAGAAGCTTGCGAGTTTTCCAACGATACTGAAAGACATTTGTCCGAAACTGATGATTTCATATCCCCTCATAATAAAGCAGATGAAACGCAAATAGAAACACATCTTACTATAAATGACCCTGCGGCTGAATCTCTTCAAAATCTTAATGCTTCAGAAACGAACTCAAACGAGTATTCACTAACGAGCGAGAATAATAATATGATTGCAAGAATGGACAATCTCAGACATGAAATATTTCGCTTAGAGAGAGAACTAATTTTATTGCAGCTAGAACACTCAGAATCAATTGATTTATAAGTGTTTTGACTTTTAACCTCATATCTTTGGAAATTAATTTGTGTGTGACAAAATATTACAAGAGAAATTATTTTGTTATTATCATTTCTACAAAAATGAAATTTCATCAACTACCATTGCTAAGGAATAATATTATAACTTGAATTTATGTGGTTGATGAATTCTGAAAGTCAAAATATTTTTTAAATTATATAAAACTTACATTTTTATAAAATTTTTAAATTTCTTCATGAAAAAGTTGATAAGATTATTTAAATGAAATTAAAAATCCAATCATAATACATAGAATATGATAAAGAGAATTATTTTTCAAATATTAATAACAGTATTGACGAACATTCAAAACTATAACTCCCAATGCTATTTAAGTGCAAATTTGTCAGGTTGGCAAAATTATGCAGAGCAATTCAATCAATCTTTCTTATATCTTGTTCATAACAAATTTTATATGTTTTAGAGATTGACTGTGATCATCTTGCATACAGTAGTTCCTGAATTCATTTCAATCAAGTTGCCACAGAAATTCAGAGAAACATTTTTAAATTAGTTATTAATTTCTTTTAAATTTCAAACAATCGAAAAATTAAAATCAATGATTGCCTGCCCTAAACCATTAATATTAACTGCATTAAAAATCTCCTTACCTAATCTGCTAATTTAGTTTAACTATTGTATGAACTTTATATGATGATTAATAAGGATTAGTCATTATTAAAATCATTTGTGTATTTTGAATATTTTGTTTTTATGTTTAATAGAATTTTTTAAAACGTCAAAAATATTAAGAATCTTAATATGTTTTTTTTCTTTTAATTTTAATTCATCAACATAATAACAATGCAAAAGGTTAATAAAACCTATATAAATGCAAACAGCAGTTATTTTTTGCCATTGATTAAATTATTTATGTAATCAATGATAGTTTACAAAAAGTTGCATAACATAACTAGGTAGCAAGAATAAAATTAACAAAGAAAAATTTGGTTATCTTAAATAATCTATAAATTGATGAGGTATAATCATTGTATTTCCAAATAAGCACTCAATACGACTGCAATGATTAAAAAGGAATTATCCTCTAAGTATTTCTCACAACCGTAATTTCGCAAAGTAATCTTAGAACTAATAACAGCCTAGCTGAAATTTTGATCAGGAAATAATAACACATAAAATTGTAAATACCTCGTTACTATTTTTAATATAGGAATAAATATAATAGCAGTCTCAAATCATCTGAAATTTGTAAAATACATAAATCGATACAAAAGGCTGTAAAAATAAGTTTCATTGGAAAAAAATGCACCAATAAAAATAACCATAAGCATATTTTTGCTATTTTTAAAAACGAAATTTATATCAAAAGAAAATCGGGTTAAATTTATGGTGCTGTAGAAAACAATATCTTATAAAGCTCAAACAAATTAACAAAATTTCTTTAAATAAAATAAAACAATAGCCTTTTCAGTAAAACAAGTACTATTATCAGTGATTTCAATTTTTAGTTTATCAATTTCTTTATCTTTGCTTTATAAATTTTGTTTACGTTATTATACTCATATTTTTCTTTTTAAATTGACATGTCGATGTTTTACATTGTAAGCAATTTAAAATTATTTTTGACCAGAAGTTTTGATAAAAATTTTTAAATTATATTAATCTAGAATTTAAGATTTTATCTTAATAAACAAATTTAACTATGTTCATTGCATCAAGCATACTTCAAAATAAGTTAATTTTTAGTTTTTAAAAAACAAAATAAAACTATTATCAAAATGATAATTATTATTATTTTATTGTTTCAAATATTTAATGTGTTTCTGTAAACAATCGGATAATTTTGCGTTTAAGACACATTATTCCTTTAGAACTGGTATTATATTTTACACAAAATTTTATAAAACTAAATTTTATTTCTATTTTCATAAACTGATGATTAAGAAAGTATTCTGCTAAAATTAAAAACCATTTAAAAAACTTACTGTTTTTCAAAAAAAAATTTCCTGAAGCCAATATTCATCCCCAGTTTGCCCAATAAAATATAAGTTTATATTACAAGGTAAAGAAGAGTGTAAACATGTAATACCCCTAGAGTTTATTTTTAATTTTTAAAAAAATCAAAGAACAATTTGAACACTGTGAAAAGTAAAGAATTTTCAAATTTAAAAAAAATTTGAATATTAAACAAAATCTGGCAATTTTGGGGTATTTTTCATTACAAATCAGTAGTCAATATTAAATCTCATTTAAACATCGACCGATATGTATGTTGACAAATTTTTCATATTTGTGCAACTTCTTCTAAAAATTTCTTGTTAAATTTTTAAGGAGTTGGTAATTTGGATAAGATTCAGAACCATTAATGCAAATATATTGGTAATAGATGCTTTAACATTAAGAAACAATTCAATAACAAATTATTTTTAAATAAAAATACAATAATCCACTTAGAATTTTTAAATGTATAACTACTAACAATTAAAAGAGTGAGAGAGAGTTTTAAATGAACGAGCTTTGTGACAGAAATGAGAAAGTTGATTTTTCTCATTACACAGATTTTTAATAACAAAACTTTAATAATACTTACACAAATATTGAATTTTTTTTAAATAAAATAAAGAACTTATCATAGAAACTATAATTATAACTGTCTTTTAATATATATATATTTCAGAACTACGTGAACATAAATTTTTAAACAATGCAATTGAATAAGTTGAACTCCTTAAACATTTTTCTTTCAATTAGTTCAGAAACTTCAATATTCTAGAAAATGATAGTCTAAAAAAAGTTCTTTTAACTTTATATATATGAGATTGGAAATCATAAGGAAGTAATTATTTAGAAAAATTAAATAGTTGAACAGGTACAAATTCAAAAACATTTTTTATCATAAATCTAATCGATCTGAATAAAATTTCCTATGTATTTAAGATTATTATACACAGCATTTCATTTAATGTTTTTCTTTTATTGAAATCAAGCAGGAAATTATTATGCATTATCCTATTATTTTTGCTAAATTATTCCTTTTTTAATTCCTTATGATAAATTATCATTGATTTGTTTTTTTTAAGTTTATAAAAAAAAAACTCCTTTATAGAATGCATAACTTTTCCCTTTTATTTCTTAATTCTTAAGAAACCTATTTCAAGCTTTTTAATGTTCGATGATATTATGCTTCTAACTTTAAGAAATAAGCCCAATACAACTTAAATATGATTCAACTTCAGAATCACTGTCATCCATGAACAGGGTGATCAAAACTAAAGTTACTTTGAAACTTCGATATTATGTAATTTTAAATGCTCCTAATACTGTTTTGTATACCCTAAAGGGATGAAAAGAAGTTGCATTTCTTACATACTGTGCCAAAAATCAAATTGAATTTTTTTTAAAATAAGTCATAAATTTTTTGCTCTGCAAAAAAAAAAAAAAAAAAAGTAATAATAATACAGGAAACTTTTCATATTAAATGAGGTTAACTTGGAATATTATGGTTAATTAACAAAAATTAAGTTATTTTACAATGTCATCTATATGTGAATATGTATAAAAATTTGGTTTTCAGTTAAAACACATTATGCTTTTTTAACAAAAAAACTAAATTTTGAAACATTAGAATGTGTCAAGGAATTTTAACTGCAACCTTTGCTCTTCACATAACAAAATTATTGCAGTTGTTAGCAATGCAGATTTCTGAAAGTTTGTTGTGCTTTTGTATTACTATGCGACTATTCAATAATACCCAATTAATTTGCAATACTTTTCTTAAATGAACACCAAGAAGCTTACAGTTGGTGAAAGGACATGTAATTTTTGATGAGGTGTTTGCCATCAAAATGAGCTTGATCCACTTTTTTTTTAATATAACCAACATTTGCTTCAGATTTTTACACATATTCTTCTGCCTTCCATCTTCCAAAACAAAATCATACTGATTTATAAATGATTAATTACTTTTTTTTATTCTAACATTTACCAAAATTGATTTTTTATATTTTTTTTTTTTAGTTTGTTTCATAAAAAATATGAAATTATTGTTCGTTTGTTTTAAATTATCATTTTGATTCGAGGGAGTAAATATAGAAATCAGTACCACGAAAAAACTTTTTTATTTTACATAAAAAGAAAACTAATTTTTGATAAGGAAAGCCATCGAAAAATACTAAAAAAAAAAAATCAAATCTATTATACTTTTACCCAAATTCAATGTTACGATAAAAGATTATTTTTCTCACTTGTGATTCCTGCTAAACAAATGCTTCTAAAAATGTATTAAGCTAGTTTTGATACCAAATTGCCTCATATATGACTTTTGAACTATCTAATATGTGTTCACGTGGAATTTATAATAACCATTGTAATTACTAAATTTTTGTATTGCAATAACACCTTCAAATAAAATAATATTCTGCACTTGATTATACCCTCTAGTATATTTCAAGTTCATTAATTTCATTCAATGAAGACTTGTGGAGAGGAAAAAAAACACCAATTCCTTTCTATGGAAACTCAATATAACTATTGAATATTCCCATGTTTAAGTTCAGAATTTTTAAAAGATTTTGTAAAAAGTGGAGTATTTTACCAAACCAACAAAAAATATGGAAAAATACACTATAAAATATAACATGATATCAGAAATAAAAGTATTAAAAAAAACGATAGAAAAGAAAAATAGATAAAGAAAACTATTTTTAAACACAAAAGGAAAAACATTAAAATTATTTATCAGAATCAGCATTTCTTAGCATTTTAGAAGCTGTATACCATGTTCAACTTTCTGTGCTAATAATCCTTCTTCATACACAGAATTATCCTGGTTGAAGTAACACTTTTAAAAGAAAGTACTAGCACTCCAGGTGGAATGTCAACCATGTATAATTTACAATTACATAATATCTCACATTCATCCATTCAGCTTCTTTCGTGAACATGCACTAAAACTCCAATTAGAAATTTTTTATTTTAAAGCAAAGTCCTTCTTTTTAATGGACTAAATAACCAATGCTATAAAAACCAAATATAAACATTAATAAACTTGTAGATGGTGATTAGAATAAAGTTAATCGTAAATCAAGAGAGGACAAAAAAAATTTTAATTTGAAGACACAGCTCAGGTAGTCAGCTAAAATGCTTTTTTTTTTTCCTCTAGAAAAATGTTTAAATTTTCATTAAAGGTTGGTTTTTTTTATTTGCTTAGTTACTGCATTTATATGTAATTTGTAAAATTTTTTAAAAAATAGATAAATTGCTTTTTTGTAATTTAATTTTAATGGTTTTAAATTTTAGTAGAAATAAATTTCGAATGTACTTACTTTTTTCAATTTTACTACAAATGTTTATTAACAAGAACAAATAATTATAAATTCAGATAAATCAAACAAAGATACTGCAGTTTCTCTCTCTTTTTTTTCAAAAATAATTTGTTTTTCAAAAAATGAATGATTAAAGGAATTACTTTTCGCAAAACTATTAAAACTAAAAAACAGTGAAGATTAAAATTATCAAGGGAAATGTCTGTTCAATATTTAAAACTTTGAGGAGTGATAAAAGCTATTTGATTGATTTAAGTAAAATCATAAAAGCAATTTAAACCAATTAGCAGAAACTTAAAAGCTTGTTTAAATTTAATATTTTTCTTGTATTTAAATATTATTTACACAATTAAAGAATTATACATGCTGGAGTTTTAAATAAGTTGTACTAGAATATAATATAAATTAGTCTTTTTGAAGGTTCTAAAAGGAAAAAAAGGTCTATTAAGAGAATCTTAGATCCATGTTTAAATTTAAGCATGCTGCCAACCTTAGGAATCAAAAATTAGGAGCACAACAAAATTATATACACCAATTACAAGAATAAGACAAAAATTTAACTATTACATAATAACATTAATAGACAGATATTTAAATACTTTACGTCGTAAATTAGTAAAACAAAACTATAAACACTATCTCTTGTGAGAAATTTATAATATTAATCTTTTAAAATTAGGAATACTGGTATAATAGATTAAAAACAACTACATATTACCTATTAATATATAATTATTCTTCTCCAAATTATAAAACACAGGTAAATAATAATTTACATCATAAATATTTTTGATGCAAATGTTTAAATACTACTATACATTTTTTAAAAAATAATACTTGTTTAAGATTCAATTTAGTAAAATGATCAGCAATAGCTATAGAAATAGTATTTTCCAATAGAAAACGATTAAAAATTACGTCTGCACATTAATCACAGGAAGGCGCTTGCGACAATAAGACCAAGGGATTGTTTTTTTTTTTTTTTTGTTTTTTTTGACAAGTGTAAAAACTGTTTCAGTTATAGAAACTACTAAAATATCAGTTTCGAATAATACACAAGTTATATAGATGAAGAAAAAATTTAACCTTAATTTGGTTTAATTTATCTAAATTAAGACACAACAATTATTTAAAGAGTTTATTAAAGTTCAAAAGTTTTTACGACAACAAATTTGAATGAACAAATCAATATATTCACACAAAAATCAAAAATATAGGAAAAATTACACCAAGTGCAAAAGCAATAAAACTAATATTATTGCAAACATTATTTAAAGTAAATTAATATAATAAATAAATTTTACAGCTATAACTAAGAAGCATTTTAAGTTTAAAACAGTTTGTGTTTTTATAATGCTGTTTGTACATTCGTGTCTTAAAGCTACTCTCTTCGAAGAAATGTGTTCCCTGATAATTACTTTGTTCAGCTTTTATGCATTTCACTATTAAAAACTAAATACACAAAACTTTAAAAAAAAAAAAAAAACTAATAATTAGCTTGCAGTTTTTAGTAAAATGAGTAAATAAAAATTCTTCTTGAAAGAGTCTTCTTAAAAGAGTTTAAATATTATCTTCTGGATCACAAATTATTAAGACTAAAGTTTTGCTTAATAATAAAACAAGAACACTTTTGTGTATGATTTAATTACAATATCACTAATAATATTATTGACTAATTATAATCAGTATATTATTATTATTACATAATTATTATTATGTGTTATAGCGTTATTATTATTATGTGTTATTACGTTGTTTTTACTATGTGTTATTACGTTATTATTGAAATTATTATTATGTGTATTAAGTTATTAGTTATAATTTTTAAACTTCATAGCATTAGCAAATAAAACAGGAATTTTTATTTGAACTAAACCCAGCAAATTAAATTAAATAAGGCTTTTTAATTTAAAATTAAAGTGACACCTAAAAGAAGTTAGTATACAATAAAAATGAAAATGTTGATTGGCTTAAAAAAATTAAAATTTTTAATGCTTTATTTTCATGCTGTAATATTATTACACAAGTTATATAGATATAGAAAGGATTTAAACTTAATTTGGTTTAATTTATCTAAATTAAGGCGCAACAATTGTTCGTGAGTTTATTAAAGTTCCAAAGTTTTTACGATAACAAATTTAAATATATTCACACAATATATTCACACATATTGTGTGAATAAATATTCACACAAAATTCAAAAATATAGGAAAAATTACACCCAGTGCAAAAGCAATAAAAAATAATATTATTGCAAACATTATTCAAAGTAAATTAATATAATAAATATTTTTTGTGGCTTTAACTAAGAGGCATTTCAAATTCAAACAGTTTTAATATTTTTATAATGCAGTTTGTAAATTTCTCTTAAAGCAACTCTCTTCGAAGAAATGTGTTCCCAGAAACCATCATGACTTTGTTCAGCTTTTATACATTTCAATATTAAAAACTAAACACACAAAACTTTAAAAAAAAAATGAAACTAATAATTAGCTTGCAGTTCTTAGTAAAATGAGTAAATAAAAATTCTTCTTGAAAGTCTTAAAATCTTATCTTCTGAATCACAAGTTATTAAGATAAAGAGTATTGCTTAATAATAAAACATGCACACTCTTGGGTGTGATTTAAATACATCATAACAATATCAATAATAATATTATTGATTAATTATTATTAGTCACATTACTATTATTGCATTATTTTTATTGCATTATTATAATAATCATTATTATGTGTATTAAGTTACCAGTTATAATTTTCAAACTTCATAGCATTAGCAAATAAAAAGGAGTAAAATTAAATAAGGCGTTTTAATTTAAAACTAAAGTGACACCTAAAAAAAGTTAGTATACAATAAACAATGAAAATGCTAATTAAAATATGGCTTAGTAAAAATAAAATGTTTAATGCTATAGTTTCATGCTGAAATAATTTTTTTTAACAAAAAAAACATAAACTGGCTTCAAAGAAATCTTAACATTACTTCAATATTACCTAAAAATTTTCGATTAGTAAAAATTGAGCACACTTAGCAGCCCCGTTATATAGAAACAAATATACTAAGAGATGACATAAAAAAATCTTTTTTAATTTTTAGGCATTTTTAAACCCACCAAATCAAACTAATTATTTACTTTTAAATTATAAAATAATTATACACTTAAAAAAGTACAACTGACAACAAAAAAATGGAAACAAATGCAATTAATCAAAATAAATTTGAACTTTCGGTGGTTAAAAAAATAGCAATTAATAATAATGACATAGGAAGTAAATAACTTAAGGCAGCTTTTCCTGAATATGTGAAATAAAGCCCCAATAAATATTAAATTGACCACAGAAAGCAGGAACTTAGAAATCGCACAAAACAAGCAAAAATAAAGAAAATAAGTCACATATTATGTTCTGAACTTGTAGGTGTGGGTTCGCCTGTACCTGGGTTTACAAAAACCCAGTTAATATAATAATAGCCAGTATAGTAAAACCCAATTATAAGTTCATATAGCAAACTAATCACAAAGTTTAATTTTAATTCATAATTGCAAAGAAAATGGATTGAAAAAGTAAGTTGAACTTAATTTTAAATAAGGATGGAAAAAACCCTACACAGGGGAAGGGGTTTTTTGTTTTTTCAAGATATTCAAGTTTTTTCCAAAAACATAACAAGTTTTTCTGGGCTGGACTCACATTAACGAACCCTGGTTTAAGATAAGAAAAAAACTCTGACAACCCAATGAAAGATTCCAGAAATCCTACAAAATACTACAAGAGCAAAAAATTTTGATATTAAATAAGAGCAGCAGGTAATAAAAATTTTAACAAGAGTACTTTCTCATAAGCAGTTATACCTGCGACTTGATGTGGACTAGATTCTTTATAATAATAAAGGAAAATGTTTATTACCTTTTCCCTTACAGATAACAAGTCAGTTAAATACAAATTACATTTTATAAAAGTACATACACAAAATTGTTCGTCCTTTAAATAATGAAAACTCAACTATGTAGTAAATAGAAATAGATTAAAAAAGTGAGCACAAATAAACAAAATTTAATGCAACTAAATGCATTACTTGATGTATAACATAAAAAAAAATTAGCTTTAGAATTTAAATATGAACACTCTAAATAAAATTTTGAAATGACCAGAAAATTCTAAATTTAAATGAAAAATTTTTAACATGAAATTAATACAAAATATTTAACTGTAAATAAATCTTAAATAAAGAAAGGCTTTAACTTACATTATTACTATGGCAAACCAGCATTATATACAATATTTTGTATACCTGAATAAAATAAGTAAAAAAGAGCTGAAATAATATTAAATAATAATTCTAATAAATTTGCTTGATGTTTATACAAAACACCAAGAAAATTTAATATATGAGCTAAAACTACAAAATCAAAAATATATAGCTAACTCTTGCTGCTTAAACAGTTTATTCAAAATAATGAAATTTTTTTCACTGTATCTATGTTGAACATATCACATTAGCTCATTTCAGGTAGAGCCATAAAATGAAGACGCCATTTCCAAACCATTAAACTAGAAGTCCAAATCAATCAACTTTAACAACACTGTAGATTCTCCTAACAAACCAAAAGCAGGCGAAGAAGCCAACAGAGCCTGGAAAAAAAATTTACTTATTCCAATAATTTCTCAAACTTTTTAGTAAACAAAACTCAAAATAATCAATAAATTTTAACCCATTAACTCCCACTATCCTCATTTGAGGACAGTCAATAAAACATTATGTAAAATTTCTATTTTTATCTTAAAAAGAATTTTTCTTTTCTGGGAAGATAGTTGGCAGCACTACCAACATAACAGCATATTTTTAACATATGTGCTGCCATATTTAGTTTGTTATTAGGATTACCATTTTGTGATTTTTCTAGCCTCACACAAGACTTTTCCTTTTCATACAGTCACATCAAATAAAATTAAGGTAAGCTATTTTATTTATTAGTTTTTCTTTTTAGAGTATAGTTCAACATATAACGCTAAATAAATTTGTTTCTTGCAGTTTTCTTTCTTTTTATATAACATTATATTTTACTGTCCTCAGTTGAGGACACTTGGCATTTCAAGCAAATTTAAAAGAATTTTCCAGAATTTGTTTTTATTGATTAGATTATGCAAACATGTTGGTATTTTGATAGAGTAAGTAAATTATAAAAATAGCAGACATTTTTTAAATACTTTTTCCTTTATTTTAGGAAATTATTTCACCTTGTACGTGTTTTTCAAATCTTTGTAATTTTCTTCAAAATTTCAATTAATATAGGTACAAATGACACCCGGTAGCTGAGCGGTAGCGCTTCGCGCTGTCGTGCAACAGGTCCCTGGTTTGATCCTCGGGCCGGGCAAGGTTGACTCAGCCTTTCATCCCTTCAGTGGGTCGATAAATGAGTACCAAGCATGCTTGGGATCTAAACACTGGGGGTTCCGCGTTCGGCTGACCACCTGACCGGAACATCTGCTCCTGCACCCCATAGCCCATGGTCAAGAAAACTGAGAAGGGCACAGTAGGCCTTGGCCCTCTAGGGCTGTCGCGCCACTGAGTTTTATAGGTACAAATAGCTTTCATATGCCCTTTTAGGCAGGCCAGAGTTCAGATTATTTGAACAAATAAATGTATTTTTTTCTACTACACAAGGAAATATATCATTTTATTACAGCTCCATGTTTTCAAATATATTTAATAATGAAACAAAAAATGTCTCTAGTATGTTGACAATAAATAGTGTGACAGGTGGAAATATTAAATAAAAAATATTGTACATAAATAAGTTAATATATTAAATACAAACTTTAGAGACTCCACTGATAAAAACAACTGAAATTAGAAAGTTCAATAAAGAAATATTCAAATTTACTGAATCAAATTGAGTTTTTGGTTGCAAGAAAATATTGAAATGATGCTGTTAAAATTCTGTTAAACTTTTAAAAATCATTTTCATATGTTCCTACTTAATAAACTTTTGTTTTCAAAGAACATCATTTTCATCTTAAGCATCATTTTTGCCACACTTTAATAAATTGCCATTCTGTCTTAAACCAACAATGTCAATTTTAGCTAGAGTTACAAAATATCTCGGTTGCTCTAGATCTGTGTTCCCCAACAGTGGATCAGTGGATCTAGATCAGTGTCCGCAGACCATCAAATGGTTCAAATGGTACCAGGCCACCCATTTCATTGAAACAGAATTTAAATTCCTAGGTTCATACTCCAAATTAAAAACATCTGTGTTCCATTAAAATTCTATATATTTAAAAAAAGGGCCCCCCGAAGGTAGTGACATAAATTTTTTAATATTTGTATTGTATCATTGTCTCCGATTACCCCCAGATGGAAAAGTCTCACTGCAAAGAAACAAGCTCAGGGTTTTCATAGATTTAACGTTCCAGTAAGTTAAAATGTTATATCACTTTATACTTATTTTTTGGTGTAACTGTATTTTACTTTGAAGGCCTGTTTAAATACAATTAAATTAAATTAATATATCAAAATAATCTAAAATATATACAATCAAGGCCCCCCCCCCCAGCAGATTGCGGTAAAATTCTGAAACATTGACAGGTCCGCGGTGATGAAAAGGAACACTGCTCTAGATGTTACAGAATTATTTTTAAAAATTACAAAATTCTGTAAAATTTTAAATTTATTTAAATAAAAATAAGTTAACAAAAAAATTTTTTAAACATATATATCACCTGTAAGCAAGAAAAACAAGAAAACCATGATTAAGGTGTATCCAAAATACAGTAGAGTTGATACGGCACCAGTGATGTTCAATTTCGTGACGAAAAAGTGAACACAATAAATAAAAAGGTAGAAGCCAGTGAAACCACTCGTCAGAAAAGCTCGCCACCACCAATGATAATCCTAAAATTCAAAATATTTTATTGAAATTAGAAATTAAGCCGGAATACAGAAATACAATACTCAGACAACATGAAAAAAAAATATTTCAATTTTTAACTTGTAAATATCTTGGAAAAGTAATATTATCCCTTAAAAGATTTAAGTTTTTAAATTTTTTGTCCTATATATAATATGTAAGTATCAATAAAAATTATGTATTTTTTCTTTCTTACAAAAAAATATTTTTTGTCAGAACTGCAGACGTACCATCTCAAAAATGTATGCTTTTCTTTCCTTTTATGTTACTTCTGATTAAAAAATAAATAAATTTATAAATCAAGTCTACAGAACCCATTATCCGGAAACCAGAAAACTGGAAAACCAAAAAACCGGAACGAAATTCGATAAATTTTCCCGCCATTTTTTTTAAAAAAAATTTACTCATAAGATTTTAAGATTTTTCTTTCTTTTTTGAAAGATGTTTACCTTACCATCATTTTGGAAATAATCAATAGTGTATTGCTTCATCGTTTTTTCTTCTTTTTAAGATTATTTCCAAAAATTTTTTTTTTCAGTTGGGTTTAACTATAAAAAACGGCTTTTTGTAGCGATTCAGAAAACTGGAAAAATCAGTTATCCGGAATAGCGAAGGTCCCGATCGTTCCGGATAATCGGTTCCCTACTGTATATACATTTATATATTTGAAATAGAAAATTTTTATGTATTTGAAACTACATGAGTAATAGTTATTCATCACAAGAAGAATAATTATTTATCCTCTTTGTAACTACTGATTGCTAATACACAAATAACTATATTGTACATTTAAATGTCTGTATTTACTGTTGACACCGAACACCTACAATAATTATTTTAAAATGAAATTTTATGCTTAAGTTGATTCAAATATTGTACACTTAAATATCTGCATACACCTACAATAATTTTCTTAAAATGAAATTTTATGCTTAAATTGATTCAAATTTTATGTAAGTATATACCTGGGTAAGTATATACCAGTATATATCTTTTATGTATAGAGTTCTTAATAAAAAAATGTATTAACTATTTTTTATTCTTTATATAAAAGTGATTTTAATAAGTTTGATTTAAATTATTGACATGCTATGAAAACATAATATTTCCAGTTATAAGCTAATATTAACCTTTACATTAGCTAATATTAACCTACATGTGCTTGATTAAAGAATCTTCATAAGCTTCAAAAAATATGTTAATAATAAAAAGTCAAAATGTTTCAAGAACTAGAAAATAGGCACCCTTTGGAAAACGTGCCAGATGAAAATTATTCCTAATTTACGTCTGGTGCGTTTTGAGAGCAGGCATCTCTTATTTTTGAGCACTTGAAACATTTACAGTCTAAGTGTTTCAAGTGCTCAAAAATTTTATTTCTATATTCATGCTTTATGAAGCTTTTTAAAAGGTATATATTTCCACTTCAGTTTCTGGAGATTATTGACTCAGTTAACTTCTCAAAACATTTTATTTTCATTCTAACATTTTTAATATTGTCATTAAATGTATGGTACACATGATTGAATTCTCACAAACTAAGAGCCAATCTTAATAGTTCAAAGAAGTGACCCTAAACATGCTAATTAATTAGAGCAGACAGTAATTTTAAGTTACAAAATCAGACACAAAAATGCACTTTCTCTGAATAAACATGCTTTTTTTAAAAGAATTTAGATCTCATAAAATCAAACTATGAGAAGAACAATCTAACTCTATGAAATCTAAAAATATATAATTTCAATGGTTGCACAGTGGCCAAAGTTTTAGACCCCTTATTGTTAATTTCACTTTATCATGCTTTAACGTACCTTGAGAGGTTTCTGAGAATATTGAAAAAATTTTTAATACAAATTTAAAATTTGTTTATCCAAGAATTATTTCTCATCGTCTTTTATAATAAATTCATTTAATAATTTTCGAAAGATTTTTTTGAATTGTTAAGTATACAAATTCTCACAGAATTTTAGGATACAGAAATTTAAATGTCAAAACATAAAATTTGAATGAAATCATACCAATAGTTTCTGAGTAATAACATTTCAAAAAACCATATTTGCACATTTTTAGTTCTTAAGAACTATTACTGATTTGGTCCAAATTTTTAATTTTGTTATTTAAACTAATTGCAATAATAATTAAATATTATAACAATTAAATTGGTGAGTTTATCTTACAAATAAAAATTATTTCAACCATTACTAAAGAACATAATAAAAATGATAAATAATTAAAGATCATTTTTTACATAGAACAGCATTACATAATTTTTATATCATATTATCTAACATATTTTTACATCTTTGAAGTGTGCAAAAGTTTTAGAAAAAATTCCAAAGATATTGCAAAATATGCAAATGGCAAAAAATGAAATTAACATTTTAATGTTAAGTGGACGCTATACAGTCAGAGAAAATTTTTATCGCAAATTCTGTTCCAACTCCATAATTACTTTAAAGTATACAAAATTGAGTTAGAGCAAACCTAGAATAGCCATGATTTTTTCAGTGTCAGATACTGAAAAAAAATTGTCCCCAGCGCATAATCCTAAATTATTCTCTGATAATTTTTTTTCATTTGGATAATACAAAAATTTATTTTTGAAACTTTATGTCAATAACTTTTTAACGTACAGCGTATAAAAAATTAAAACAAACCTCAGCACAAAGATGAAAATAACAAAGAAGGATAGTTGTTTCTGAGCAAGTGATGATTAAAATAATGAATACCAAGAAGAGGAAGCCAAACATGTAATAGACTTGACTTGACCTAAAAGGAAATGTACAAAAAAACATTCAAGTACTTAAAGAGGCAAATAAATCATGTAGAAGGACAATAACACAAAACACAATGTTCATTTTTTAAATCAATGCATAACTTTAAGAATCGACAAAATAACTGACATATTTCCTTCAAATTTAAAAGAACTATAAAACATTTGCTTCACGTGATCTTTGCTTCTCTACTTCTTTAAAAAAAAAAAATTTTAAAAATTTAAAAACTTTTTTAAAACTTTTTAAAAGTCATACCAGAATTTCTTGCCATGGCCTTATTTTTGGAACTTTGTGGTGGAAAAAACATAAGATTTTGTTAAATTTATTTGTCACCCACATTTAATCAGAATTTCCAATTATCCATTTAATCACCCAAAAATATGTGGAAAGCGTGCCTCAGAGGGTTAACATGGTTAATTGCCTCATGTCTACCAACTATTGAATATGAATAAATTGTGTTTTTTCTCTTTTATCTCAGGTGTCTAACTACTTATTGGTAGATAGTGGATATATTAGAGGGACCGGAAAGTAAAGTCATTTCGGCACATTTTCTTAAATAGTCTTAGAAACCAATTCATTTTTTTCAATCCATTTCAATTCATATTCAATCCGGCACTGATAAGTTGTTGATAACGAATGTGAATACATTATTGGTTAAAAATAAAATCTTAATAACAAATATCAAATGCACCAAAACAACATTACTTTCTGGTCCCCCTAAAATAAAATAAAATTTTTCACATTAGAAGTAGTTCACATTAGAAGTAGTTCACATTATCAGTTCAGAATTTCTTCTTCTAATGAAAATTACACAGTAAACAGAAATTCTCTATTATCTTCATTTGCATTTTCAGTATAAATTTATAATATGAATACGTAAAATAATAACTGTTATAAATGTTCTCTCACAATAAATACAACTTACTACTTTAAAAAATAAAATATAGCTATAAAGGTTATAAACTAAAGAAATAAAAAAGATAGGACAAAATTAAATAAGTAAACTGATTTATTACATCAAGTACAGAGGATTACTAACAAAATAATCGGTTGAATATAGGTAGTTATTTCTCTTATACACATGCTTCTTTACAAGCTGCCCCATGAAGTTAAAGTAAACTCCATTCTTATTAGGGTGTAAAACGGGTTATTTTGTTACCTGTGGTGCCAGTTCCCCTCACATATTCAACTCATACAGCTCTTTCATTCGACTGTTGATATTTTGAAACTATCAATATTACAACAAACCATTGAAATACCTACACATGTATATATAAAACTATGAATAATCAGTTTTCTTACAGAGGGGAAATAAGTTTTCTATTCATGTTAAAAGTATAAGTTTTTCCAAAGATAATGAAATTTGCATTCATGTTAAAAAATATTTCACGTTAAGCTTGTTCACATTATAAGTACTTTAAAGCATTATATCAGTATACAATTAGATAGGGAATAAAAAATTAGCTCACGTTAAAAAAAAAATATATATCATGTTGAGCATGTTCATCTTAACAAGTGCAACTGTATGTATATCTGTACCTAAATAGTCTATAATTCCTAAATGAACTACAACATCTGAGCAAAAACTAAATAAAGAAAACAGGAATATATATGTTAGACAATAATTCTCCATAATGGGACACAAAAGGTAGACAAGAAAAGTTTTTCTAAACTTGAATTAAGCATTATAGAGGAAATTTCTCCACTGAAGTACTTTTATTGTGTACTGAAATTGCAAAGATGTTTAACATGCGTTTGAAGCTATTTTTTGTGTAATGAAAAAATATATAAAACTTTACTTGGGTGCTACATTGAAATGAACAGTTGGGTATGAGATTCTTAAATAAACTCTAAAATAACATTGAATCCCTGGAATAACTGGCAGTACATTTTGTATTAGTCTTCATAACAGAAGTATCACATTAATAAAAGACTTATAAAACATTAAAAAGATAACTTACGCAAAACGTTTAACTATTTTTTCTATTTAAAGTTTATAACAATAACTCCTCATGAATGATATAATTCGTCAGTACATTCTATTATATAAGAGAAAATCTTACCAAATGCTGTTTAAGATGAAAAAAAGTTGGATGAAAATACAGCCAAATGGAAGAATACCACCCATGATTATTCCTGGAACAGGTTGAGTGTAAACAGATTGTTCAGGTATTTGTCTGGGGATTTGGTTGGTACGAACTGGATGTTCAATTGTCTAAAAATAATGCTTCAATCAGAAAACTTAAAAGTGCATGCTTTCTACTATCATAAAGCTACATAAAATAATTGAATGAAACATGCTAAATATTTACTAAGTGTTGTAACTTTTATTGACAAGTTTATTTATCCAAATGAAGAAAGGGTAAACTTTGTGCTGTTTATAAATAAAGCGAAAAAATGTGAAAAAATCACAATCAATTACACAAAAACACTATTTTTTTTTCTTTATCTTTCAACTGGTTGAATTGGGTGGTGATACTTAAAAAGATTATTTAGGTCCAAACATAAAATGTTTCTATCACTTCAGTCAAAGAGTATGCTATAATTTTTTGAGTTTTATTATCTACTTTAAATGAAATTTTAAATAGTGTTTGATTTTTAATTACTCAAGTGTTCAGGTGAAATAAATCTTAAAACACAGAACAAACGAAATTGAATAAAGATTTCATTGTTTCCTTATAAAGTTAAGAGTTTTTATCACTTTCCTAATATCTCTGAGGGCCTTAAATTTTACTGAAATAAAAAATAATACCCTAAACTGAAGACAGTATTAGGTTGTGAGACAGCAATCAATTTAGAGATAATTTAAACTTGTTAATCTACAAAAATTGTCAATTGACTGTCTTTCTTTTGATTTCTGTGATGAACTTTGTCAAATCTCCTTCAAAAATACATATTTTAGCTATTATTATTAATAAGCTATGTTAACATTCTGATTCATAGCATAATAAATAAATTTATAAATAATATCCTTTGTCTTTGTTTATTTTGTATGTTATGATAACCAAGAATTTTGAACTCTGATGACGTTGTGCCAATTTTTGGTTATATATTGATCAATAATTAGGGCAGTAATCATGAATGTAAAGACACACTCATGAGGACAATATTTGTTAACATCAAAATGCAGGTATAATAACACTAGAATTAATAATAATAACAGAAAAATAATAACAGAATTATTTATAATTATAGAAAAACATTATAGCTTCTATTTTGATTATTTTCTTTACAACGAAATTTTTTTACAAAAAGTAGAAATTTAAAATTTTTTGAGATTTTGATCTTGTCTGATATGATCATAAAATGTTTCAATTAATTTCAAAATGATAAACTAGGAATCCCAAAGTCGTCTTACCTAAGACAGTGATTTTCAGATGCAGAAAAAAAAAATTTTTTTTTTTTAAATTCCCTTATTAGTTAGAATAAAATTTAACTTGGACATTAAAAAGAAGTTATTCACATATAATTTTTAAATATTTAATTTAACTGCAATTTATTACGACATATTCAAATAAAACGTCAAAAAATTTCCCAAAATAATCCTACTTTATCTAGAAATTTTTTTCTTCTCATTTTAAAATTTTTTTCAAATATTACCCTTTTCTTGAATCCAAAATATGCACCAACAAAAGTGAGAGGTAATGATATCCCAAACCACAATGATAAGAGAGCAAGAAGAGTTGTGAAAGGTGTAGCAGCACTACTTCCTTTTGACCATAGCATCAGATTTAAAACAAAAAAGAGCACAAACACACACCTAAATATAAAAAACAAAAGAAAAACTTAAGCAAGTTTAATCAATGATTTAAAAAAAAACTATTCATAGATGAAAAAATCTGAATTATGCACAATTTACTAATGAATTCTTTTAAAATAATGTTTAATGCCATAGAGGTTATTTTTTTTCACCCTTTGAGCTTAGACCCACATTTTCTAAACTTTCTGCAGCACGCATGAAAAAACCAGTTTTCATGTAACTCAATAGAAAAGTAGTGCACAGTGGCAAATATTAAATTCTGCATTATTAAAATTAATTAATTAGCATAGTTAAGTGAACACTAGAATAACTATATAGAAATTATAATAATAAGAAAAATAAACCTTAAAAAATAATAAAACACTTATAAAAACATAAAAGTAACGTAAATATCAAAAAAAAATTATTTCACCAAATATTTAAACATAAACCAGCCAGAGAATAAAATGAGCCTTTTAACTCTGTAATTAACCTTGCAACTTAAGTATGCAGAATATTTGCTTTTATTTCAGAACTATATAACACTTAAATGCACTTTAAAAATTTATTAATGTAGCTGAAATAAATTACATTTATTACTAGGGTTATTGCAAATTTGAACACAGATTGTTTAAAATGTGAGAGTTTTTTTTGGGGGGAGGAGTATATTTTTTTCAGTTCCTACATTAACAGCAATTGGTATTTTTCTAAAACTTAAAAATTGACAATGTACAGCTGATAAAACATTTTAAAGAATAGATCAATAACAAATTGACAGGAAAACAGTTCAAAGATAATAAATCTCATCCAGTAAGGTGGTCTTTCTACGCCTGGAATGATAAATTAATAAGGATACTATGCTTCCTTAAAGTATATTAAAATTAGAAATAAAAGAAAAAATTTAGACCCCTCACACTTTACTGAAATGAGGGGTAACAAAGCCTATTGCATTAGGCAATAAAATTTCTCAATCCTTTGTGCTGAAAAACGCGTGAAAAGGTTGACAAAACAAATACTAAAACTTAAATAATAATTTAACTCAATTAATAATTATCCAAAAATTTTCGGAGCAATTTAAGATTTTGTTACTCTAAAAATCTGTTACACAATAGTTAGGGCTGCAAGTTTGTCGCAGGAAAAAAGACCCCAAATTCGCGGAAAAATCGCAGGAAATTTTGAAAATTACACAAATTCTAAACATTAAAAAATTTATTATATAAATGATGCAAAAGACAGAAATTGCGCAAATAATAAAAATGCTTAAAAATACACAACTAAAGTATTTCTTTGAATTTCAAGCAATATTAATATTTTTAATTAAATGAACAGAATTTTGGTACAAAGTATTGTACATTGTCAGATCATTCTAACTTATGCTTCGTCTTTCATCACTTGATACATTTTTATACTTAGGAAACGATCTTTCTGCGTCAACGCTGTTTTTAGGCACCGACAAACTTCGAATTGCCACTTTTGCCAATTTTGGAGCATTCGGTCTTTGATTTACAAAACTCGATCAATTTTCCTTCACCAACAGGCAATTCCTTGACCGTTGCTTTGTCAGAAGTAATTGCTGTGAAAACTCAAACATTCTACTACATTCAAACTACTAGTTACAAGTCCCTACTAACTACTAGTCCCCTCCCTTCATCTAAGAAACTGATCCATATTTAAGAAATCACAAGAAGCCGCCTAGGAAAAATTAACTGGATAAGTAGAAAGGTAGTAAAAATTTCATTGCCCAGTGCAATAGCATGTACAACAATTTTTCTGTCAAAGATTTTATTTATAACATTTTCCTTCTTTTGTGATTCCAATTTCTTTTGTACTCTTACTGACTTCAGGAAGGTAATTACCCTCCCTAAGTGTAGAAAGACCACCTTATTTGACAAGATTGTGATTATCTCTTATCTCTGAACTATTTTCATGTCATTTTGCTATTGATTCACTCCCTTAAATATCTAATCAATTTTACATGTTCAATTTAAGGTTCAGGAAAATAAAAAATTCTGTTTAATAAAAATAATAAATAAATAAAAAAAATCAAATTTTAAGCAATTTTAACGCACGTCAAGACTTATTGAGAAATTCGCGGATTTTAAGAAAAAAGATGACAATTTCGTGGAAATCATCGCGGAAATTCGCGCCGCGACAGACCTGCAGCCCTAACTATAGTTAATTGAATAACAAATAACTTCTAAAACTAAAAATACATATTGTGTACAGAATAGTAATCAAATTGTTTAACATATTAAGTAAGTCATATTTAATGCAAATATAAGAACACTATTCATACCTATAGATACTTATTTAAATACATAAAAAAATGGTCTGTATAACTTTAAAAAACATGATGGACTTGAATTAAATCCTATAAAAAATTTAAACAAAAGAAGAAGGAAATCATTAATTTGATGACGATGAGTTCCAAACTTTTATTTATACCTTATTATTTCAACAAAAAAGTATTGTTTGCTATTAAATTTCAAATAAAGTTATAGCATAAAGCATTGTTTAATTTTCAGTTGCTTCTTCAAAATTTGATATTTTCTAGTTTCGAAGACAAGTCATTTCTGATTCTAAATTTAGTAGTTCTATTATTTTAGATTTCATCTAATTTGGTAATATTCAGGGTGCATAGCTAAAGTATTCAACAAAAAATAAGCACCTTTTAAGCACTTTTCTAGCACTCAAAAAATATTTTTAAGCACTTCAAAAAATTTCATAATTAGGCAGGGTGTGAAAGTTTTCGACAACTGATGGTTTTATCTCATTTTATGCCAAAAAAAACATTGTTTTTGACAATTGTCAAAAATCATGAAATTTTGTATCATGTAAAACGAATGGCGTTTTCATATGCTACGGACTGACAAAACACCAAAATAGATTGGAGTTGAATTAATTGTGAAAATGTTGAATAGAACAATGTGAACTGTGCCTTTTTGCATAATACGTAGCGAAAATCAACAAGGTAAGGGAAAAATCTCCTTTTGAAAAAGGGAAAATTAAGCACTTTTTAAAAACACCCAATGAAAAAAGCACCTTTAAGGGCTTTTAAAAAACGAAAATCGAAAATAAGCACCTTTAAGCACTTTTTTAAAACGCTACGCACCCTAATATTTATTTAGAATTCAGGGCTGATGGTGAGTCCTAGATTAGCCCTTAGCTATTAGTCTCTTTTCAGCTCTTCTTATTTTAACAACCGAATATATTCCAAGAATGATTTATGAGAGTCTTATACTGAATATAGTAGTGTTAATGGGATGATAAGTATATATACCCTTTCATAATTTGGAGAGTCTTTCACCAATCTGGATAGTATCATAAGGTATTAATAGCTGCCACTCATACCTAATACAGTAGGAAACCGATTATCCGGAACGATCGGAACTATCGCTATTCCGGAAAACTGATTTTTCAGATTTTCGGAATCGCTACAAAAAGCCGTTTTTTTTATTGTTAAACCCAACTAAAAAAAATAAATATTTGGAAATAATCTTAAAAAAAAGAAAAAAACGATGAAGTAATACACAACGATTATTTCCAAAATGATGGTAAGGTTTCAAAACACCTTTCAAAACACCTTTCAAAAAAGAAAGAAAAATCCTAAAATCTTAAGAGGAAAAAAAATATATTTTTTTGAAAATGGCGGGAAAATTTATCGAATTTCATTCCGGTTTTTTGATTTCCGGATAACAGGTTCTGTACTGTACTATGAATATAGTCATTTGAAAAATTTAAATATCGAGCAACTATAGTTGTACGTACACTTTTTAATCTAACGTTTAATTTTTTCCAGGCTGAAAACGCTTCCAGTCATAGAAAAATTATTCACAAAAAAGCAAATTTAATTCAAAATAATTTTCAGAACGAACATTCATCAAAATATTTTTGTTATCATTATATGTTACTTTAACTAAAGTATTAATTGTCATTTTTGTCAGAAATTTTCACTTATTTATTTTAATTTTGATATTTTTAATATGATATTACAACACTTCAGTTTTGATTCTGAGTATTCACTTATTGATACTCTTAAATTGCAAGAATTCCAATGTAAATTCTGGCAATTGCTTATTTACTTGACAATTTCTTCATTTTTTTTAATATTTTTAATATATTATGATGCTAGTGCTTCAGATCAGAGTAATGACTTAATGACACTATTAAAACACATCCTAAGACATAATCCACAGTCTGTTGTTCATTGAACATCAACCAAGTTTTTATAGTAATTTTTCTTTGTTAATTCCTACATGGTTTTTTTTTAATTCTTACATATATATATGTATAATAAAAATTATAAATACTTTTGTATTAATAAAACCATTAAATCTCTTTCGTTTTCATAAAATGTCTTTGGTAAAGAATAGTTGTAGAAATTCTATTTTGAAATTTTATATATATATATATATATATATATATATATAATATGATAATATAACACTTCAATTTCAAATTAGAGCAATCATTTTTAGAGGCACTTTATTAGCAGCTCCTCCATTGTAAGAGTATGTCATTTAAGATTGTTTTTCAATAGTTATTTATTGTTCTATCACCATGCATTTTCAAATTTCAAATTTCTTTTAAGAATTCTATAACTAGAATTTTACTGACGCTATAATGACAATATTTTTTTTAAAAATTGCAGACTTTTAACAAAATTAGTTGTCATTAATTTGAAAATATTTGCACTGCACCCTCTAGTTTAACTTCAAAACTTATCCATACAGTTTTGATGTAACTGCCAACGAAGCAGTTGTTTTAGAAATAGTATACTTGAACAATTTAACTTTCCATTTCCAGTCTAACTTTCCATTCCAGTGCTTTTTACAAATCATCATTGTTCACTATCTCAGAAATATAGCGCCAACTTGGCATCTTTGTCTCAGCATCCTCGCCACCGTTTGTTGTAACCCTAATCAGTTGAAAATTAGTTGTTGATCTTATAGCATGAGCGTGCTCGTAGCACCAATCATAATAAAAATCTTTAATACAGTCCATTCTATTTTAATCATTTGTTAACAAACGAACCAGCATAGAAATCAATCAATTTGTATCGAACATTAGTGATCCGTAAAAACCGGAGATGGAAAAAGAAAAACTAAATAGATCGAAGCGTGCCGTCAAAGGTACCATAACAAAGCTAGAAACATACATTGACCAGACGAAGGAACATAACCATACTGAATTAGAGGTCAAGCTGAAGCGTGTGGAACAATTGTATAAAAAAGTTGATGAATTAAAGGAGCATTATTATGGGCTAAAAGACATAACTGACCCTGAGGTAACTGAAGTAGAAACGGACTTGGAGGGAACAGTAGACAGACTCGAAGCTCTGGAGGTAAGAATTAAAGATATTCTTAACTCTTTGATAATTAAACCTTCAATAATTAATTGTGAAAATGAAATATCTCAGGCTGATTCGAAAACAAAACTAGAAATTAAACTACCCGAGATACCACTACCGGTATTTCATGGTAAATTTGACGAATGGCCCAATTTTAAATCGCAATTTGATAACATTATAACTAAAAACAATGATTTAAATGACTCTCAAAAACTGCATTATTTGAAAGCGTCATTGCTGGGAGACGCTAAACGTCTGGAAACTGTAGACGATTCTTTTGAATCACTTTTAAAAGCATTAGAAAATAGATTTGAGAATAAACGTCTCCTCACTGAGACTTACATAAATCAAATTTTGGAAATTGAAAAACTTACAAATGAATCAGCTGGAGATATTAGAAACATGGTAGATATTTTAAAGAAAAATATCAGAGCTTTGAAGCTTCTAAATTTTGATCGTAATAATTTATCTGACATACTTTTGCTTAACATCATTTTGAAAAAGGTAGATCGAGAAACTAGAAAACAATATGAACAAACGATCGCATCAAATGAAATACCAGAACTGGATAACTTTTTAGAATTTTTAGAAAAAAGAAGCCAAATTCTTGATAGTATTAGTCGAACAGCTTCTTCTTCAATTTATAAGCATAAGCAAGTTGTTAATAAGAGTAAATCTTTCCTGAATTCGAATAATAATCCTAACTCTTGTGTAATCTGTAAATTACCACACATGATTTATAAGTGCAATACTTTTCAAAATATGAAGGTTTCGGATAGATTTAATGAAATAAAACGATTAAATTTGTGTATTAATTGCTTAAAGAATAATCACAAAGTTAAAGACTGTAAATCGAACAATTCTTGCTTCGTTTGCAAAAAACGCCATAATACATTACTGCATATTTATGAGATTTCGTCCCCGCCTCCTACCTCCTCAGTTTCTACGATGCCAGGCGCCGATCAAACAACTGTCTCGCAAGTGCATGATTCATTCCCACAAGAACATTCGAACACTTTTTCTAATTATTTAGTATCAAAAAAGAAACAAAATATTCTCTTGCCTACTGCAGTTGTTTATATTAGAAATGAATTGGGAGACTATTATCCATGCAGAGCGATTTTGGATTCCGCTTCTCATCTTTCTTTCTGTAAACAAAATTTAGCTAATAACTTAATGTTGAAAAAGGAAAAAATAAATGCTTCTGTTTCTGGATTGAGCGATATTTCGGTAAATATCAAACAAAAGGTAACCACTGCAATTAAAAACAATAGTGGAAGTTTTTCAACATCTTTAGAATTTTTAATTGTTCCTTCGATTACAAATTTGACGATAATTAATCCGGTTGAAGTATCTAATATAAAGATTCCATCGGACATTAATTTGGCTGATCCAGAGTTTAACACACAAAAAGAAGTAGAATTAATTATAGGTTGCGAGCTCTTTTTTGAAATTTTAAAGCCAAATCAGCTTCGATCGCCATGTAGTAATTGGTTGTTTCAAGAAACTGTTTTTGGTTACATAGTCGTAGGGAGCTCCGATAATAGTACAAATAGAGCATATTGTGGATTAACGCTTAGTTCAGATATAAATTCGGAAAGCCTTGATAAACAGCTACAAGCATTTTGGAATATAGAAACTGTTGAGGAGCCCTCTGTTGAACATAGTGTCGAATTTGAGTTATGCGAAACTCAATATAAAAATACTCATTATCGAAATCATGAAGGGCGTTACATAGTACAGTTGCCTTTGAAGGAGGATCCCTCTTCGCTCGGTGATTCTAAAGCCGTTGCCGAAATGCGTTTAAATCAGTTATGGAAAAAACTCTCAAAAGATGAGGAGTTGCAATCACTTTACAAATCATTCTTAATGGAATATGCTGACTTGCAGCATATGCAATTAGTTGTAGAACCTCTTGATAAAACAACTTCGTATTTTTTACCTCATCATGGTGTACTTCGCCCAGATAGTAAAACCACTAAGTTGAGGGTGGTATTTAACGCTTCCTCCAAAACGACATCCGGTCTTTCTTTAAATGATATTTTGTACAAGGGCGGTACTATACAACAAGATTTATTTTCAATACTTTTGCGATTCAGGCAACATGTATATGTGTTCACTACTGACATTTCTAAAATGTTTAGGCAAATTTTGATTCACCCTGATCATCGAAATTTACAGTTGATATTATGGAAGAATAGCGTGAATGACCCAGTGCAAACCTTCAAACTTAACACTGTTACATACGGAACTTCTTGTGCACCCTACTTAGCAACCAGAACTATTAAACAACTAGCCATTGATGAGGGTGATAGTTTTCCCTTAGCCGCTGCTGTAATAATTAGAGACACTTATATGGATGACATTTTGTCAGGTAGTTCAGACTTTCAAGAATTTCAATTACTACAAGAACAGTTAGTAGACCTGTTTAAAAAGGCGGGTATGAGCTTACACAAGTGGTGCACTAACACTTCAAAAATTCCTAATTCCATACCATTAGAAGACCAAGCCTATGATTTCTCTTGTGAGCCACCTAATACCATTAAATCCCTTGGGGTTATCTGGAACCCAAATTTAGATTATTTTACTTTCAAGGTTGATGTAAATATGCATGACTCATACACCAAACGAAAGGTCTTATCCACCATCTCACGCTTGTTCGACCCCCTTGGATTCCTTGGTCCCATACTAACCAAGGCTAAATTGTTTCTCCAGAAACTCTGGATACTCAGATTGGAATGGGATGAACCGCTTCCAGATTCAATGGCTAAGGACTGGCAGTGTTTTGTTTCTACTCTACCTGCCATTGAAAACATGCAAATTCCTCGTCACGTGGGGGAGAAGAGGGGAATCCTGATTCACGGCTTCTCCGATGCATCAGCCGTTGCGTATGGAGCAGTTCTGTACATGCAATCAATTTCGGGAGAAACATCATATACGAGACTTTTGTGCAGCAAGTCCCGCGTTTCACCAGTGAAACCTATCACGATCCCTCGCTTAGAATTGTGTGCCAGTGTTTTATTGGCACAGCTTTTGAACAAGGTTCTGAAGTCTCTAACCTTGCCCATTCAACAAATAATGTTGTGGACAGATTCTACAATTGTGTTGGCATGGCTTCAACGGTCACCTGATCAACTCAAGACTTTTATCAGCAATCGAGTTAAAGTAATACAAGAACTAACTAAGAACTGTCATTGGAATCACGTTGCATCTGATAAAAATCCTGCAGATGTCCTCTCTCGTGGTCTGAATGCTTCGGAAATTTCCTCCCATGAACTCTGGTGGTTCGGACCAGATTTTTTGAAACAAGATCTGAATATTATTCCAATAGATTTTGAAAAACTCTCTTCGGACAGTGAATTTTTACAGGAACTCAAACCCCCTGCCAAAATACTTCTAACTTCTTATAAACTTGACCTAATTGACAATATTTTAAATTGTAGCAATAATTATACTAAACTTTTGAATGTTTTAAGTTATGCTTTCAGATTCATATTCAACTGTAGAAATCCAGGTAACAAAAGATATGGTAAGTTGTCCTCTAATGAATTGAAAGAGACGGAGTCCTTTTTAGTTAGAAATGTACAAGCATCTGCTTTTAAGGAAGAAATAGACTCCATTTCCAAGGGCAGGGCTTTTTCAGGTAAAAGTAAACTTAACTCTTTAAATCCTTTTCCTGATGGTCATCAAATTATCCGAGTCGGTGGTCGTTTGCATAATGCTGCTCTGGATTATTCTCAAAAGCATCCAGCTATACTTCCTGCAGACCATCCTTTCACTAAATTGTTGATGACTCATTTGCATATCAAAAATCTCCATTTTGGACCTCAAGCGTTGTTATATTGCACTAGAGAAAGGTTTTGGCCACTTCGTGGTCGATCGATAGCTAGGAAAATTGTACATAAATGCATAGTTTGTTTTAAACATAAACCCCTTGTTTCAAATCAACTTATGGGAACCTTGCCTCGAGAAAGAGTAAACCCTAATTATCCTTTTTTGCATTCTGGTGTTGATTATTGCGGCCCTTTCCAAATTAAATATAAACACCAGAGAAAAGGGAATTTCCAACGGATTTATGTTGCAATATTTGTGTGTTTAGCCTCGAAGGCGATTCACTTAGAAGTTGTTTCCGATTTAACAACCGATGCTTTTCTTGCTACTTTAAAGCGTTTTGTAGCTAGGCGTGGCAAATGTGCTACGATATCATCTGATAATGCAAAAAACTTTGTTGGGGCTAGTAGGGAATTGCAGCGATTGCAGAATTTAACTAGATTTCCTGACGATAAACTAGCATCCTATTTGGCATCTGAAGGGATAGTTTGGAATTTTATTCCTCCCAGAGCTCCAAATTTCGGGGGCCTCTGGGAGGCAGGGGTCAAATCCTTTAAGTTTTACTTAAAACGAGCTACAGGAAATCTAAAATTAACATTTGAGGAATTCCTTACAATAACAGCACAAGTCGAAGGAATCCTAAATTCTCGGCCATTAACACCTTTGTCAGATGATATTGATGACCTGGATGTTCTAACACCAGGGCATTTTTTGGTTGGAAGATCTATAACTGCCATAGCTGAACCAAGTTTGTTGGATAAATCGGAAACCCGACTTTCTCGATGGCAAAGGTTGACAAAAATTGTTCAATACATTTGGTCTAAATGGTCTCGCGACTATTTGAACAATTTGCAACAAAGAACAAAATGGAAAGTAGAGAAAACCAACATAAATTTAAATGCGATGGTTTTAATAAAGGAGGATAATCTTCCTGTAAATCAGTGGGTCTTGGGACGAATTTTAAAACTATTTCCTGGAACGGATGGAAGGGTCAGAGTAGCGGAGATTAAAACGAGCAAGGGAATTGTTAAACGTAGCATTAGTAAATTGTGTATTTTGCCATTGGACAATTAAAAAATATGTATGTTAATTTTCTCATTATGTGTACCTACAGCATTTATTCAATCTTTGTAAATTTTATATTGGAATATGTTTATGTACCATTGTTATGCTAATTTGTATGTTTATTGAATATAATTCAACGGCGGGTGGATGTTCACTATCTCAGAAATATAGCGCCAACTTGGCATCTTTGTCTCAGCATCCTCGCCACCGTTTGTTGTAACCCTAATCAGTTGAAAATTAGTTGTTGATCTTATAGCATGAGCGTGCTCGTAGCACCAATCATAATAAAAATCTTTAATACAGTCCATTCTATTTTAATCATTTGTTAACAAACGAACCAGCATAGAAATCAAACAATTTGTATCGAACAATCATAACTTTTTGCTTATCATTAAAAATCAAAACTAATATGATTATTTTATTCAAAACAGAATTTTTTTAAAAAAAAACTGAAAAGTTTAAAAAAATTAATTTTTTAAGTGAAAAATTCAAATTTTTAAAAATTATTTTGGCGGAAAAGATTTTTAAAAATGTTAAAAAGTTAAATTTCTCTAAAATGCAGAAAGATTTCACCGTTGATATGTTTATCAGCAAAATATACATACATTAAAAATGAAATAAAGTTTTATCATATTGATTAGATATTATACAGAATGAAATGATTACAACCAGCTATGACATAAGATCATGAAAACTATTCCCTGAAAATTATGTTACTCAAAGAAAATTAAGAAGAACAAACTCCGGCATTATTTCAAGAAATACTAAAAATGTTAAAAACTTTTTGTTTGCTGTACATACATACTGCATGATAAATCTGAAAATTATTTTAATTGTAATATAAATTGGAGAGGGCTAAGTGGGAAATGAAACATCCCTTACTATTTTCATAAATAGTCACTCTTAACTATACTAATAAAAGTAAACTTGTTTGTTACTTCAGAGAGCATTGATAAAGAAAAAAAATTTAATGCAAATTTTAGAATATGGAGAACATATTAGTTGGTGAAATCAATGAGAAAATAATTGGTCAAAAAGAAATAAGCTTTTATTTAATTTCAAAAGACAGGGAAAAAATTGTAAAATGTTTAATGACAAAACAGCTATTCTGTGATATAAGACCCTAAACAATGCAATTCAAAGCAGATGCCCATGTTCTGAAGAAAAAAAAGTTACTATGAAGAATATTTTCTCTCTCAAATTTACTATTGAGAAACCAATTGTGTAGTTTTGAAATTTGTTAAAACATGAAACAAACTAGAATTCAATTACTTACCCAGGACAGAGTGTTGAAGTCAAAATGACATTTGATTTCCATTTAATTCCTCCAAAAGCTGAAATACATATGTACCATTTTGTTACCCTGAATAATACTTTTTTTTATGAATATTTTATATTAAAAAGGTCAATACATACCTTTATACATTCGAGCAGAAACATACCCTGCAGGAGTACCCAAACAAACATACAGGACCTAAAAATATTAATAAAATTTGACTGTTACCAAACATTAAAATAAGTAATAAAATGTAATTGATTACAAAACTTAAGTATATTTAATTATAATAAATGTACTTAAATAATAAATGTTTTAAGTAAAAAATTATACTTTAAAAATAGGTAATATTACAAAGAAGTAAGATGTTTCAGTCTCGCTAACGTTCCTTTCCTTGCCATTACTTTTTTTTCTCCCTCTCTCTCTCTTTTAGATATTGAAATTTACAAAAATATTACCAAATATGTGAAACATTCCAAAGTAATTATAATGATCTTTATTTCCACTTTAATAATTTTTAGCTAATTGGCCTCTTAAATTTGACCTCTTTTCATACATTTTCTTCCTTTGAAGATAGGAATTATATGAAAAGAGCATCCATATTGTTGACATAGCAATAGTTAGCACAGCAATTCTTATTTGTTTACTTAACTTTACAATCATAATTTACAAAATAAAATAATTAACATAATTACGTAAATAATAGAATACAAAAAAAGGATAGTTTTCATTGAAACTTAAAAATGTTTTTTGCTAATTCATTGATTGTGGGCTAATTCATAAATTGTGGGCAATCCCTCATAAATATTTTTTCAGTGTTCAAATGTTTTGGTTATTTCGAAAATCTGCAAGGAATTTCAAAATTCTTTCATTATTTTTGACATATCTCTTTCATTTCTTTAAAGGTTTTTCTCCCTGGTCCTTTTGATGATCGACACCAAAATTACATTAGTATAACATTCTTTGATACATAACTTCTATATAATTGTTCATACGAGATTCAGCATTATGTTTGCTTGATGTGTAATTACCTGTTGTTTAAAAACTTTTCCCTGTTTTACTAAAAAATTTAAACACTGTAAATATATTTAAACACTTAATATATTTAAGAAATTCTTAATAAATGTATTACATATGTAGTGAAATAACTAATAAATAATATTGAACTATTAATAAATATTGAAATATGTAAACAAATAAATAATATTGACTAATAATAATAGTTTACATTAATGAAAAAACTTCAAAAAGTGATATTATAAAAGTAGTAATTAAAACTATTTAGTATAAGAATATAAATAATGAACGGGGTGCAAATAGTAGGTTTGTTACCAAGAATTTAAATAATTTGTAATTTAGTGAGATAACTGTCATAACTGCTACCTACAACACTAAAGAGTAACAGATTGATACTAAATTGTAATTGAATTAGCAGAGATACCACTGTCATAATGTTTGACCCAACAACTTATAGTGATCCAAGCCTATTTATTGAAGTTCTTGGATAGTTTATATTTTGACTTGGTGTGCTGTGCATAGTGGCAGACTAGCGAAAAATGTTTTAATCTTACTCTTCAATTATATCAATCTTACACTTCAATTATA
This sequence comes from Parasteatoda tepidariorum, assembly GCF_982258835.1. Taxonomy (NCBI): domain Eukaryota; kingdom Metazoa; phylum Arthropoda; class Arachnida; order Araneae; family Theridiidae; genus Parasteatoda; species Parasteatoda tepidariorum. Next base: position 54,883,699 of record NC_141765.1, read on the forward strand.
TCAAATTTCAGCACTAACAACAAATATACCCTACATTCAATCAATGCTCCTTATTCTGGTAATTGAATTTATTACTCAGTGATGGTATGCTAGTGAATTTTGTTTGCAGTAACTTTAAGAAAGTGCAAGTCAGAACATCATAAAAAGCAATTATTTTAATTACTTCCTCAGAAATGTTAAGTTTTTATTTCAATGTTATCATCTGCAAGTTCTTAGATAAATCATCTGCAATTTCTAAAATTAGATTAAGTTTAAATATTTAAATAAATTTAAATATTTGGATAGGAAGTCAATATTAATGCTATATTTTTCCATGTAATTGAGATTCAAATAGTTTGATAAGTTATAAAGTGAGCAAAATTATAAAAGTTTTTAATTTATAAAAGAAATTTAAAAAATTCCAATTTAACAAAAAATGTGCTTCAAAAAATCAAATTATTTTAAAACAAAATATTGAAATAATTTTAAAATAAAAAAATATTACATTATTTAGATCAGAAAAAAATATTTAAATGAAAAAAATTAGATAATATTCAAAACATATAGAAAAATGTATTCAAATGCAGATTATATTTATGAATCCATATAACTATTTTTTTATCGACTGCAATGGTTCATTTGCTATTAAATCACAAGATAAAAAAATAACATGATTCTAAATTTAGTTCAAGTTAAAGTATGAATAGCTAGAAATATATAATTTATTAAATTAGTTTGATGCAGTTAATTCTTCTTTAGCACTACAGCCTAGGCCGTCACAATCAGCCTGCAGAATTACCGCCTATCCAGCTCCACGGGTCTTATTTGACATTATCAAGCTAAATAGTGGGAGGCCACTTTCTTTTCCAGACACCTGAAGGCATACTAAATGTCAAGAAATGTTTTGTTAATCTGTCATCAAATCTCTTAAGTGTCAATATCAATTGATTTTTTTTAGCTAATTATATTTTAATTTTAAAAACAGGTGACAATAAGAAAAATGAATAGCATGACTAAAGATACAATTACATTATAATAAAATTAGCATGCCAGATTATTTTTATACATAAGAGGAACAAAAATATGAATAAATCCATTGATTTTTACGCACCATTGCACAAGTCATCAAAGCACCTCGATTGGCAGGAGACAAGAAACCAAGGCAGGCAAAGACTGAAAATTAAATCAAAATTATAAGGCATTTTCTATTGTACAACATTTAATAGCGAAAAAAATTATTACATTTACAATAATAACTTAAATTTAATTGGTTCAGAGATAACTAATATACAAAAGAGTCATGTGTTATTTGTTCCTCCTTGAGTGAGAATGAGTAAAGTAAAAAGAAACATTATTCTAAGGTATACAGCTGTTTTTGTTGGTGCTTATTTAAAATACCAGAACAAATATCATAACTCTTTTGAGAATTTTTGTTTTTCAGCAAGTTGATTTATGCAAACCAGAAAACTAATATTCCATAAAGGTTCGACAATTTTATAATAAAATGAATTTTCAATCTTTTCCTACAAAAAATAAACCAAACTGCATGTGTGTTTTTTGACCATAGATACCTACAAAAAATAAACCAAACTGCATGTGTGTTTTTTGACCATAGATACCTACAAAAAATAAACCAAACTGCATGTGTGTTTTTTGACCATAGATACCATGCATAATAGAATCATAACATTTGCCAGTAAAAAAATTATTTTAGAAGATCAGGCTATGAAAGAGTACTTTATCCTTAGTTTCAACTTTTTTAAGCTAAATTCTTTTTAATTAACTTATTTATTCTATTTAATTAAAAAATGTTAAAAAAATTTTGTCTGGAAAATTTTTTAAGACTTCATTGATTTTTTGATATTTCGCAAAATTTACAAGGAAGTATTCTTGTTTGGAATGACTGGAAAATTAAAAAACTGTTTAAAAAAGTTAAAAATTTTGTTTGAACACTAATAAGACTGAAAATCCCTGTACACCTAGAAAGACAAAAGAGTACAACTTAGCCCTATAAGATCTTTTGATATTTAATCAATTAGACATTTAAAATATTAAAATATGGTAAAAATTGAATAAATGCATAGTACAGAACCCCATTGTTTAAATTTTAAGGTATTTTATTACATTTTAATAACAGAAACACTTCATTAAATGGAGTATAATGACTTTTCTTATGCCATTAATATTATTAGTGTTTATATTATTGAGTATCCACTCTATATACTTAATAATTAAAAAATAAATAAGCTAAATTGATCTTATTCAAATACCAAAACTGAAACTTTGTGACACTTACTTGATTCTTTTAAATCTTTTCTAGTTGTCAGAACACTCAGTACCCCATACTTACATTATAGCACATTTGCCACTCTTTTACAGTCAAGGCATGTACTCTGCATATAATTTACTTTAGAAGATGTTTTTACCCTACATTTGGTCCGCTTTTTAAGAGGGATCTTAACTTTGTTCCACAGATTTCCTTACATTAGCTATACATCTGGATGACACATGTGAAACACAAAGCTCTTCACAAAGCTCACAGTAATATATCATTTCTGTGACTAAGTCTTTTCTTTCCAGTCACCTTTCTACATAATATACAGAAGAGCCAACCTAGTGAAATGTTTCCTTAACAAGAATTCAGGAGGCGTAAAAAGGGTAAAATATGCGACATTTGACACTTCTAATAAATTTTTTTAAGTAAAAAATTTATCAAATATAGGAATGCAAGAAATTTTACACACTATAAGATAACAAATTGTGGAAGAAATTCAACTATTAATCAGGTATGCTTTTGTTTTAAAAAGTTTCCATATCAAATAGAAATAAAATAGTGAAGCCCTTATAACATAATTGTCATCAATGGGAAAATAAATTTTCTTGATACTTTGTAAAAATTTCACTGCTTCTTTGTGCTTTTACCCATTTATATGTACCTCCGTAAGAAATTAATATATCAAATGCATAATCGGAACAAACAGCACACGTGTTTCCTTTTATCGACGCAATAATTGAAGGAAATTCATTGGTATGATTGGTTACAATTGGTCATATATTTTTGCTTCGACTTAGACATCCTTGAATATTTTGAAAACATATAGTAAGACAAAAATAATAATGGAAATAATATTGTTTCAGTAAACAAATGACAACAAAAAAAGAACGATCTATTTATTGCCAAACGTTGAAAAAATATGCACTAAAATATTATAAAAACAGAAGGATGAGATAATCGATTTCAAGAATCAAGAGTCAGTTTCCTGCATCTGTACTGACGCCACTCATTATCCTCCTGTGATGTCATCTCATTCAATTACCTGCAGGAAAGAAAGATTTCAACGGGTCAAATAGGAGGGGGAAAATGAAGCATGTGCAACTGTACCTCAGCCAGATGGTAGTTTGATAAGGGGGCATGGAATATTACAAGGGAGAATGGAATTTGCACGGAACAAAAAATGAAACTTCCACACTAGCGGAAAATCAGGTAATTTTGAGTTTGGTCGTTGACTGAGGTAAAATTCAGGAGATTTCTTGATCAATTCCGGAGAGCGGGAGAAGAACAAAAAATTCGGGAGAGTTAGCATGTCTGAAAATATGGATATTTATAGAAAACGGATCTAAAATATTAAAAAATAAGTGTATAAGCCAATGACGAGTTCCAGTTTTAATGCTATAAAGACATATAATTTGATCTACTATGTCCAGACCGTAATTTGTTTTACTATAATATGTTCAAGTTCTTGGCTTCTTCTTTTCATTGTCATCAAAATTCATTGCGTTATGAAGTAAACTAAGCAGTAATACATTTTTATTCCTTTGTTAGACAGTTAATGTTATATCTTTACCTTTTCTAATTTTGCAGTTATTGGCACTGCTCTGGGATCTCTTAATGTTTCAACTAGACTTTTAGAGAGAGCTAAGACTAGACTTTTAGAAAATAGCTGTCAGTAGCTGTTCCTTTTCCTAAGTATGGAGGAGTAACTTCATACTATGTTTATGAACAGCTTGGTCAAAAAAAGCTGACCGCTTGTTACCTGCACTAGTATAAGGAAATCCATTTGAAACATATTTAGAATCTTTGCAAACAAGCAACCAAATCTTTTTTCCCAAACTTGTCAGGCTTACTGAGAATATATTGAGTGAAAGGGCATATATAACCTTTGATGGAAGTTTTTTATCAACAGTAAGATTCACTCCAAGTTTACAACTTGCACTGATTTCAATGGAAGAGTTCCATATAGCAGAAGCTAGAGCAAGTGTATCTGTTTTCAAGCTAGCTTCTTTTTAAGTGCATTCTTTTAGGTGACGAATCATTTGATTGCAAAAAAACAAGTCCCCTCAATTGACTAAATAAAAACATAAAACATAATTATGAGTATGGAGTAAAACTGTGAAGCTATTTTTAAGCAACAAATTATCAAATTTATTTCTCTTTCGCTTCTAAAATTTACAAGACTAATGCACGCCCGGTCATCTCGTCGCTTTGAAACTAAACCGTAATAACTCAAAAAAATCGAAAAATTAGATATTTGGGTCATTTTGTGTAAAAAAAATCACCCTTTAAGAGAAACAATCTTCATAAGTTCCATAAACAGGGATGATTGTGAGCCCAAGTCAAAATTCCGGAAAATTTCTTGAATAAAAAAAAATAAAAGTTTAAATCAAATAATTAGAAAAAAATTTAAACAAGGTTTTTTCCTTTTTCTCAACATTTCTTAGTTTACTTAAAATACATTTAAAATTTTACACATACCAATGAAAGACCTGGAGAAGTAATTGAAATTTACAAATATGTCTTTCTTTCTTGAGTTTATGATTATAATAACTATCTGATAAAAAATGAATATTAATCTTTAATATAAGCTTATAAAGTATCTGGCTCTTCCTTACAAATAAATAAAATAAACTGTGTTTTTAAGTTCCACCTTTGAAAATTTGATTTCAGGAAATTTTTGTGATCAATGATTTTTTAAAACGCCTGAATTTTCGATTTCCGGAAACTTCCGGATCACAGTTAGCGAAAAATCTGGATTTTTTACGGAGCACAATCAGCAAAAAAGTAATTTAAAGAGCAGGTAAATCGTTATCGCATTGGTGCAATTCACCATCTTGAAAAGTTAGAAATCGCTCTCCTGAAAAACTAGCTTTTTGAGTAACGAATTTTCGATTGCCGGAAACTTCCGGATCACAGTTAGCAAAAAATCTGGATTTTTTACGGAGCACAATCAGCAAAAAAGTAATTTAAAGAGCAGGTAAATCGTTATCGCATTGGTGCAATTCACCATCTTGAAAAGTTAGAAATCGCTCTCCTGAAAAACTTGCTTTTTGAGTTTAGTTTCAAAGCGACGATCTGTTGCGATTTCGAGGAAGTGGGAGGAAATTGATTTTGGAATTCAAAACCAAATCTTAAAAGAGGAAGGTCAAGGTGAAACTAGAGTAAATAGCGTTTTACTCTAGTTACATTAAAAAACTATATTTTTGATGGAAGAAAGATACTTCATTAACATATTGCAAACCTACTCCATTTAAGCATTGATTTGCAAGGAGTGTTAAACTAGTACTTCACCATATATAACAAAGTCCTATGATCAGCTAATGAAGATGCTCAATTTAGTAAGCTTAACAGCATTAATAAAAGTTTAATTTTACTATTTATGCCATTTATAAACTTAGCTGTATAAAATACAGAAAAGAAAAATATTAGACAATCATAGATATAAAAAAAAACGGTGACAATAAGTCAAAAACACTTACATAGTGTAATCAATGCCATAAAAAATACTTGAACCCCACTGCCAAGGAGTACGGACAATAACATTCCTTTACGAGGTGGGCGAAATACATCCCCATGAACAAGTTTCCATCCAAATTCTTCTTGGGCATCATCCTAGAAGAAAAAAAATTTATGTTCGTGATAATTATGTAATTCATTTTTGATACAATTTTTAACTCTGCATGTTGTGACAAATTAGATACAAACATTTATTTAAAATCATACCAGTCTTAAAATCTTTTGGATTTTTTTTAAATTTGTAAAAAATTTTACGAAACATTTTAAACTCAAATTATTACTGGAATCTAATGAACTACAATGGTATTTCTTACATATAAGTCACTTCAGTAACAAAATTAAGCACAAGGATGAACAGAAAATAAAATATTTTGACATATCATTTATTTTAAGAAAAATTATTTACAATAACATTAATAAAATAACAAAATTTTAATGTGTAAAGGAAAAACAGTTATTGAAATTTCCATTTATAGATATTAAAATAAAACAAATACATTCACAAAACTTATGCTTTTCTCATGAAGTTAGTTTACTGTTCCACTGAATCTCATAAAAAGTTAAGAGATTTTCATAAAAACAAACATCTAACCATCATTAACGAATACCTGATTTTACAAGCGAATAAAATCAGCCCCTTTAATTTTTGCTATAAGTGGTTCAACTGAATATAGTACACAGTTTTCATAATATTACACCAAAAGAATTATTTCAGAGTTTGGTTTTTTTATTATTTTTTTTTTAAATTCTTAAATAATACAATTAGTTCAAAAATATTCTTCAGTAAATTTTTATAGCAATCCAATGGTGAAAATTCTTCTAGTGACTAGTTTTAAGAGAATATTATAACCAATTTTTCAAAGAACACAAGAGGTGTATTCCCAGTATGCCCAACTGCATAAATTAAGAAGATTTTAAACTTTTGTTTTTAAAAGAAAAATTTAATTTTGAATTGTATTTTTCAAGAGCAATTCGTTTGCTTCCTTGAAAAAATAGTTTTGCCTTAAAAGAACATGTAAATTACAAATGCCAGAATTCTCAAAAGTATGTCAATAAACAATGATTTTTCATATTTTTACAAAACAATGGAAGAAACCTTGAAATACTCAAATGAAACATTAAATTTATGTTCCACAGATTTAAATTGCGCTAAATGCTTAAGAAAGCTTTACATTTAGAAATCCCCCAACTACTGTGAAGTTTTCGTAGTGTCAAAAAATATTTTTCTAGTAGCAGCTAAGATAATGTATGAATATTTTAATAAATTAGAATTAAAAAAATTGTTCACCACTGCATGTAAATAATTTATACAGATATAAAAAAAATTATCCTGCTAAAAAGCTTTGTACGAACTGTATTTATTTTAAATTTTTCGCTTTAGTTTGCTACTATTGGTAAAAATAGTTGGAAGTATGTATTTACTCAGTTATTGTGCTTCTGAAATTTATAAAAAACCTTAGTTTGGAAAAAAATATACTAAAATTATTTAAAAAGCTTTTCTGATTAAAATAAATTAGCATTAGGAAAGAAATTTTTAATACTGGAATAGATTATATTTTTAACAAATCTTATAAAATATTCATAGCCATAAAAAAATAAGAACATACAGCACTTTCAATCTGATTATAACGAGCAATATCCTTATGTAATGTTCTCAGCAATATCATTGCAACCATTCCAGTCAAAAAGAGGACTATCACCAGAGAGTTCAAAATACTGTAAATATATATACATATATATCACCAAAAAAATCATAGAAATTAAATCAATCATAGAAATTAAATTAATAGGTAATCAACTTTTACCTGAACCACTGAATATTAGTATGAGGCATTGATTCCAGAATGTAATCCCATCGAGAAGACCACTTAACCCTATTTTCTTTCTGTAAAATTAAAAGATTAAAACAATTATTATATTAGTAAATGCCCCTTCTCTATTTGTTCTAAGTTTTCATTTTTTATTGAAATGTTAAACAATTTAATTCTTACCCAGAACTGATCCAAAGGTTCAATATTCCGCTTTAATTTTTAAAAAATGCAATAAGTAAAACTTTTTAATTATTAGGCTGCTAAAAAGTTTTCTAGATAGAGTTTATGTAATAAGAAATACAAGACAAGTTAATTTTCTGTAAATCAAAAATCAGTATTTGATATTAGAACATATTTTTCACCTGCTAAAAACATACTTAAGTGGTCAAATGCAAATTCTGTAAGAAAACAAGTTACTATACAAATATTTACATAGTTACTTTTAAGCAAAATAAATCAGAAGTGCAGTGTAAATATAATAATGCATCTTTTGTCTTACAAAAAAAAATTATTTAACAAATAGACATACTTTGGTAAAATATTAATTAGAAAAAAAATAATTTTAATTCCTTTAAAAATTTCAAACATTCATTCTAAGTTCATAAACTAAAAAATCTGAAATTTTATAAAGAAACTGAAATTTGACTTGAGGTTTGTCAGGCAATTGGTTAGTTTATCAAATAGTTGTTTATGCTAACTCTTCACTATGAAAGAATTTTCCAAACATAAACATCATTAAAAAATTTATAGTAAAAAACATGAAGCTCAGATAAATGCTAGTTAAAAAAAGTTCTTAAGATTTCAATAGTAGTACTTTATTTACATTATACTAGAGCTGCACGATAGGCTATTGGTGACAGTCTGGGAAACATCCATGGGGATGATCCTAAGACATGCCATTACAATTTTGATCCACAGCAGAGGGATGGTTTTCCACATTGGTAGCCCAACAACCTAAGTGCAAAGTCGAGCACTTTATGATAGAACAGTTTAACAAAATTCAATACCACACACCCTTGGTCTCTTTACAGGCTGATCAAAGTGGTCACCCAGCAGTTCAGAAACTGTACTCAGTGATAATTGACTTCGGTAATATGCTGGGAACCCTGTCGAAACAATTTTCCACTGCACTAACATTTTTGAAAAAAAAATAATTAAATAATTGCTTTCTTTTGACTATATATGATTATATTTTTATTCTCATGAGTACTAGATTAATAAAAATTAATATTATTTATGGTATTCTGCGTTTTACAGAAAAGAATTTACAAAGACCCTTTTTAATAAGCCATTCTTAGACAGAAAAGTATTTTACAAAAAAAATGTATTAAAATTTTCCGAATCATTTTAACTGTGCGTAATCTAAACATTATCCAAGCATGCACAGCTTTAAGAAATCAATGTACACTACCACCTAACTCTTATGAAATATTTCACAAAAAAAAGGGAGGAAAACTTAGCAACAATTATTGAAGCTGAAAGAATTTTTAAAAAATTCAATGCATGCAATAAAAATAGCTTCTAAAAAATAAATTTATTTATGAAATCCAGGGTTGACAAATTTTTGACATGAATGTGTCTTTGATAGTTTATTATCAAAACAACATAGTTGACAGTTCATCATCATAAACATGCATGAAACTGTCACCTAAAATATTGCTCCTAAGTATTGGTATTAATTTCATTATTCATATTAAACATTGCGAGTTAGGTTAAAGGTTAAGAAGTAAGTTGCAAATTATAACAAAATATTTCCATTCAATAAAATAAACATTAAAATAATAATTGTATAATATTTTAATTTTCGTTGAGTCTGTTTAAAAATTCTTTGAGAGGTCTGTTTCATTAAGTCGGTTTAAAAATTAATTACATATGGATATTCACATAATACTCATATTTGTATATTTACACATTTAATTTATTGTTTCAAAAGTAAAATAAAACACTTCAAATAGATTACAGTTCTATGACAATCATCTTATGTTCTTGAGGAATTTAATAAATTTTTGAGAGTTAAACCAGTTTTTGTCATCAAAAAACCATCTTTTACTAAAACCAACTAAATTTATTAGCAAAATCAGTATACTCACAGTAAAATTCACACTGTAGGTATACTTTACAGAAACGACATCAGTAGGTTGTAATTTATTTGGAATATCCATAGGTTTGTAGTTTATGCAATTAGGTTCAGCTTGATGCTTGATACTATTTAAATATAAAAACAAAATATAAAATTTTAAAAAATATGTATAGATAAAACAAACTTAAATCGATATAAAAACTAGGATGTAAATTTCAAAATAGAATATGGTATTTACAACTGGCAACAATATTTATAATTTTTAAGGCCTTGGAAATAGTTAAACACATTTTTGTTAAATTGTTGCAACGCAGAAGAAACTGTTTCTTCTAATTAATCCTATAATTAAAGCGGTCAATGTTAAAAGGGGGTAAAATTTTTATGAAAATAAGTTTATTGTTAGTTTTGGAATCTGTTAAGATAACAGCAATGTTCAGAGTTGGAACGGGACATGCATCATAGCTTCTTCTCAAGTAACTTCCCCCTGTAATTTTTATTCATTTTTGAAAAGGGATATGTGTAGCACGTGCCCCATTACTACAATGACTTGGTATAACTATAGCAACATTGTATCATGGAAAATTGAATTGAGAATCTCTTACAATAATTGTAAAACAATAGATTACAATGATAATTATTGCAATCAGTGCTAGAATGAGGCTTATCAATGTTATGTTTTCGTAATTGTAATAAAGTGAGGCCTATTAACTTTGATATTATCATTAAGATTTAACTACACGTGTGGCGTATTTTATACATCATTGAAAAATCAGAAAAATAAATAGATGTAGCTCAACAGCTGTCCAGCAGTAACCAACATATCAATGCCACTGAAACAATAAGACTTTTCATACAGCCAACGTGATTTTTCTCACAGCCATGATATACATGGAAAAGTGGTTGTTATGCAGTACATCCCACATCCACAGATTCTCTTTTGTGGTAACTAAAAAGGATGTTCTTCAGCTCCTAACTCTCAAAGCTTATCCAGCTGGCCATTAACAGCAAAAAATTAGATGTCCTGAGAACACTTTCAAACTATGTTGTGCATTATGACTTCTATTCAATAATGCAGAGATGGGCAAAAAACTCAAACCAAAGCTAACTCAGTTACACAAAATCTCAACAAAGACAGCCATGGGAGGAATGAACAGTTTCTGTACATTCTTTGACTAATATCGTGTACTTATGATTTGTCATCAACTTTAATAATGTTTCAAAATATTTGTTTGGGGAATAAAATTATTGCTTTTAACATAAAAGGATAATTCTTACTTCATTACTTTTTTCTTTCTTCCCTTTTTTTGTAGTTGTTGTCAATGTTAAATGGGGATATGCGCTAAATTTCAAAAATGCACAGTTCAAACAGCTACATCCATTTCTAGATATCAAATACCGAGTAATTTTCTAGACTGCCTAAAGAAGAGAATCCAACTACTTGGAAGTTACTACTCTTTAACTACTTGGAAACAATCTTTCCACATTCGACACAGTTTTTTCTTTTCGTTTTTCTCAAAATTGCAGATTTATAACAGACCCCTTTTAGCATTGACTGCCTCAATTTTAAAGAAAATGGTTGTATATGAGACAATGTTTCTTCCCTCTCCCCTACATACTGATTCCCTTTCAATAACATAGACAATTTTATCTCATAACATAGGTAAACTGGTTTTGCACAATGCAGAAAAGAATACAAACCAAAATACAAATTTATATGTGTTTGCCCATAAGAGGGTTTAATAATATTCTTACAAATTTCCTCTATGGATTAATTGAATATTTCCTAAAAACATTAGCGGTATGTTTTGCATACTTGATTTTTGCTTTACTTCAAATTTAAAAAAAAGTATTGAAAGAATGACTTGTCAGATCAAGCATTATCCAACAAGTCATTCTTAAGCAAATATTGATAATCAAGTACTGTATGAAGACATACTTAAAGAAAATGTTAAATCACCATCCATATTGTTTTAAAAGATACTAAATGTAGTAAAAAGTTGGTATAACAATAGTCACAATATTAATTTTGAATTTTTATTAATTTTTTAAAAAAACGGAAATTAAATTATTAAACTATTAACTTTATTTTATTCGTTAAATCAATTGGTAATATTTCAATTTAAGATTTTTACAAATCCAATACAGCATCTTACTAAGCATATTAACTACCAATAACTTCTTACACTACAATATACATTTTATGAAGTTAGACAAAATTATGTTTAATCAAACACATAATCTCACACCCATTCAACTTTTCATAAAAGCAGTAACTTTCAATTTACAACAAAAGCAATAATTTGACAGCATAAGTAATAATTCAATAATTTGACAACATATTACCTCAAAAATATCAAACTGTTAAAACAAAAACAAAAAAAATTTTGCTGTATTCTTATTGGATGATAAGAAAATGATATAAAAATTATAGAACTAATCTGTAAATCAACAACATTATTGAACAAAAACATTTAATAAAAAAATAGTGATAATAATTAAATTCAAGAAATTATTATCTTTTTTCAAGATGTTCAAATGACTCATCTTTTGCATAATCATGCAAAGTAAAGTTGAAAAAAAGCTGTTGAGAAAAACAAGTACCCATTTTTAGATGGATTTGAGTAAAAAAACAAGCACTGTTTTTCAGTATAGCTATGTATGTTCATAAAAAAAAAAATCACATTTTCTGAAACTTAAATTATTCTGAAATCTTATTTCTTGTATATTCTTAACTATTACAAAAACAATAATTTTATTAAACATATGATGAATTTAAAAATGAATTTTTAAAAGAAAGTTAAAAATTTAAAGTATCAATCAAATTCAGATAATCTTTAAAATTAAATTTTCAGTTAAAATATTTGTACAAGAAATCTTTTATCAGAAAAACCTAACAGGTTCTGGTTAATTTTTGTTAACAAAATTTAGAGTTGCTTCTTATACCAGAATTATAGTCAGTTGCCAACGGATAATTAATTTCGTACTGTGAAATTTTTTTAAATCCTATTTTTTATTTAAACCATTAAACCTAAAGTGACACTTGATCAAAACACGATTTTAGAAACAGTCAGTTTTAGAGAAATGTCTTTATAAATTTGACAAAACAGCAAGATAGTTGGAAACTCATGTTTGATAACTAAATTTGGCAGGATTTGCTAGTTTAGCAACAAATTATATTTTAAATAATTGGGTTAATTCTTTTTGCAAATTAGTAGTCAATTTTTAAGTAGTCTTTTTTTTTCCTTTTTGTAAAAATAGTGCTAGAGTCATTCATTTTTTCTTGCACCAATAATGAAGTGCAAAACAATTGATGTGCTTGACTAACAGCAGCATTTGGAACAAAACATTCCGGAGTAAAACAGGAGGGGGGGGGAGTGAGGTACCGACACTAAACCACTCTGAAAGGGAGATTCCAAAAATTAAATGAAAGATACATGATTCAAAAAGCAAGAAAACATATTTCTTTGAAAAATAGAGACAGAAAGAAACTAAAGTTAAAAAAAGAAAGACCAAAAGCTAAACAAGTCAGCACATTTGAGCATGTGCTTAAGATAGACGTTTTTACAATTCACATAAACAGATAATAAATAACAATATATTTTTCAATTTTAAGATATAAACAGAAAGCAGGGGGAAAAGATTAATAAAATTTTTTCAACGCAGAAAAAAAATTTGAAAATTACTTTCTTCACTTTAAAAAACAGTTGAATAAACACATACCTTCGAGGGGACACTTTAACTCGCACAATTCTTCCACCTTTATCTTTAAAGCCAACTCCCCAAGATTCATCCTCACCACTATGATACGTAATTGTTATGTCCACATGATTGAATACGTAAAAAGAATCATGATGGTTGTAGTTGTTCTGAAAAAAATTACAAGAAAAATATTAATGTTTAACTGAATTTTGGTTTCAAAGTAATGTAGTAACAGATATTTTATTTAACATCATGAAACTACTTTTTCTGGTCAATTTAACATAAAATTTTACATTGAATTTTTAATCATGGTATAAAAATGAAAAGTTAAACCACTGATATGACAAGGGATAAAAGTTATAGGGTTCCCACTCAATTTAAAAAAAAAAATTCAAGGACTTTTCAATGACTTAAAATCAAATTTAACAAGGACCTACACAGCAATAATTAGTATGCTATAATATATGTCAACCAGATTGTATTACATTAAAGCATAAATTAAGTTCCTCAATTTTACATTGTTTAATAGTTGTAGCAATTTTTTATAATGTGCAGCCCACGGCTACCAATTCAAATGGTCTAATTAAACATTGTTGTTTCGAAGATTAGCAAAAAATTTCCAATTAGCATCAGCATACTTGCTACTTTTAAAGATGGGCACCAATAGAAGTTTTTGTGAAAAATTTAATGAAGCGCATTAGAATTAATGGAAAAATAATATTTAGTATAGCTGCTCCAATTTTAAAAACACTGTATTGTTTTATTACCTCAGAATATTAGTAATGCATTTTGAATGTAACAAAATCATTTGTAGTACAGTATTTTAACAGATAGCAAACTAAGATTTACCAAACGCTTATTTCGTTAAAGTAGAGCATAAATCACAAAGAACATAACCTTTATAAATTTCTTTTCAAAGGGTTCAATAAATTCATCGCATTTTGTTTTTGTTTTCACACTGTATCCACCCTTTTTGCTAGTTATTTAGAAAAAATAGCTACTCGAAACAGAAATTAAATAAAATAGAACCTATTTCCACTTGGACCACGGGGGTCATTTACAAGCAGTGACTGTATTATTTTAGCATGATGAATAAAATAATACATACATTCATCACACAAGCATCTTTGGGTTGCCCTGCTGTATTGACATAACATCCCATAGGAAAACCAGTAGAACAATATTGTTGATTAGCTTCAACTTGGTAGCACCATGTTATAGGCATATTATCCACAATCCTAGAAAATATAGATTAGAAAATTAAAAAGAGAAAATAACTACTATTAGAAACTGTTAAATATACATAAAACAACAAATACATTGCATTTTTAAACTAATTATAAATTGTAATTTTTCATCAGTGCATCACACTTTTAACTGTATATTTTATTTGCTCAGATAATAAAATTTTACTTAACAAACATTATAAGCAACAATCAATCCTTTTCAAGTTCTATGATTTTTGATAAAAAAAAAAAGAAATAATAAAATAAACTAATAATTTGTGATCTCCTTCTTCAGGGTGTGCAGTCAAATCTTTCAACAAAAAATAAGCACCTTTTAAATACTTTTCAAGCACTCAAAAAATATTTTTAAGCACTATATAGATTAACAAAATGCAAAATAATTTTCAAAGACTTTAGATGATCAAGAAAAAATAACTGGTTTCTGACAAAGAACTCTTTTCTTGATTATATTAGCCGTTATAAAATGATCGAGAGATTTTTCAGTTCGAAATCAGAGGGTGGAAAATGAAGTCTGAAATTTAAAATATCTTGCAAAATGGAACAGAGTTGCACATGAGAAGACAATAATTTCACCGGACCCAGCTCAGTAGAGGCACTTACGGACCCGCAAGTACTTCATTAAACATGTAAAATGATCGGAGCTTTCATATGGTATGGACTGATGGTACGTCAAAATGAATTGTGAAAACACTGAATAGAACAATGTAAAAAGCACGCTTTTGCATGATATGTGGGGAAAATTAACATGTTAACAAAAAAAATCTCATTTTTGAAAAGGGAAAATTAAGCACTTCTTAAAAACACCCAATGAAAAAATCACCTTTAATGGCTTTTAAATAATGAAAATTAAAAATAAGCACCTTTAAGCACTTTTTAAAAATGCTACGCACATGTTCTATTAATAAAACAGGAATATAACAGGCAAAAAACACTATTTTTTTTCCGTTGACATGGTAATTTGAAAATAAACTCATTTACCATCTTTGATAAATATTTTCAATCACTTCCACAAAAAAAAATCAACATAAGACATTAACACTTTTATTGCAGTAATGATGCGCCTTTGTCCCACCCTATGCGATTAGAGTTCCCCCACAGCACTAAAATTAAAATAAAATGCAAATTCCTTTTAAACCTAATTATTTTGCTTTAAAAAATAACAAGAAATTGCAATCAATAACTATATTTATTAATACAATTGCAATCAATAACTATATTTATTAATACAAAAAAAAAACACAGCGAGTATTCCTGGAAGAAGTAACGTCCACCACAATGAAGAAAGATTCATTTAAATCAATATTATGAAATCAAACTTTTTTTCAATAAAAATGGAATTTCTTTTTCATCAAATTAACCAATGATACAGTAAGCAGTATTTACAACTGAAGTAGCAAATTTAGATATGCTTGCATTCTGAATATATATTGTCTCCATTATCAATCAGAATGAAATAAAAAATGCCAAATAAATGTAACTTTTTTAAATAACCACCTTTAAAACAAGAAATTTTTTTAATAGAGATGCACAAAGAGCAAAATAAATAATGAAACAATTTAATAACTTTCTACCTGGGTCATTCCGAAATCAAGGAAAATTTTTCCACCCTGTGGTTTTGATGGCTTAAATGGTAAACATTAATGTTAAAGCTTTCAAATGAGAGAGTTAGTATTAAGTTAAAAAAAAGTTTAAATTTAATGTTTGTAATCTTTATTTTACACATTTTAGTTAATTTTCTATAACAAAAAATACTAAGTATGAGAAATGTAACCTACATGGAAAGTCCTTACATATATTTTTTAGTTCTAACTGAATACATAAATTTGGTAAATAATGTATTTTTGGAATGTGTCGGTTAATCATATATCTATTGTATAATTAATTAATTAGTTGCAAAGAAAATATAAAGTTTAATTTGTTTTACCACTTTATTTTAAACATGAAAGTTGGCCCAGGACCATGCAGTAACCTTCATGGAATATCTTTAACGTGATTAAAATCCCAGTACATAGCAGCACTATCTCATTTACCAAAATTGAAGTGAAGCTCAAGTCAATTTATTTTGTTTGTGAAAAAACTCATTAATCTTTGAAAATCAAGTGTGTTCCTTCTATTTTATAACTTCCAAAGTTCCTTTTAGAATTAAATATACTTTTTTAGTTAACTCTTATTGAAATAGCAATCTTTTCTCGAACAAAAGCTTTTGTGTACTCAATCTTTCAGGCTTCTAAGCTTAAGCAGGGCTGGAAGTCCAGAATCTAAGAAATAAGGACTAAATTGCCCCCAAATTTAAACACAATTTAAAGATGCTCATTCTCTAATGGGAGCAAGTTCTAGATACCAACATGAATTCGCAGATACACAATTAGTATTAGTTTCAGTAGTTCCTGGATTAAGCAAAAAATGTCAGATTTTTTTTTTGTAAAAAGTTAAGCAAAAATTTGTTTATATTTTAGATCATTTTTAATTACATATATTAATTTCAATATATAATAATTTAATTACATATATTAATATTAATTTACATCATAATAACGGCGGACCTGTACCATTTCATCCACGGACCGGTTGGGGAACACTGTTCTATACCATTAAGTCAAAGGTAATTGTCTCTAACTATGGAAGTAAATTAATACCATATTTGACACACTATGAAGACTTAGGCATTCATTTTGTTATATACTTTGATTCATAACATACACAAAATTTTTGAATTTGAAATTTCTTCAATTCTTTTTCAGATAAATAATATTTATTTTTGCTTTTAATTAAGGACACTTTCTTTTTTTAAGAAAATTAAGGAATTTTAGGACAACTTTGAGCCCTGCATAAGAATCTGCTTATTTGTAATTTTTGAATGCGTCAATCAATCAAACATTTTGTAAAAATACAAAAAAACAAAGAAGGAAATAATAAGAAAGTTTTTTTATGATTTTATGAAGTTTCTATTAATTTGAAGCTTCTGGTTAGAAAAATTCTGGGTAGTCAGGCTTTTACTATATTTTACTCCTATACTAGACAAACATATTCAATGAAAATATGAAATAATTATTGAATTTCAACAATGGACTTTATTTCAGTACCTAGTGATTGAATGGTTTTATTTTATTTTCCTTTTAGAGTAGAGAAAAATCAAAGGAGAGATCAAAATAGTAATTAGTGAAATAACTTCACATCGAAAAAATATTAGAATATTTTACCAATGGTGTTGATAGTTCTTTAACATTCCTTTCTTCAAATTGTTCAGCCTCTCCACATCATCCTTATTGCTCATGCGATAAGTCTTCTCACAGACGGGGACACAAGAGACGTTCTTCAAAAAACTAATCTAAAATATACAGAAAAAAAATACAAATACTTCTCATAACAAATTATGGAAAATATTACTGCAAAATAAAAAAATACCATAAAAATTTAGATGAAATAACACTTAATGAAGACAATGATATTGAGGATCTGCTTTCACTCATAATAGCCTGAAAAATATTTTATATCCATACTTTTCTTCATTTTAACTTTGCAGCATAGTTGTCATGTTGAGTGAAGGATATATGCTTAGATTCAAAATGACTTATATTTCATTATCAGGGGTCTGTCCCGACACTCTGTGAAAGGTCGGTTTTTGTAAAATTGTGAAAAAATTACTCGCAATTTGTGAATATAAAAGCCAGGGTCCTGCTTTTGTGAATTTGTGCAAATAGAGTCCTGTTATTGCAAAAAAAAATTTCAAGGAGTTTTTAAATTGTAAAGAGATACAAGATTATGCTCAACACTGTAAAATTATAATAAAAAAAATTTAAAAATAAACAGCAATTGCTGTTACTAAATTAGAGATGCAACATACAAATACTTGGTATTTAGCCTATACTGCTGAACGCAGAATATTCATTTCAGATGAATAAAGGAAGAAGCGTCGGCCGAGGACAAAACTAAGTTCGTTTACATCTGTCTTTTTCCCAGGAAGGGTTAATCGATTAACAAAACAATAATGAAGATAAACAAATTTGTGAAGGGTCCAATTAAAAGATAAATTATTTTGTGAAGGGTCCGTTTTTTTGAAAAGATATTTTGTGAAGGGTTCGTTAACGGACCTAAATTTCTTCTAAACAGACCCTTGATTATAATATATTTGCTAACAATTTACAGCAATTTTTAAAAATAATATTCTACTTCATTTAAAATATTACTTCACATTCACCATCGCCAAGAGTAATTTTTATAAGATATTTAATATTAGCATTTCTACAGTGGAAGCCTAAAAGAAAATGAGGTAGAAAGAACTACAGATAGTATTAAGATTTATTTATTTGTGTAAGATTTCCAAATTATCTAATAACATATGAAAAGTGTAATAAAAAATCATAAGGAATAAATCATATGGAATAAAAAACCATATGGAATAAAAAACCAAATAACATATAACATCTTCTTTGATGATTTATAATAGAATTGAATAATTTTTTGGCAGAAAATTAAGTATAATTTTTTGGCCCCATAATCAAGTAGCAAAAGCAAATTGAAAACAAATTTCCCATTAAATCAAGAGTTCAATGCTTTTTGTAGCATGATATCCCAAATCACATTAATGGAAATTCTACGTATGGGTCACCAATAATTGGTTACAAATCCAATTCATTATATAAAATACCTCTCTGAAGTTTGAAATGAAAAGTGTAACAAAGTGTTTGGCAAATCCTACTTCTAAAGCATCTTGGCTCCATTGAGCTTTGTAAAAAAGGTAGTTGCTGTAAAGCACAATACAATCATACAACAATCTAATGCATTAGTCAAAAACCATAAAGAAACACATTGCTTTCTTCTCATTTTCTAAAAGAAAGGCTGCATTTCTCCCCACTCATTACTTAGTCCACCAAAAAAAAATATTGCTCATACCTTAGATCAAATTTTAGTTTAGAAAACGATGAAACTAAAAATAATTTATGAAAATATGGAATAAATTTTTATTGTTCATTTAAGAGATTTGCGGGGGGGGTTTTTTTTTTTTCTTTTCTTTTCCTTCACATGAAAATTAACGTCTTTGTTGAGTTAAGAGAGTTTCTGCCATAAGGAAAGGAGTATTACATAACAGATTTTTTATATTGAAGAAGACTAAAAGGTATTTTGTATAAAGTGTTATGAGATGTACATCTTGGAGGAGTGTCTCTGAGATGAGGTTTCACTGCACATAAATTTAAATACATTTTACAAAAAAATTAGCCAAGTTAGGATTTTTACTTACAGCGTAAGGTGATGGTCTAATCCTTTCCCCAAACACAACCTGACCCAAATTTTCAACAGGCGATTCACTGTCACTTGTAGTGCAGAGGTCAAAGCTGGATTAAATGAAGAAAACAAAATTAATATATTTTTTTTTGTTGTTGACTGAAATAATAATTGATAAATAAATATTCCAACTAGACATATTTAAAAGAAGCAATGATTGAGGATTCTACTAGCAAGGTTGATATTGAAAATGATGAAAACTACCTGATCTTATTCGTCTCTGATAGTGATGAAAGTGACTTTGAAGGATTTTGATATATTTTTTTATCAATCATAAATAACTATGTTTTTAATTATCTATTATAATAAATTTGTTAATTAAAAATTTTTAACTTATTTTTCGTGTTACATCATTTTGCAGACTTACATGATTAGTGGCAGTACTAATTCTTACAGAAAATATGTACTATTTATTTTCCTATGTGAAATTTCCTAACAGGAAAATCATTTTAATTATATTTAAGATTATTATTATTATATTAAGATTATTATATTTGATTATATTTAAGAATAAGATTTAGCATATTTAAGATTGTTTCTTAACCCCTTTCCTTCACCACAAAGTGCTTATCGGTAGTGGTCTTTTTCTACTGAGTTTTAAACATGATAGCTTTAATATTTAATGTGATGAGAATTGGTTGGTATAACTTTGTTTTATATCAATTTATTGTTATAGCTGAAAAAAAATATTTATCTGTTAATGCTTGCTCTTGAAACTTCGCAGAGAACCTACACTTCTTATGCTCAAGATTTTGTGGATTTGTTAACGCATTTTAAGTTGTTGTTTTTTTTTTCAAATCCTTTAGAAATTAAAAATTATGTTTACTATTATTATTTCATTATCATTTTAAAGACATTATTTTATAATAAAACATTTTTTACCATGCAAGCGTAGTTCAGTATTGCCTATACAAGCCTGGGTGCTCAGGGTTGCAAAAAACCCACCTACCCAGAAAAACCCGGGCGGGTTTTACTGGGCAAAACCCACTCTGAAAAACCCAGTAAAACCCACCCCAGAGTGGGTTTTACTGGGTTTTTCTAAAGTTGATTACTTTTTTTATCCTCTGTTATATTAAAAAGATATTCTATTGAAATATATACGTAGTCTAGCCTAAAAAACTGAATCTATGGTGAAAATACTAATAACAATCTGGAAAAAAAAATTTATTTGAAAAATTATTGAAGAAAAATGTATAGGTTTCACATAAAAAACAGAATAATTTGAGTATAAATCATACTACAATAAAAGTTTTTTCATAAGGTTATTAATTCAAAATAAACACAGACAGAGGAAATACATTATAAATCAATCAGGTTATCAGTGTTAGAATTCTTCAATCTTAAATGTCTATGTATTTTAACTAATTTTAACGCCTTTTGTACACCCAGTCTATTTCTCAATTTTGACCAAACCAGTCCACAAGTAGAAAATACTCGTTCCAATGACGCAGAGCTAGCTGGACAATTGCTTAGAGCAACCATAAAGTTGCAAAAATCTGTCATATCTCTATCATTAGTACGCATTTCCACCAATTTCCACCACTGTGATGCACTGAATTTTTTTATTACATCAGCGTTAAACATGCTAGGAGGAAATATTTCCGGGTCTTTTAATTTGTAGCTCATGAGGGGAATCAACCATTTTGGGTGTTCTGTTTCTAACCACTCCTCAGCTTTCTGTAACATATCAGAGGTTAATCTTTTTCCTGCATATTTAGGATCCATAATGTTTGCTAAATAATGAATTGGGAGAAGAGCTTGGTTCAGCCTTTTATCAATTTGTTTTTTATAAGCGCAAAGATTTTCACTATTAAATACATCAAGCCAAAGCTCAACAGCAGTAGATATATTGGTTTTTTCTGCCTGCATCAGATTTAATACTTCGCTCAGTTCTGATAATTGTTTTTGCATGTGCAATGCTTCTTTATATATTGCAACATTGTCCAAAATCCGTATAATGTTTGTTGGAATTTCTACTACGGCTTCAGTAGATATTTCTACAAACTTATGGTAATTCTTAATATATGTATCAATACAATGAATTTGAGAATTCCAACGCGTAGCATTAGGCAACTGTGGCATTAGACCACCCTTCTCTTTTAACAAACCATGGGGCTGATGAGTATTTCGAAAGAATTTTTGAACCTCTGCCACATGTTTGATAACATCCTTGTTTGTGATCTCATCAGCGAGGAGATTAATATAGTGTGCAGAGCACCCATATGTAACAATACCCTTGTGTTTCTCTTTTATAAGCTGCCTTAGTTTTACCATCTTATTTTCATTGTCTGTGCATATTGCAAAAACCTTTACATCCAAATTTTTTTCACAATGTTCTATATCTTTTTCTGCTAATTCTGCACAATATTCTGATGTTTTTTTGTTACTTTCACAATCAACTGCATTTAAAAGAAATGAAGAATTGCCTGTATGGACACATGTTGCAAGTACTGCATCCCTGTTTATATTTGACCATCCATCTAATAATAAAGTAACAGTAGCAACACTTTGCATTTCTTTCTTAATTTCATCTTCAATATTCTCATGCACTTCATCCAACAGTTTTCCTCCTAAATCAGTACGAGTAGGGCCAGAGTAACCTGGTCTCATTGCTGTCACCATTTCTTTAAATTCAATAGTTGTGGCAGCATTGAAAGCAATGTTATTTGCATAAAAGAATTTTGCAATTTTCAGATCCAAATTATTCTTTTGACTATCTGTTGTACTTACAGTATAATCATTCATTATACGTTGTCGCTTAGCTCTACTAAATTCACCCCTTTCAGTTTCAGGAGGAGTATGTATTGGTATTCCACTTGCAGACGACTCATCAGCTAACAAATTGTTTACAGTTTCCACACGTACATTCTTATGATTGTTCAAAGATCTTTTCAAACACTTACTTAGATGAGCTCTTATTCTTTCAATTTTTGCACTTATTTCTGTGTTGCAGTAATTGCATGTGCATTTTCCTTTACTCTCAAAGTTTTTAGTAACCTCCAACCACTCTGGAGCAGTTTTTCTACCACCTCCATTAGACATTTTATGACAATCAACTCAAGCACAATCAGACTAACTACACTAAATTCAACACATGGACCAAATAAAATTTAACAAGTTTAGTAGAAAACTATCAAGTACAACTGAGAGAATTTCATGTGAAATGGGCAATAACTGGTAACCCCCACTCCTACAGCTAGAAGATGATTCACAAAACTGGTTCCTTTTCAATGGTCAACAGATAAATTTTTACCACCCCTCTATTCTATTCTAAGTTTTCAGAAAGGAGGTTGTACCCCCCTTTCCCCCATTATGAAAGACAGATGTGTGTGAAGAATGACCTTGTGGGATTTGATTTTGTATGATTAGTCATTGCCTTTGACCAGCCTCCCTTTTATTGTGGAAAACATGTGTTTGGAGACTGGAGAGTCACCTTGCTGGCTATATTTGACTGTATGACCATTGATTAGTCAGTGCCTTTGATTTGCTTCCTATGCAAACAAAAAAAATTTCCTCAAATATTTTTTAAGATTAAAATATAAATAAAAAGTAATCCTGTGTTAAAATAAGTTTAAAATGTGTGATGTATGTCAATGAGTACATATAACATTTTGTATCACGATGTCAGAAGGAACTTTTTTCAGACTTTTGCATCAATTTGTTTGTATTAATTACACTTTAATTGCCTATATGTTAAATCAATTCATCAAAATAAACTTGATTATTAATATAAGCTTTTTTAAAATAAGGTACTTACCCCTGCCCTCTCTTTTGAAAGAAAAAAAACAATAAAACATGAAAAACCCAATAAAACCCAGAAAAACCCAATAAAACCCAGAAAAACCCAATAAAACCCAGAAAAACCCATCCGGGCTGGGTTTTTCTGGAAAAACCCGGGTTTTTTGCAACCCTGTGGGTGCTACCATAATTCATTGACATTTCTATGATATTGCAGTAATAATATTCAGACATTAATCCTTCAGTATTACAGGGGTAATTGTGAGTCCAAGTCAAAATTCCGGAAAATTTCTTAAGTTAAAAAAGAAAAAGAAAAAAAAGTAGAAAAAAATTTAAACAATGATTTTTTTCCCTTTTCTCAGTATTTCTTAGTTTACTTAAAATATATATAAAATTTTACACATACCTATACCTGTGTTTTTAAGTTCCCCCTTTGAAAATTTGATTTCCGGAAACTTCTGCGATCAACGATTTTCTGAAACGTCTGGACCTTCGATCTCCGGAAATCCGGATTTTTTCCGGGGCACAATCAGCCCTGGTATTAAGAGTTACTGCCCGGTTTTGAACGATTAACACATTTTTCTCCAAGGCGAGTGGCTAATTAATGAAAGCTTAGCTGCCAACATAGATAGGAAAAAATCCAGTAGATTTTAAAATATAATTTAAATTTCATGATTTACATAATATGCTAAATATTTCACTTACAAGGAATTGTAGGGATTTTTATATTCATCAAAATACAAAATTGCAATATTTTCAAGTTATGATTGCCATTAAATGAATTTGAAATGTTACGTTTACTCATAATTTTGAATAGTAATAGTCATTTAATTCATTAAAGATAGTTTAGAGATTATTTAATTTAAAAAACAAATTCTGAGTAAAAATAAACTGAACATTTTCGAACAATTTTTTATTAAATCAGTAGACCAGAAGAAACTGTCAAAATACAGCAGTCTACGGGAAATTCCAATCACTAGAGCTATGATGAAAGTAATATGCAGTATGATGTCATTAAAAAAACTCCCTCTCTTTGCTCACTCTTAATAAAGGCCCTCAAACCTCCTTCACGGTTTAGGAGAATATTTTTTAGAGCAGTTATTCTAGATAACATCAACTAGCGATGTGCCTTGTAAGTGCAAAGTGACAATATTGTCTTTGGGCAAAGATATCCTATTATAAAGCTTGTGTGTGTTATTTGATGCATTTTCTCTCCTCTTTTCAACAGCTAGAAACTTTTAATACCACTTATACCACAATATTCTGGAATTATCTATTTTTACAAATCATGCATCATATCTATAGCATTTGTGAAATCAGGTATCACACATCCGCTTTAGAGTTTTATAATACCATCTAATCCAGAGTATACTTAGTTGCTAATTTTATACTTGCATGCTTCTAAATTCTAGAATATCTAAGATTGTCGATATTGCATTTCCAGCTCCTATTTAAAAGGAATAATGCAGAAGAAATAAAGAGAATCAAGATATGAATAATTTGATTCACTATAAAATACTGATAAAAAAACATCCCGACTTAAGAAAGCACCCCTCCCCATGTAGTTTCACACAAATAATGATTGTAAATCAGTACCAAAAAAACGCCCCTTGCCTACTACACAATTTAAAAGTTTTTATTCTAAGAATTTCTTTATGAATTTTTTTCTAAAAAATAGCTATCCTGATGTTTAAGGTAGAAGATTAATGTTATACTGTAAAAGACCAATGAATGGGGTGAAAAGGAAGAGGAATTATACATCACAGTAATTGAATTGAAGTCTGCTAAGAAAAATGCAGACGCTTGTTAAGGTGGGACAGGATATGGAAGAATTGAATCTAAAAGATGGAGTAAAAGGAAGAGAGTGTCACTCTGAGAAGTGTCCTAACGGGGGAAAGAAAAATGTGAATAGAAAGGGTAAAGAATTGAATGGAAGAAAGACTGCCCCCTCGTTCAAAAAAATATGGTCGAATTGCTATAGATTTACGATGGAATCCAACGCGTTGAAAAGTGATACCCAAATGCCAGATTTGTAATTTTATGTCATAATATCATTTTAAAATATTGATTTGATTTAATTGAAGGCAAAAAAATAGCAGGACAAATATACTGAATTCAATAATTCTTAGATAATAAATCAGAATTTATGAAATTTATATTTTAAAAAAATATTTAAAGAACACTATTTTTTTGGAGAACACTATATTTTGGGAACACCAAACGATCTCTTAAGTGATTGAGATTTTGGAACTACTACTTGCATCATGAATTTATTAAAGAATTTTTCTTTCAGTCATTTGAGTGGTGTCAAGAAAATCTTCAGGTAGAAAAAATGAGGATGTTGGCAAGAGAGGAAAAGTTATGAAATTTAAATTTTAGATTAGCGGAACACTGAGAAAATTTGGTCGGAATTATAAATTTTTAATTCACGGAAATCTGCGAATAAACAGTCAAGAGATTTGCAGGATTCCGCAAATTAGCGGAAAATCACATGCCTCATAAAATTAAAATTTGTAATCATTTGAGACTACCTAAATCAAAATATTTTAAAGTAAGGTTTCAATATTCTTTAAAATAAATATGTTGCTAAACTCTATAGTGCAAAAATAATTTATTCTATGATCCCTTAATCTCGCCATTTAAAAATTCTACAAAATTATTGATTGGAATTAATCATTTTTACAATCGGATAAAAGAGACAACTAAGCTCTGCCCTTCAATATTTGCTGAAAATAATGTATTAGTGTATGAGCCCTGAATTCATCGCCCTAAAAATGTTATGATGAAACATTATTAACTTTTTTTTCTTCATAAAATAACTTAATACCTAACAAATTTGAAACAATGAATCCTGCAGGTAAGGCTACAAGCTGGAAACATGCATATAATTAATTAATAGACTGTTTTAACAATTGAATTTTGTGATTTTAAGTAGTTTGCGTAAAAGGTGATGAAATCAAAAATCAAAATCCTTGAACTCTTTAAATTAATTACTTTAAAATCTGAACTTGTATTCATGGAAAGGGGGAATGATCTGAACAACCAAAATAATCAGGAATATAATAACAAAAAATAAATAAATAAAGATGGGGTCAAACGATAATGAAATATATTTTATGAGAAAAATCAGGACAAATATAAACCCTGAGAGATCTAAAAACAGTGGGCAAAAATGTTTTCAAGTTAATAAGATAAGAAAATATTTTACCGTTAAACTTTAACGAACTAGCCACATTATATATATGTCTTCAGGTTCTTTAAATTAGTAACTTTTCTTTAAATTTCTAATACTAAGTAGTATATTTCAGCTTATTTGTGAATAGTTTAAAAAACATTTACAACATATATTTTTAAAAGAAAAAAATACTTATACTTCTCTAGCAATAATTCTTACAAAAATAAAAATGTTACTCACTGATTATATTCATATGGTATGACAGACTCTTCAGAATTCAAACGATTGACGTAAAGAGTAACAGCAGACTAAAATAAAAGATAACTAACATAAATTTCACAAAAGTAGAACAAAATATGAATTTAGAAATAGAAGTTTTGATTCCATATCTAACATTGCTGATTTTACAAATTATGGGAAAAAGAACAAATATATTACTAAAAGAGAAAAAGAAAAAAAAATATATTCTTTCTACAATTTAAACAAATTTTTCCCCTTGCTACTAACTCAAAATGGAAAAAATGAAATAAAGAAAACATCATACAACTTCGCAAAATAATTTGGCATAAAGAAAGTACAATCTATGTAGCTGATAATTTTTTTTTTTTCAACATTGTAAAAATGCTAAACATAAAATATCAATAATTAATTTCAAGAAGATTTCTAATATCTAATAAATCTCACTCATATTTAGAATCAAAAATTTTTTTATCTGAATTTCCTAAAAAATTTAAAAAACTATTTTCTATGCAATAAATTTCGTCTAAATAATGTCGTGAAGCAGGAAACACTCAAAATCGTTACGTATGGCCAATGAATAATTTCAGGCTCTCCATAACAATTTACTTTTGGAGCACAACTATTTACGACCACTTTACTGTAGAACTCTATAAGTCCTAATTGAGATGAAAATTTCTGTTAATATATTGATTTCATTGCATATGTACATAGTTTGGTATTTACCTAAATAACCCTTTAACAGGCCATTTATTTCTAGTAAGGGTACAATAAAATACTTTTTGAATTCAGATGAAAAAATTCATTTAGATTAGTTGATAAATTAATTTGAATTTTAACAAGAATGGGCAATTACAGCATATCATAAACTATTTTATTTTCATATATAACTTATTGGAAATTCTCACCTGAAATCGAAAATCTGATTTTTTTTACGGAAAATGTTAATTTATTTAATTTTTTAAGATTTAAATTGCCCCAAAAGGTCTCCGTAAGTGATGCAATCAAAAACGATCATTGATTGGTTATGACATCGCATGTGCTGAATGGAAACTTGCCGTCTCCATCCGATAAGGCTATTTCAATGCTCTTTTAGTTTTGATATCAAACGAACATTCCTTGTAAATTATAAGAACAAAAATTTGTGAATTAAATTTACAGCTTTGAGAGTGTGTGCAAAGTGAAAGAAAGATTTGAAAACTTCAAACGTTGTTATTTATTACTAAAATATCTGAAGAAATGATTATGAAGCTCTTTACAGCGAATCAACATTTCTTTTCAGCTGAAATCAGTGCTGTTGAAGTTCATAGAAAATAATATTTTATTCCACTTACTTTTAGATTAAAATAATGCTCCATTACAGCCTAATTACTTAATTAAAATAAGTCGCAGATTGGATAGAAATAGTATACATTTAAATATCGGATGGATGATATTATTATTCGTTATTGCATTAAAACAAATCAGTATTTTCATAAATCTAGTTCATTGAAAAATATCAGTCCATCAGCGTTACAATCTATGAGCTAATGTTCAAGAATTCAAATAATGTAATTTAATGTTGCTTCTTTTATTTATTTATCACTAGAGTTGAAGGATTTTCTTTTTAAGTAAATATTTACAAATGAAGTTTATGTCATCTTTTTTTTACTACGTATTAAATATTTAAATTCACATTAATGCTTATATTTATTATTCTTTGCGTTAATAGGAATTTCGTTACAGTTAGAAATTATTTTTATTTATAAATTTTAATTCCTTTTTCTGCAATGAAGTACTAACAAAGTATGGTTATTGTTCATTTCTCTCCTTATTTTTGCAAACTATTAGTCAGTGCTTGCAATGAAGAATTCTAAAATAGTAAAATTAATACACTATACATTTTTAATTAAAAAAATTTAATTAAAATAGTTGAAAAAAATTTCAGGTTAAGGATTCGGTATAGTCGAAAACGTATCAACACTTTCAAGAATCCATTGAAGTATATCTTCTGATCATCATCATCACCATAATCTAGTTATACTTAAAATTTCACTTAATTTCCCATTTATCCACATCTAATTAACTCATTTATCCACAAAATTTCAGCGAATATCATTAAACTAGAAATTTCTATTTCACTAAAGCTAAAGAACAATAATGAAAAATTAAGTTATATAAAATGGAAAGAAATTCTAATGCACATTCTTTATTATTTATTAAATACTTAAAAAATAAACAGTAATGTTGATATTTTGTCTCAATATTTTTAATCTTTGAGTAAATAGGTACTTTGCTTATATGCATTTATAAAATTTTATTCCTGTTTCTGTAATAAAGAACTAAGTAAATTCATATGCTTGATTTCAAATACTCTTATAACACAGATTAGGGCAATTAAAATGAAGTTAATAAAATCTATTAGAATATTTAAATTTTTTTCTTTCAACTTTAAATTTTTTTTGCTGAAAGAATGAATTTTAAGTTTTGCTGGGATCACAAGTTTTTTAAAAGGCTACTGCTATGCTAAAGACAATTACGTGCTTTGAATTCACGCTAGAATAAATAAATAAAAATTATCAATAACTTAAGCTTCACTACATTTTAAAATCTAAAACTATTTATTCTACATAAATAATTGATCCAACATTTCTTTTACTCAAAATGAAAATAAATCTTCGCAATGAATTTGAAGTATACATTAAAATTAAGATTAATAGAGTTAAAAAAAAAATGGAAAAAACGAAGTTATTTTGTATTTATAATGCATCATTTAATTAGCAATAGTACACACTTACTTTATTTAACTAAAAAATCTTAAATATTCAGAGCTAGAAAATTTTGTCAACTATTAACAATGTTTCAGAGAGTAACATTGAAATTTAACATTATAAAAATACGTTATATTAAACCCACATTTTTATTAAACGATATTAGGGTGCAATTTTTTATACAGATTGCTATTGACCATCAGAAATAGTTGGACTTAATTACGAAAATTCAAACGAAAGCAAGAACGTATTGGCCTTCACGGCACAGTGATTGTAAGTGAACGGAAGATGGACACATGTGACGTCAGTTCGTGAATAATCACGTGACTCCCCGTTTCAGGTGAAAACGAAAGTAAGCTATTTTTGATTAAAAATAACTAAATAAATAGCCTTCTTAGGAAAGTAATAAACTGTTTTCTGGCAGTTTTGGGGGATTCTGAATGCATTAAATTTTTTTAATAAAATTGACTGTAATTGTACAGTAGAGAGCCAATTATCCGGGATGCTCGGGACCATCGCTATCCCAGATATCTGAATTTCCCGGTTTTCTGGATCGACCAAAAAGTGTCGTTAATCGATGTTTTATCGAACCCGAGGTACAAGGAAAAAGTGTAATGCATAAAGTAAGAGAAAAAAGAAAGGTGCTCCTAACTTTAAAAAGAAAAAAAAATGGTAGAAATATAACATTTAAAAGAATAAAAAAATTTGCAAGTTTAGACAAGAAAATCAAGTTTAAAAAATACAAAATTCTCATATTTATTTTCTAAAAATAATTACAATTCCTAAATTAAATAATATAAACAAAACCAATGATTAAATAACGCAATACATTTCATACCTAATTATACGGGGAGAAACGATAAAATAAAAGGAAAACTTATTAATCTAAATAAAAACACTTGAAAATTTTCAAACCGAAACGATAGTTAAAAAAGGCACTAGCATAAATATTAAAACCCAGAACAAGGCAAGATCAACGGAATTCCAAAAAAAAAAAAAAAAAAAAAAAAAACATAATGATAAAATTTATGAATAAAAAGAATTTATTGAGTGCGAAATTTATCGCGAAAAGAAAAAAAATCAAACGTAGTGGAATCAGAAAAACAAAACTGTAATCTGCTTCATAAAATAGTCCTATGTTTAAATTAATAAACAATTCTCCTTTTATTTTATTTTTTTTGTTGATAAAAACAAGATTTTTAATTACAGCAGATGTGATTCCACACCAAGAAAAGCTTGCAATTGATACCGCAATTCCAAAGAATGAGTATTTATTCAAAAGAAAAAGATTTTATTTTTATTAGTCGATGTCAAATAAATATATTTTTCTCTTTTCTTTTACTGTTCACTGATATGCATGCAATGCATTCCCCCCCCCCCCCCCGTAAATCAAGCAGAAAACGAAATCAGCATGCCACACCCTTGAGTTTGATTGACGGCCTAAAAAAAAAAAAAAAGATTCCTCCCTTCCCTGCCTTCAAGGTCACGGAGGAAATGACGTTTCTCTGGGTAAACGGGGAAAAAAATTTCCCCTTCCTTACATTTTCCTCTACTTAACTTCAAGGATGAGTCCTATTTCCGCTTTTTTCGTTCTAGTCTAAAATCGTTCTAGTTTAAAATGGCGGGAAAATCGAGCAAAATTTTTCCCGGTTATCTGGATACCGGATAAATGGTTCTCTACTGTATATTTTTTGTGGTAAGTATGTTGATTATTACCAAACAGGTGTTATAAAAAAGAAACTTCATGACTTTCATTTCTTTTCATTTGTAAAATAAATTTTATAATTACTCCAAACTGAAAACGGAATTACATACTATAACTTATTTTAAATTCCTTAGAAACAGGCATATTGTAACCAATTTTATTTGAAAGGATACCTATTACTTCATCAGAGTTGAAATTAATAATAAATGGCATAACAAAGTTATAGAGGTGGTATGCTCACCACGACCTTAGAAAGAGTTAAGATTAACAGAAAACAGAAAAATTATTAAACAGAAAAATTCCTTTTTTTATCTATATCTGGTGACAGTAACTATAATAGAACAGCCTTCCTTGAGGGGATCTTATCCTAATCTACTCCATAACCAACCCAATTAACAGATACAGGGTATCTGCTACATTTCAGATTTTCAAATTCATGACTTTTCATGATTTTCCATGACTAATTCCAAGAACTTTTCATGACTTAATGAAGTTACTATTTTCTCCCAACAAAAACAGAACAATAAATTAAAAAAGCATTATAATAATGTTAATTGAAATGATAGGTATAACCAAAACTATTATACTCTGCATCTTCATATTTATAGATCTTAACTTGAAAAAACAAAGTAAAGAAAGAGTTGAAGCAATAAAATAAGTGAAACAAAATACAAAAGCAAATAATTTTTTTTTCTATTTTTCTGCAGAATTATATTCTAAAAAATATTTTTCTTGTTCATTGGAAAAGAAAGAAATACTCATGATTTTTCTGTTTTCATTTCGGAATTAAAAAAAATTCGCCAATGATTGCCTAGCTTCAGCTAGAATTTCAAATTGACAAAATAAAAAAAAATAAATTATAATAAAAGTTTTGAAATCACAGAAGTTTAAAAGATAATTTGCACTAGAAATGATGTTTTATTTCTTCATTTTTTAGAAATGTTCTTTGCCTTCGTTTCAAAAAGAACACCATAATATTTTAAGAACATGGTAAAAATATTTTATATTTTGTAAAATATGACTTGTGTGGGGATTTTTTCACAAATTCAGATATGCGGAACACCATTAAATTGGAGGGGTTCACCATTCGGAAACCATAAATTCGGAACAACATTAAAAAAATTTAAAAATTAAGATTTTTCGGCGACTCAAATCCATGACTTTCCATGATTTTTTTAAATAAACTGGTTCAAATGATGATATTTCATGTCAAATTTTGTTCAATACCGAAATTCATGACCTTCCATGATTTTTCATGACTTTCCAGGAGCGCAAGATACCCTGCTAATACTAATTAACAAAGTTGATGTAAAATTAACTTTATAAGGCAGCCAAATTAAAATGTTTGATTAGGACGTTTTTCCTAAATGTATACCTGTAAATTCTTTGTTATAATTTGCTCTTGTAATTTTGAATCTGCATCTACTAATCTCGTCGTTGCATTTAAGTGCATTTTTAAAATAATATTTATTCACGTCAAATACTATTTAACTATCATTCTTATTATTTGCACAAAAGTTCAGAAAACTAGCCTTCAATTTGAAATCTATCCAACCATTCTACAGAATCTAAATACACCTTTCCTTTATGACTACAGCCTCATATTAATGTTCGCTCTCAATATTCTATTTTTATTTTTGCAGCCTGCTAGTCGAAAATGTTTGAGCAACAATCAACTAAATAGCCCACAATGTAATGGTAATAGCGATTCATTTTTAATGATGCCACATAAAATTATTTTTTAACACGATTGTAAATTCCTTGCGGATCTATTGATTAACTACAAAATTAACAATTATTAATACTATTGTTCAGATTAGTTTAATTTGCATAAATTTCCTTTTTTTATAAAATTCCGCAGTTTTAAAAAATGTATAAGCCGTCTATAAGTGGACTAACTCGATATGTTAATACAAATAATACCTATACATATCCTACGCTCAAAATGATCAATTAAATTTAAGAAACGGTGATCCAATCAAGAAGAAGAAAAGCTTTAAAATACAATGATAATATTCAACTTTAAATACAAATTAGATTAATAAGAATTTCTCTATAATGGTAAACTGATCATACTTGACAACTAGCAGTAGCTTTTCCTTCCTCACAATAATTTACAGGTGCTAACCCAGGAAGATAAAATGCGATTGCAGATGACAAGTGAATAAATAAAATGACATATATAAATAAGTTAGCTTTAGCCATCATTTACAAATTATAACAATACCACCTCACATAAATAAAACACGTAACATTGCAGAAAACAACAGATCAACTGCCGATTTTTATGCTGCCATTAATTTGTAACGAAATTCATTGAAGACCCAGAAAATATGAAGTGAAAAATAAGGAGACCATTCTTGTTGCATTCAGTTCACGCATCGAGCTCTCATTCATTCGGTGCGCGTTAGCGAACTTCTCGGAAGTTTTGGGGCAATCTAGGTGAATGAAATTCGCATGTGCGATCGCCCGACAATGCGTCAATCAGGGTTTCTAAAGATTCGCACACGTAATACGAATGGTTCCTCAAAAGAGATTTTCATGAATGTGGTTGCCGCACTTCCGATCACCGTCGAGAAATTATGAGAACCTGATTGATGTTGTTGCTGTTGTAATTCATTTACATCGCACTAGAGCTGCACAATGAGCTATTGGCGACGGTCTGGGAAACATCCCTGAGGATGATCCGAAGACATGCCATCACAATTTTGATCCTCTGCAGAGAGGATGGCACCCCCGCTTTGATAGCCTGACGACCTGCACGTGAATTCAAGCACTTTACGGTAGAACAGTTTAACGAGGACCAATACCGCACACCCTCGGTCCCTACGCAGACTGATCCAAGTGGTCGCCCACCCGCACACTGACCTCAGCCAGTGATGATTGACTTCGGTGATCTGCTGGGAACCGTGTCTTAACGATCTGTCCACTGCGGGACCCTGATTTATGAAATATATTCTATTACAAAAAGCTCACCAAACATGTTCCTTTTTTTCTCTTGGCGATGATCTGAGGCGCGGTAATCACATTCGAGGAGAATGCTCCTTTACTTAACTTATTGTTGTTGTTAAGTTACGTCGCACTAGAGCTGCACAAAGGGCTATTGGCGACGGTCTGGGAAACATCTCGGAGGATGATCCGAAGACATGCCATCACAATTTTGATCCTCTGCGGAGAGGATGGCACCCCCGCTTCCGTAGCCCGACGGCCTGCGCGCGAAGTCGAGCACTCTACGGTAGCACAGTTTAACGAGGACCAATTTCGCACACCCTCGGTCCCTACGCAGACTGATCCAAGTGGTCACCCACCCGCACACTGACCGTAGCCAGTGATGCTTGACTTCGGTGATCTTCTGGGAACCGTGTCCTAACGATCAGTCCACTGCGGGACCTTAATTTATTGAAGACGTGGTTTTGTAATAAACGTCATTGAGAGCTACGCTAAATCATGCGTCATTTATTTTCGAGAGAAAAAGTAAATAAAACGTATTCATTTTATTGCAAATAAAGATTTAGCAACACTGGTAACCTGCTAAGGGTAACACTTTGAACAACTGCTGAGCACTTTGAACAACCTGCTAAGGGACCAAATGTGTGCGGTATCGGTCCTGGTAAAACAGCTCTACATCAAAGTGCTCGATTTTGAGCACAGGTCGTTGAGGAGCCAGCCCTTCACAGAGGATAAGTTACAGAGGGATATGTTTTATTGGATTAATCACTATGGGAGGTCTGACCTTACTTAAGATAAGGGGATAAATGTTTTTTTTCTCACCTATTTCTGAGCATATATCCCAAGTTTCGTTTGTTTGTCTCCCTCTTTCTCGTCTGTTGCATTTTTTACTAATTTTTTCGAATAGATAAATATTTTTTAGTTATTTTTTTAATGATTTAACTTCTTTAATGTATTTCCCATACAGCACAATTCGTCCATTAGACGTCTAGATTTTTTCCAGAGTCCATTAGAGGTCGTAGACCACGCATGGATGAATACTAGACGTCTTTCTAAAGCTCGTTTACAGATTATCTATCTTGGTTGAGGTACAGATATCTTATACACGTCCGTGGTAGGTTTAGTGTGGATAAGACACACTGTGGATGTTGCATGAGATCTATGACACTCACACGACCACCATAAAACATAGCAAATGATATTTTAAGTTAGGAAATTAGACACAAAAACGTACTTTCTCTGATTAAGCATACCTTTTTTCGATGGATGGAAATATTGTTTTAATAGTTTGGTCAGGAGCACGCTTTAAAGTTTGGCCCTTTAATCTTAAATTATTTTTTGCGTATTTCCCTATATCCCAAAAGAGAATTGAAAAAAGTTTGCTTACAATTATAAAATTCGTTTTTCTAAAGATAATTTCATACAAAATAATATAACTTTTAGTAAATATTTATTTACTATTTTATTTAATGACAGTGGAAAAACTTTAGAATTGTAAGGTATACAATTTTTTCATCGATGAAAAATTGATCATTTGAAAGAATGCAATTTTAAATGTCAAAAAATAAAATGTTAGCAAAATCGGTCCAATAGTTCCTGAGAAATAAAAAACTCGTATTTTTCGAAATTTCGTTTCTCACCTCCTTAACTTTTTGTGTCTATTTTTTGTGACTTAAATTTCATAATTATAAAAGCAAATTTAAATCGTAGAAGAAAGAATGTTTCGTGATGATATGTGTTAAACAATAATTAATTAGTTGCAGGCTCATGCCAATAGGTAAAAAGCTTCTGCAGAGTGAAACAGAAATCTTGTTGGAGAGTCTACTTTCCTCTCTGCAGAGAAAAGAAGACATAGGCAGACAAACAGCAGCCATATGTGGCAAGTTTTTTTTCAAATGTAAGTTAGTTAATATTCGCTTCTCGAACGCAAATTTAAAATTTGTATATTGAAAAATTATTAAAAATTTCAGCTATATTGTTTGAATTTTATATTGTAAGCCGATGGACTCACTCTTCATCTCAAATGGAGATAAAGAGCGAGTATGGAGAAATTAGCATTTTAAGAAATCATAGAGAGAAATTTTAAGTCTCTATTTATTTACAATATATATTAACATAGAATCCCCTGATTGAAATAATCCTTTTTTTGTCCATAAAATTACACTATGAAACAATTAAAAAAAAATTTACATTTTAATGGGCATAACCATTTCGAAGTTTGTACAAAACTGGACACAATATCATTAGATATTTTACGTGGTTGCAATACTAATAACTTTATTTGCAAAACTGAACTATTACGCGGTACAGAAGGGAATATTGAATTTAACATTAAAACGATTCAAAAACCAGTCGATGCATACAAAAATAACATTTTCAGATCAAAATGTTCCTTAAACATTTTGTGAAACGTACATGAAATTTCAAATTTTTACTATCGAGTAATTTTTGCGTTCTAGGAGTTAGTAGCGTGGAAATTTTTTGAAATAGCTGTGACTGCGATAAATTTTTTTTCTTTATTACAGAAGTAACTTTTAAGCTTACAGTGTGTGGTAAATTGCACCATACAGTACAAAATACATCGATAACAGAAAAAAAAATGCTATTTAATTTTGCATTAAAATTAATCTGCACATTATGGAATCAAAATTAGTGATTTTAGCTTCTTAGAAAGACATTTGAAAAAAATGTGAAGTATAAACTGAAAAAAATGTGAAGTATAGACAATTGCCAACCACCAACCATGGCATCAAAATTCTCTCTGCCACTGCATTTCTTCTATGCTTACAGCTAACATATTTAGTTTATCCCATGCATTTCAGAATAAATGGTTTTGGAAAATAAAACTTTTCTGGATGAACTCTGAAAAACACATTGCCAGGTCTGAAATTTTTTCTTTGAGACTGAAACCAAGGAAGTTCAGCGTTATATTTAAAAGTCACTCTGTAATATGAAAAAAAAAACGTTTTCCCATCTCAATAGAAACATATTCCTATTAGTTGCTATCTAATTGATTGATTTTTGATGAATATCCAGTGGACAGGTAAGTGAAGTTACATTAGCTTAGATATTTCTACAGGCGGTTTTTTGCAATATTTTTTTGAGTTGATAAACGTTAAGTGCATCATTTGAATAAATTCTAGAACAAATTTCATCCACTTTAAGCAATAGAACTTTCTAGATCCTTTTGTAGAGGGTTTAATTCACCTGGTGATACTGACATTTAACGAGACATATTTCTAATAATTTAACTATTTTGCAAAAGGAAAATCTAAAAAAAAAAAAAAAAAAAAATCAGATAGGTGTCTTAACTTTTTTATAAGCTTCATTATAACTATATATTTTTAAAGTGTTTTATAATAGTAAAAGTAAGAACAATAAAATAAAATTAAAATGAACAATAAAATATAATTCTTCATTTGATTTAAATTAATACTTAAGTATTTAAATTAAACTGTAAACACAAATATATTTAATTTTTTTAAATAATTCAAATTTAAAAAATTTTGATTTTAAAAGCTCTTATTTCTTAGACTTTTTTTTTAATAAATTGCACCAAAGTAGTTTTTAAAAAAAAGCTTAAATATGATATGTCAGGATAAATAGGAATTGAATGGAAATTATATTTAAAAAAAATATTAAAATATTCATGATAACATCTATCTAAGAATATCTGAATAGCAATAAAAAAATAGACAAAGTCAAGTACCTATGGGAATAGTGAATGATTGTGTGTGTTCACTGTATTGATTATGATGCTGACAATGTCAGTACATGGAATTCCATCAACCTGGACGTTTTTCTCTAATTTCTAAAAAAATAAAAATTCAATTATCACCTTAACATTGAAAAAGTGTTGATATTCTTGTTTGGAAATGTCACTGTATAATAAAATAATAAATAAAGTTTAATCAAATTCAATAAAAAAAGGACAAAGTTAGAAATACGTTTTAGAGGTTTTATAACTGTTGGGGAGGAAAATATAAATAAATTTTAAAAAATATCGCACTAGCTCCATGCTATAAGGCTAGTGTGAACAAAGCCAAAGATTTTTTTTTAACACTAAACATACCAACACTTAATATATACCTATTTCTACCATAGTCGGTAAAATGACTGGACTTATTATTTCTTGATTGAATGTATGAAATATGGATGTTAGGAAGGAAATAAACTAAAAAAAACTTTATTATAATTCAACAAAATTGTATATAGCCAATTTTTATGTATTACAAATACAAAGAATAAAACTTTTTTATTCATTGTGCAACGCATTTTTTACATATACAGGGTGTTTACATTGTACATTTTCCGCAAACATATTTCTTCTAATTATTATTTCTATAACTATAATTCTTATTATTTCTTCTAAGAACTTGTGCTGTCTTGATTATTTCGACATTTTTCTGGGTGAAAACTGGCAGTTAGTTTGAATTGAAGTAAAGCTAACAAAATAAAATAAAAGCTACTTACCAAAACATTTAATTTTTGTCAATTTTTTTTACACAAAAATGCCAATCTAAAATTTTAGGTACTTTCTTGAAATTTAAATTCAGTTATTCTGGTTGAACTACGCAATAGTCTTTGCAAAAATGCGCAACTAATTGAATGCAATACATGGAACATGCATTACATTGTAATTTCTGATCCTATAACCTTTTAAAGTAACAAATTGTTCTCCCAGTCAAATGACCGGTTGTGGTAGAAAATAGGTATACGACAAGTATTATTCGAAACAAACAAAATACAAATAATAATAGAATATTAACTTTATATAAATGCTAGAAAAAGTTATGAAGTCCAATGTACAAAAACGATAAGATGATAAGCGCATTTTCGATGCAAAAGTTCTTAAACGGTCATTTGGCCGGTTATGGTATGTTTAGTGTTAAAAAAGATATTAAAAATGTATATGTGCAAACTAGCATACTGTCAAGGAGATTGGTGCAGGCTGAAGATTTGTAGAAGAATTTGTTATTGGTTGAAAATGGAACTGAAGAAATATATTGATGAGGTTTTGAAATCGTTGAAGAGGGTTAATTTTCCAATTGCCCATGTATCATTGTCACAAAGAAGCAAAATAAACATAAAAAAATAATATTATTTGAACAAAATAAATGTTATTTAAATCATGAAGGATTTAATAATGTGGCAAAATGATCAATAACAATAATCTGCCAATATCCAATTGATTGTAATATAATCAATCAAAAGTAACCTAATATCTTTATGTTGCTTTTGCATATTTAAAGCTCAAGTTGCAGTGAAATGATTTTTCATTTTGATGTACATATTTAAAACTATTTTTGACTATGATAAACTTAAAATAATAAATTTTTAAATAAGTGTAAAGTGTATCTGCATGGTCTGAGTCTCACATGACACTTCCCTGCCTTCATAAAATCATGTAAAACATTAACTTTTTTTGGTTAAGGAATCCAAGCATTGGCTATGAATTGTTACAAACTATTGTCATGGCTTTGTTTAATGTTTATTCTCCCTTTCTTGACTTTCAAATTTAATATGTATTGGCGGTAAGAATTAAATATAACAATTCATTTTTACAAAATTAAAGTAATGTAGTAACCATGTATCAGTTTTCATATTCTGTGCAAATGCTAGTTGAGGTAGTGTCTTCAAATTGAATGATTTTCTCTTCCATGCCAATGTTACTGAATAAAAAGATATTAATTTATTGAGAAAATTAAATTATTATTTAATTTTTTTATTATAGGAAATATGTTATGCTTATTGTTGCACATCACTTGTTTAGTGAATGGAGTTAAGATTTAAAAATAAAATGTATAGACATGTTCAAAATGATACTGAATGAACTGTTTAGACAAATTTATCAAAATTGTCCACAATAGCTGCCCTAACCTCTATAATTTATGAAAAAATAAATAAATAAAAACAAAGAAAACGAATTCAAGAAAAATAAGTGTTCTAGCCACATAAACTTCCATTTATTTTTGACAGAACAAAACAAGAAAGACATTTGTCCTAATGAGATAATACATCAACGCCAGTACATAACTATACAATCTCTGAACTTCAGAGATAAAGAAAATTATTATTTAAACAAAAATAGCCATATTATAAATTACTGAACAAAATATACATGTTCATTAAAATATTTTTAAGTAGTTAGGAAAGTTAATTTAAAACAAAAGGCTTTATAAGATAATTCTTTTTCAAAATAATTAATAAAGAAATGTCATATGTTTGACACATATATTATCTCTCTAGCATGCAATATATTATAAGTCTTATATACAGATTCTGAATTAGGAGACACTCATAGAGAAGTTATGCATAAACAAATATTGCACTCTATTAATTCAATATTATACTCATTAACTTTATATTCAGATATGGCACACATCCTATTGGAAGAATATTTATGTCATTATTTAAAATTAAGTTATTTAAAACTTTAAAATTTAAAGAAGCAAAATCTAAAGACAAAAAAATTTTAAACATAGTTAAACTAACATAAATAATTTTAATATAATACTTTTATCTGATGCAAAAATTTGTCACATTTCTTTATTTATCAGCATACAGATGAAATAATATGAAAATTTAAATACAAATGAAAACTTCAATACAATTAAAAAGACAAAAGTTATGAATTTGGATTATATATATTTGTAAGAAATTTTTAACTCACAAATTTAAAAAGAGATATTTTTTAAGTAAATAAAGTGAAGTCAAGAGAATATAAAAAAGAATCAGTAACAACATTCATTCTCAAAATAAAAAAAAATATAACT
This sequence comes from Parasteatoda tepidariorum, assembly GCF_982258835.1. NCBI lineage: Eukaryota > Metazoa > Arthropoda > Arachnida > Araneae > Theridiidae > Parasteatoda > Parasteatoda tepidariorum. Next base: position 54,924,919 of record NC_141765.1, read on the forward strand.
CAAATCATTCTCATAAATATACTGACAAAATATTATATTTAAATAAATTTATACTGTATAATTTTTGATAAATTTGACTAAATAAAGTAGATCACTTATAAAATATATTCACAAATCACACATAATTTCTGAAAAAAACTTGAAGAAGGGCAATCTTTCTTTGTAAAAAAAACAAAATTTCATCGTCTGCCAAGGGAATAAAATTTAATTAAAAATAAATACCATGTTAGACAAAATATTTTTGGCATATTGTAAAAATATTACATAGTCATATTTAAATACTATATTTTAAATAAAATTTAAAAACATATTTCTGAAACAACAGGAAAAAGTACATGCAAACTTTAGATTAGTTTTTTTTCTGTAAACATTAACAGTCATCATCAACAAAAAATGCTCCCTGTAATAAACATAATGAAAATATAGTATCAAAAGATACTCTCAACAGCTGTTGCATTTTTCGCAAATTTGTTTTGAAAACATTATCATAAACTATTTAGGGTATCTGAACTTTATATCAGTATATATGATTATACACATATATATAGCTACTTACAAATGTACACATTTATTATATACATATCGTATATATTTGAAAAAAACAATCATTATAACATATTTACTTTCACAGTAAAATTATTTAAACAGAACAAGGAAATTTTTTAAAGGACTAGTCATTTTGCAAGCAACTTACTATCTATTACAACAATCTAGTTTATAAAACTTAGGTTGCAATGTTTGAAACTGCTTCAAAAATAAATAGAGCTAGCTAAATATTAAACATATAAACACGTAAAAACATTTTAGATAATTTAGGTTTGTTTAAATTTGAAAAATTACTAAAATTTATTTAAATTTTTGCTTTAAATCTTGCAGCAGATTAAATAATAACAATTTATATGCATTAAGCTCAGTGATTAGTTATAAAGAAACTATTAAGTTTATTAATTAGTGAATATAAAAGGAATTTTTTAAAAATCTTATACACTAAATTATATTTCATCAATTAGCATCATTGACTGTAGATATTACCAAAATTAGAATTTTTTTTAAATGCATAATTTTTTTTTTACTTATAGATAATGAAACAAAAAAATTTAATCAGCAGAAACATGCAACCTCTGTTAATTATTTCTGCATGATATACAGCAGAATAATAAAATAAAAAAGAAGCAACGACATAATATTGTAACATTACATTATATCACATTAAACTTGTTAGGTAGGGAAAAAATTAGATCATGAAATAATAGAATGACATGAAAAAATATTAAGAATATGAATACAAAATTTTAAATATTTTTATGTGGAAAAATATGTTAGTCTCTCAAAATGGGTTTTTAATATTCTCTTAGTTTATATATTAGCTAGCTGAAGTCAAATGATTCAAACATTAGATAAAACTATCAAAATATCTTTCTTAAAATATACCGTTCTCACTGCTGTGTTTGATGTGTTGTAAAATGAGCACTTCTATTGTTTCTGAAAACTACTTTGCTCATTTATAAAATGTATAATCTGATTTAGTAAAAAAGTATGCATCAAAGTTTAATAAAATTGGTTATAGGTATGTGAATTCATTCATATTGGTTAAAGTGCTAAAAAAGTAGCTCCTACCTTCAGAGATATATTCTATAGACTAATTTCAATATTGAATATACTTATAATATGCCTCATGAATAAATATATAGGAATATGGGAAAATAAAGCTGTCATATTAGGATGATATGATTTAAAAATAGTATTAATTATAGCACAGTTTGATCTACTATTTTTATATTGATAGGTGGCTATACTGGGGATATTTTACATAACATTGAAAGTAGAAAACTAATTAAAATCAAATAAAAGGAATGAATTTTGAAAGTAAAAATGTTCACAACTTATTAAAACAAGTTAGAACAGAGTTAGAAATCGTGCTTTTTGTTATTCAACAGAAACATAAAAAAAAATAATAAACAAATAAGTAAATTTAAAAAGAAAGTTTGAGTTTTATATGCAAGCAACTGCTATAAACATCAATAGCTATAACTATTTTGATTAAACTATTCTGAAAGTAAAATAAAATGCGTTAAATAGGGTCATAGTTATAATACTTTGACAAAATTAATTAATAGAGAATTAGAGTACAATGACTTAATATTTTAACCAAGTGTTATTATTATAGGATTTATTTTGCAAATACCAGATAGTTCTGTTTACTATAGTATATTAATAGCATAATCTTTTTTTTTTTTTTTGAATCGGAAGTCAATGCACAGTTCTTTTTTAAAGCTTCAGTGGATTTGGTAATAGAAAAAAAACTTGGTAAAAACAAATAGGTATTTTTATATTTAGACTACTTTTTGGGGGAAGTACATATAATTTGTTCTAATGTAAAGAAAGGCAGCCACCTATCAAAGACTATATTTGTAAATGTCAATTACAAATCATCTTAAATAAAATTTTATGTGTTAACTATTTGTGCAAAAACTTAGGCACTGATCAGACTTTTCTCACATGTATGAAAGTTTTAGTGTTTTAATACTTAAACACTGAAAATTCAGTGATAGGCAAAGAAGGCAATTTCAGACACAGCAGCAAACATTCATGATTGTCAAATCTATAGCAAAAAACTTGGACCGTCTTCAGATCTGAATTTGCATATGCAATGCATAATAAAACTATACGTTCTATATAAACTGATCTATAACTCTCACTAAAGCCACTTTTTTAATAAATGCCTTAAGATTTCTATTTTCTAAATTTAAATGAACTAGATTTTGGTTTAATAAAATTATCAAGAAAATAAAAGCAATCAATAAAAGTCAGATTCATAAACTACTAGAAGTGGTTACACAAAAACAACACTTAATTATACAAATCTCTTTAATGTACAAATTAAATAATAGCTTCAACTCTTTGCTTAGGTTAAATCAGATACATAATTTATCTATGAACCACATATTAAGCAACAACCCACATATGGAAGATACAATATGTTCTGTTTTTACAAGACATCTGACAAGAAGCATGCTATGTGACAAATATCCTAATGGAACATACTATACAGTCAAACAGCACATCAGCTTATAAAACTTTTAATTAAATAAAAAAAATTTTGTTTTAAAAAATATTGAGAGTTTTTAACATTGTTAAATGTGTTTTACTATGAGAAAACTATATCAGAGTTGAAACTACAACATTATAATAAAATGTTTTAAGTACTAATTAACAGAAGTAATCGATACAAATTTATGCACATGAAACTGTTTTTTGAGTACTTCCCCTGATTAAGTTATTTCTTTACACACTTCCAATCTGGGGCAACTACAAGGAATGTTGCTACAGAAAATAGATTTCTCCTAATATCTTTTGTCTAACAAAACAATTATCAGTTTGTGCAAACTAATAGTATAAAAAAGGTTTGGTTGCCAACAACAAACTTTAAGATCACTTCACACAGTTGAATAATGATATAAAAATTACTCTATGTTGATGGCAATATCACTATGAAATAATAAACAATGAATTTTACATTTATAATATAAGAATTACAAAGTTGGGCAGACAGTCAATAGTGTCCATTTCTTCAAAACTTTAATTAATGAAGAATAAAGGAACTGCTTGTCCAACACAAATATGATCAAATTCTTTTAGTTCTTAGAGTTTGTCCACAACAGTACCAGAATGCAATGAAAATGTGTGCACTTGTAAATATTTTATAACAAAGTCACAATCTTTCATTCACTGTGTCTTTCTTCAGTGAATATAATGAGATTTTTATCCTAATCTCTTAAAAATTTATTTAAATGCACCAGTGGGAGTTCAGGTATTAATGCAATAACAGTCAAAAATGATGACACCCACATTTGGGCATTAATGCCTTCAGTAAATCACCATAAAAATTCTGTGAATACTATTTCACAAAGAATACATTTTACTACGTGGCCCAGCCATCTGCAGTAAGACGTGGCCTTTTGCTGATATGAGGATCATAGTCCATGTTTGGGTCTGGAGAGGAGGATGTAGATGGGGCAAGTGAATGACCAGGAGATAAATGACCTTGATCAGAAGAAGGTCGATGAAGATTAAGAGAATTATCACGTGGTGGAGAAATTGGTTCACTTTTTATTTTGATTGGTAAGGGAGATGATGATGGAGGTGGAGTTGCACTACTAACAGAGAGATGAGGTAAACTACTGATGGTAGAGCTTGGACTGCAAAAAAAGTAAGAGTTTAAATAGGCTGATAAGAGATATACATGGGAAGGTTACAATATTTAATAAAGTATTTTTAAACAAAGATATAACATTTTATATAATAATATTCAACATTCAAAGCTCCACCATTAAAAAATACGAAAATTTGGTGAAAAAATATTGGTCTACAAGCGGCATTTAAAATTTGTATTAGAATTTCAAAGTCAATAATATTTATTTTCTTCTTGATCATTTAAAAAAATAAAATGTTTATGATTACACTTCTAGTATTTACAAATCACATTGCTTAGTTTTTAGTGGAGAAATTATTTCTACATCACTTTCTTTGTTTATTTTTTAATTTAAAAATAGATGTATGCTGAATTAATCTAGTTCTGAAACTATTGAGGACATTATAAAGTATAGGATTTTTAACTATTATGACATGAATAGTGAAAGTATAATATAAAACACCCAGTCTTTGTTACAGAAAATCGAAAAATAGCTTAAGCTATGAAAGATGACACTCTGTAATGCAGTAGCTGGCCCAATAAACTGAAGAAGAAGAGATTACATAGTTAAAGATTTTATTGAATCTAGAAACAATAGCACAAGAGATAATGCTAATTTGAAATTTCAATTAATTTTAAATTCTTGCATGCCTCTGAGTTCAAATTAAGAGTTGACTGAATATATAGTATATTTACATGAGTTTCAAATTTACCATTATGCAAAAAATATATTCTTAATCCTAACTTTTGATAACAGGAAGATTATATAAAAGAGTAACAACAATACTAGACCAAATCCACTTTTAAAAACGAATGCGACAGGCACTATAGAAGAAGCAACACACTCTGCTTAAATTGGTGTTACAGTCGAATCTCAATCTAATGAACTAGGTATATAGTGAATACTCAGTTATGGAGAACTTTTCAAGTGGTCCTGTCCAAACTTTATTTAATTCAAGTAATAGCTAAGAAATTGATAGTTTATAGTGGAGTCAAATTTCAGTTTCACATAGACTTTTTTTCAGATCTCCAGGTTTAAACTTACACGAATTGTGACTGCAAATAACAACTAATCTATACATTGAGTCAAATTTTAGTCTTTATGCTTATCACTTTAAATTAGAGCAGTGAAAATGGTGAATTCTGTAAAAAGGAAAGTATTTTCGAAAGAGGATAAGGCGAAATTTGTCAAACGTATTGCAGACGGAATTAGTCAACCTGCACTGTTTAAGAAATTTCCTTCTCAAAGTCTAAAGATTCAAAAATTTGGAAAAATCGCAATGCAACTCTTAACAAAAAAATATTGACTCTTTAAAGATACAATATCAGGTTGAAAGAAAACAGGAAAGAAGCCCTGCTAATATGGTTCACGATTTAACAGAGTAAAAATCTTCCTGTGGCCGGACCCTTGGTTCAAGTTAAAGCCAATGAGTTTGATGAAAGAATAATAAAAAAAAGGCTTTGTGTGTCCTAAACTGGACTGTTTTACAAAATGACTCCTAATCAGACATGAAAATTTAAAGAAGAAAAATGCACGAATGGGAAGCTTTCCGAAGTGAGAATAATTGTTCTTGTATGTGTAAATACGAGCGGCTCAGGATAAGCGAAAATTGAATATTGTAGGTAAGTCTCAAAAGCCGTAACTTAAGAACAGAGGTATATTTACCTTGAATGGGTGAGTCCTTGAACATTGGACAATGGTCCTTGAGACCAGTTTTGCAATAAACTGGGAGAATTGAACCCTGATAAACCCAAATCTGAACCAAGCTGAAAGTCATCTAAAAAAGAAAATTAATGAGCATAGATTGCATATAACACAAATAACAAAAAATAAAACACTAATCATTATCAACAATAAAAATTCAAATTTAAACTGAACAATAAACTTAAGATAATTATTTTTGGTATTATGGAAAAAGATATACTTTTTTTTAATTAAGTTTTTCCTATAAAACAAAATGTAACAATAAATATATACATTAACAAAATGGATGGATATACATTAATAAAAAATAACATTCTTATTGCTTATCAGACGTTTCCTCTTTTAGATATTTAGTTATGAAGGTTTGTCACAAATTTTTCAATAATATACTGTACAGAAACCATATACAGTGAATTAAGCTTGGCTGATTGAATACTATAGTTTTTTTTTTAATATTTTTTTTTTTACATAAATTCATTAGTCAATTAAAAAAAATCAACTTTTGTACTTTCTAATTTTAAATACAAATATTTAAAGAAATTTCATGCAACATATAATTAATTGTATGCAACATCAACTCATTTAAATATAAGGGAAACATTTCTTTCGAATTTAAAACACGCATATTTATAAGAATGTAAATAAGAATAGTAAAACATTTGAATAATGCATAATAAATAGAAACAAACTATGAATAATATTTATTATATATATATATGTGTGTCTGTGTGTATTTTTTCATTAATTACATTATTTTCCATGTTTTCTCTATATTTTTAACCTTATATATATATATATATATATATATATATATATATATATATATATATATATATATATATATATATATATATATACACACACACATATATATATAATAATAGTAAACTTAAAAGATACAATATCAATTTTAAATGATATTCTGTAAATCGGTGTACTCAAAAAGAAAAGACCTCACTCACTCATCACTAAATTTTTCACTTCCCATTAAGTAAGAAAGCTAAAATTTTTGACCATCGGCTCTTCATGAGATAAATAAAATAGAAAAACTAAAAAAGTTTCATTTCAATATTTTGTAATTATTTGAGTAAACGGAGGGAAATTGGCTAAAATCGACAGTAATGCTAAATAACAAATTTTTAACATGATAAAAGTCTCAAATCTTATTTATGTGTTCTTTACGAGATAAAAGTAAAAACTAAGAAAGTTTCATTTTCATATTTGTAATCACTGTTCTTTATCAAGGTATAAGGACATCACTATGTTACTTTTCCTTGCCTATATACATACAATTTTTGAATAATTGAACAGAAGTGGGTTTTAGACCATTATAAAAATTCTGGAAATACTAAGATATTTTCTTCTGGCAGTTTCAATAAAATATTTCCTAAGAAGATTTAAAACAATTATTGTAATACATATCATCTCCAAATATATTATATATAATATCATTATGTATGGCTTGCAATAAGTGAGATAGTAATTTTTCTTTACAGTTTGATGATAAACTGCAAGTTCCAACATAAAAAAAAATAATAAAAATAAATTATTGATTCATAAGATAAAATTTAAGTATATTATGTTCAGTTAATCATAATAAGTTGAAATTAAACATTGAATAAAAACAAACAAAATAAAGTTATTTTTAAAATATTAAACAAAATTATCATCATGAATTACTTTTGATGAATTATTCTCAGGAAATAATTCATTAAAATAAATCTTCCAAGGTCTGCTAGTGATAAAGTGTTCAATACTAATAATTAAGAATTATAAAGTTTCTTAGCAGCTATTAATAAATTATTGTAATACATAACATCTCCAAATAATCAGTGGTATTAATGAATTGATAACACTTGATTTTCTAAACATGTCATTATTGTTTACAGACTTACTTTGAGGAAAAGATGATGAAAGATTGGACGGATAAGCCATACTAGGTATAGAACTAGAATTAACATTTCCCACTTGATTTCCAATAGAATTAGAGACTGACCTCACATTTTGCTAAAATAAAATAAAATATATATTTAAATTTTAGTGATTTTTTTTCACATTTCAATGATAGGTATGAAATTTCTGGTTTTACTGTTAATGAGAAAAACTTAATTTACATATTTTTCTAATTCTACCAAATGGCATAGAAAAATATAATATTAATCCATAAAAAAATAAATTCTGCATTTAAATTTTTAAAATATATATATATATATATATATATATATATATATATATATATATATATATATATATATGTATTAATTTCTGAAAAGCTATTGAGAACTTAGTTACCATCGATGAATTTGCATGAGAATTTGGTATAACAACCCGAAGATTAGATGACCGATTTCCTGTTGGTGAATGTTGTTTATTCACTTTATTCATCATTATTGGTGAACTGTTTCCTGGCATAGAGGGTGATATTGATCGATGATAGCCATTGCCTGTCACACCATTAATATCAAGAAGACCTGGAAATTAATGTTTTATAAAGATATTTAAAAAATAATATTCCACACAGGTTAACATTTTATATTGATTATTTAAAATAGCGTTTCACTTGGATGACTTTAAACATTCTAGAATTATAATTTAAAATAATATTTAATTTGAACCAATTAAAATAATTAAAAAATATCATTTTATGCTGATAATTTAAAACATCTTTACAAATGTGCTTTCAAGTGCATTCCTTAGTTTTAAGATTCAGTATTTACTTTATAAAACAAAAATAATTTCCAAATAAAAATAAGCTGATTGCTGATAAAGATAAGCTGATTTCATGCTGATCGATTGTCTAGATAAAAGGTGGATTATAAATAACAATTGGCACAAGTGCTAAATTTATCAGGTTTTTAACTATTAGTCAAATTCTTTGAAGCGTACACGTCTAAAATTTTTAGATTTGTTTAAAAATGTCATAGAAAGTTAAAAAAATTAAGCTCAACAATTTAAAAATTAAGCATACATTTTAATGAGTTTAACCCTTTTGAAGTCTTTAATTAAAAAGAGACATAATACTTAGCCAATATCAGTGTATTTTAAATAAAAAGATCTTATCTCTATATATTTAAAACAAAAGTGATGGACAGAAAATGTGCATATTTAGTAATAAAAAGTAATTTACTTTACAAGTTTCATAATCTTTTAAAAATAAGTGTGAAACCAGTGTCCTTGAAGAGGTAAAATATGTAAGAACTTAACATTTTTAATCAGAGGGAAGTAAGCCAAAATTATTTGATACCAAAAAACAATTTTAGAATGGAGCTAATTTTGAATAATTTATTACAATCAAATAAAGTTTTAAAAGATACACCAAAAATAACTGACAGTAAAAGAAATATAAAAAACAATTATCGAACTTACCAGAAGATCCAGGCCTGGGACTAATGTTACTATGTGGAGGAATTTGAGATGATCCCATTAGACTTTCAGCACTGGGATAACTGCTATTTAATGTTACTGACATTGGACCAAGGGTTTGACTTAAGGATCCTTGACCCTGCATAAAGGACATCTTCTAGAATATTACAAATTTAACAACATTTAAAGAAAGGCCTACATAATCACGGTTTAGGAATAAACAGTTTTTTTTACAACATTAATATTAAACCAAAGCAAAGGATTTTTGAATCACATCATAACTTTCTAAAGATTAGAGCATCATTTCATGCTCAAGGGCTTTTTTTTTCAGTCAATGTAATAACTAAATTAGTATGACTAAAATAGGCAAAACTATGTTTTTTGTTGAATTTTTTTTTAAGTGAAAGATTAAGTCATATTTTATTATAAACCTCTTATTTCTTATAAAAGCTGGTCTTAACAGAATATATATTACTCAAACAGTAAAAACCCAAATTTTCTTTCTTTCTTTTTTTTTTCTTCCGTAAAATTCTGTAAGATTGTGTTGATGAAACTTTTGTCACACAATTAATGTAAATAAATAAATATGTGGAAAAGAGAAGCGTGATTTTCAAAAATATTAAGATTTAGAATGTCTAAATTTTACTCTAATATAATTAAAAAAATTGAATTTAACAAATTATGCATTTTAATAGTAAAAGCTTACTGTTCATACTTAAAAATATCTAAAAAATACATAAGTATAAAAAATTTCTAAAATTAAGAAAATCCTTCAATATCATTACTACAAGATCAGCCGTTAATTTGCAGAATGTTTTTAAAGCATTAAAATATTAAGATTTTAATCTTTGTAATTTCAAACTAAAATTGGAGAACAGGATATTTTTTTGGGTCAAGTATTAGGACAAACATATTGTTGTGAAGAAAGTTGGTTAAAAAATGAAATACATTTCAGTTATGCAGAGAAGAAAATGGCAAAAAGATTCAATGAGAAATCATCTACTGACAATGAAACTCAAACTCTAAACTATCTATTGAAAATGAATTTTTATGACAAAGTAGATTAATGCTTTTTCTTCGAATTTTCTGAACTATTTTTTTAAAACAAAAATAGTTACAAAAGTGTGCACATTGTTAGTGAAAAGTTGAATTAAAAATACTAGAAACAAACCAATAAATGGTTACAATTTAATGCTTATAAATTTAATGTGTCTTTTAACATACAATGTTAAACTAATTTTTTGATGAACTTCCTTTTTTCCCCATATGAAAGCAATAAAGAAAAAAATATTGCTGAAATCACAACTAACATCTTTAACAGTGAGTTTAGAAGGCCATGAGCTCAAAGATACAATGAAGTAGTAACTGTAACAAGAATCACATGAAATTTACCGAAACTGAATGGCCTTTCACTGATGCGCCAAGGACATTAAGGGCAGGTGTTATTAGCTGAAGCATTAACATGTCTATAGATCGAGTTCAAAAATATGTAAGGTTCAAACCACAATGATAAATGTTTAGGTGTTATTAGTGTATGACCATATAGCCTTCTCTTGTTGTACAGTTGAGAATATTGTAGCCATTTATAGTAGAAAAGTAAAAACAAATAGGCAATACAGTAGGGAACCGATTATCCGGAACGATCGGGACCATCGCTATTCCGGATAACTGATTTTTCCGGTTTTCTGAATCGCTACAAAAAGCCGTTTTTTTTATTGTTAAACCCAACTAAAAAAAAATTTTTTTTTAGAAATAATCTTAAAAAGAATAAAAAACGATGGAGTCATACACTAATGATTATTTCCAAATGATAATAAGGTAAACATCTTTCAAAAAAGAAAGAAAAATTCTAAAATCTTATGAGGAAAAAAAAATTTTTTTTTTTAAATGGCGGGAAAATTTATCGAATTTCGTTCCGGTTTTTTGGTTTTCCGGTTTTCTGATTTCCGGATAACGGGTTCTGTACTGTACTTGTATTTCAACTTTGACTTAAATTGGAGTGTTTTTGTTGTTTTGCCTTGCCATTTGGTAACAACTCAATTAAGAATCATGTTTAACCTAATTGTTTGAGAGTCACGTAAATTTGAAAGTGGGCATGTTTTGAAAATATAAAATGTTTATATTCGATTTCTATGACCATGTAAAAGTTTAGAAAGTGGTAGCAAACTATTACAATTTCACCCAGTTTATTAAAAAAAAAAAATCATTTGTTATTATTGCAAGTTTGGGTTATTCAGAAGATATGCATTCAATGGATAACTATTCAGCATTAACATTCAGCCTAACGTAAAATCTTGCTTATTACTTTTTCAACATTCATCTTGAACAACTAACTGAGTTGTATTTTTTGGAAAATTACTACAAAAACTGCACACATGTAATGAGTTTAAAACCTTGTATGTTCTCTAAGTATAATAGAAAGGACAATAGGACAAAACTTGAAAGTAAAGAGATAGAATTATTGTTGTGTCAAATTGACACCAGACAGGTCATATACCTAGATTCACATGTAAGATTTGTCTAGCTGAGACATATCTTTTATAATTTTGTGTAAGTTTTTCTCACATCATATATAAAATTTATGCACAATTTTAAAAAATCCAGGGTAAATTTCAGGTTTGACAGAAAAATTGATTGACCTTGTGTCAAAATAAAATCACTTTTCCCTAAGTTTAAGTGTTAAAGAACACATTAAATGAACAGCACTTGAAAAATATGGAAATATTTCAGTAATTTACAGACATACACCTTATAAATTTTTTTTCTCATGTAGATAGAGAAAAAAAAAGGCAGTTTTGTGGAGCGAAAGAAAATGTGACCAGGAAGACCACAATGTGATAGCTGTATGATGAATATAACTCCTAAGTTTCTTGTAAGCAAATTGCTTCAGATTTCCGTTCAAAACTTTGAAAAATACATAAGGTTATAAAATTGTTTCGAAACAGATAATTGATGTGAAAAAGTGTATATCACTTATTTTTAACAAGGATAATGTACTGTTTCTAAAAAATAAACAAAAAAGTTGCTTCTTGGATAATTTGATAGAAATAGCCAAATTATTTAAAAACTTGTAGCCAGACAAAATAATCTATAAAGGATAAATTGGGAGATTTACAAATAAAATTATTTATTAAAAAATTGTAACATACATAAGCAGGGAATATATGTTATTAATTAAGCATATTATTCAAATGATATCTTGACAAAATCTATTGAAGTTAAGTTATGCAAGAAAGCTTTTAATTAATAAAAGAAAAAAGACAAAAAAAAAATCATAACAAAAAGTCAGAAACAAAAATATGAAACAGATGGAATGCAATATTATAGGTTAAAAATTATTAACATCCATCGTAAAAAAATTAGTCAATAAAAATGGGAAATAATATAACATTTTGCACATTCACATGCAAGCAACTATGACACATATACTACTAAAGCATTTCCACGCTACATAAATCACAAACTAACTCTGTTTCCATTAAGTTGAACATTTCTTTGCATCATCATTTCAAATTCTTCATTAATCTTATTAAACTTAGACTCAGTCCTTGGAGTTAGAGCATATTCTTCCGGTTCAGGGGAATCACAGCCATTTGAAGAACTTTTGTGTTCTTTCTTACTCAAAGCCTACAATTAAACATATACTTTAACAAGAAGCAGATTTGAACTTTTAATGGTAAAATATATCATGTTTTTGATTCAGAAATTTTAAATTCAGATACATAGCATTTTGCAGATATATTTTTGAATTTAACTGAAATAACTTTTTAAATAGAGTTTTGATGCACAAAATTTAAAGTTCCATAACTCTGAAATTGAAAATCTTCAAATTTTGAGTACTACTGTGGTCTAAAATTATATTTTGACATAAAAAAGGAAGCTTAAAATTTATGATTAAAAAAGCTTGAAATTTTAAAAAATTAAATAGAAGAAAAATATAAAAATAGATAATTTCTTTTACGAAATGGCATAAAATAATTTATACATATATTTTTTTAAAAAAAAAAAGTTATATAGTTTGAAAGAATAATGCTTTAAGTTTGGTTTATTTTAATAAAGATTTTTTTTCTCATGTACATAAACGAATTGCAATGATTTAAAAAAAATAAAAACACTGTTTTTAAAGCATGTTCATTAATGTTGCAGAACAAAATAAATTAAAATATCTAAAACAATTACACTCATCTTGGATAGTATATAAAATATGCTCACTAAAAATAGAATAAAGCCCCTCTCTGTTTGATTTTATAAAAAGATCCCTATCCATCAAAAGATTTTTGGTCAGAAAATAAAATGTTTCTTAGTTAACCATTAACCACTAGTGGTTTAGCAAATGGACAAATTTGGGAAAACGTTACTTTTTTATACACTATTTCCCTATCTAACTACATGGAAAAACCGGTTCTGCTATGCGGAGAAGACTGCATGTTAAAATAAGACTTTTTACTTGCAGAACCATCAGTGGGTTATGAGAATTCTTGTCAGGAACATTCTTGCTTTGAAGAGCCCTTTTCCTTCTGATCAATTTCATAATATATTTGTAATTTCTCTCCTTCTTACTCAGTGAGTATTTCTTATAAGTAATCTCCATCACAAGTGTTGAATTACATTCTCTTTGTTTTAATAGCTAATGAATTAAAATTTAGGTCAGGCTTGTCAATGTTTTGTGCAACAAAGTGGTTCAGTTTTATGTCATTTAACACATAAAGATTCAATAAGCATTTTTTCACAAAATTTACCGAGAAGCTCAACAATTAAGGCATTAAACCAAACAAAATAAAAAAAAAACAGTAACTTTCCCCAAATTAATATACATTTTGACTAATGGTTACAGCTAAGCATAGAAAATGCCTGGGTGATGAGTAGCCAGAGTCTAAATATTTAGTACAACTCAATTCAGTGCATTTCATAATGTGCAAACTTTTGAAAAATGTTCTTTGTTTTAATAAATCTTGCTTACCACCGATTACAGCTAAATATTAAGAAGGTAAAATATAAAAGTAAAACTAATTTAGATGCAAAATAGGAGGACAAAAAACAAAAAATTTAGGGGGGGGGGGCTAAAGTTGGGTTCTACCCAGTAGAGGGCTATATAATTGAACAAAAGGTAATAAAATCATTGTAACCAGACGGGTATAAAAACGTTTTTGACCATAACAGTTTTTTTTCTCTAGTTTTCATTTTTATCTGTAGGTAACATTGCCTTTCATTTTAACTTCATTTGATTTACCAGGTTTTGATCATTCACATTTTTTTGTTAAGTTTGTATGCTCGAAATTCCACAATTTATGGTTTTACAGAAGTTTTCATAAGCCAGATTCAAAAAATGTTTTGATTTAAAATATAACAATTTTTTAAAAAGGTTTATAGCTTTTAATAAATTGAAATACTAGTTTAATTTTTTTCAGATGATTTGTAGACAATGAATTCTAGATAAAGTTTGGAATTTCTTTTGTAGAGTAAATTATAAAAAACTAGTTAGTTCATAAAAAGCTGCAATAAAATAAACCAGATTAGATTCCCCTTAGTTTTAAACTTTTAATTTCTTGAATGATAAGACAAACATGTTAATGTTAACAGATATTGAAATATTTTACAAGCTTTATGAGAGGAAGTTATTAAAAAATGTCTATTTTTAACAGACATTTCAAAATTATTTTCTCATTTTTATTAACAATTTTCAAAATGTTATAATTATAGTTATAAAAAGTAACAATCATTTTATACTATATATAAGTAATTTCTGCAAATTATTCGATTTCAATATCACGATAAAATACTGTAGTTTATTTAAAACTGAAAAGGTTAGATAAAGGTGAAACTTAATATAATTTAAGTATACTATATAGGAAAACAGTTAATTATTGATGATGTCTTAAAATTTGTAAGTTGGATAAAAAAATTTTATTAACCGAAAAAAAAAAAAAAAAAAATTAAAATTATAAAACTTGATCAAGACATTAAAAAAAACACATCTAATTATTCAGAACTACAAGTAATTATTTAGAAAGAGTAAGCTTAAATAAAAATCAATTTAAGATAGGGAGTTTATGAGAAGTTCAGATTTTGAATAAAAAACCAATTTTGAATTCTATAAGAGATTTCTCTAAACAATTAGTGGGCTTATAAATCTGCAAATTATATACATTTAATAAGTCATAAAATAGGTTTAAAAATTAATCAGAAGGTCATTGACAAAAAAATTACTAAGTAAAACATAGTTTATTAATTAAAAAGTTGACTTTTTGAAATTTTTTAATTAAAGTTAGATTTTCAGAAATTTAAAAAAAAAATAGCCACTACACTATATTAGATTATTTTCACATTTAATAAATAATAAAGAATTTTAGAAACAACTGAAATGCACCATTTTTAAATTTTTAATAAAGGTTGCTCCACTAATTAATTGAAATTGCTGCACCCATTCTTGTTAAGGAAATTAAGCTATACATTTTAGTGAAGCATAAACAGGCTTTTAGCTTGCAATTGAATTTCTATCTTTATTACTAAAGCTTTTAAATTCCATGTATGCTCTTTATTATTAAATAGGGAATAATTATTTTGATAAAATTCATAGTAGGCAGAAAGCAGAAAATGTTAGAAAGTATTCTACATACAACCTTCTAACTCATTAAAAAAAAAAAAAAAAATTCAATGCCTGTAAAGTACTAATATAAAATAAGTTCAACAAAAAAAAAATCCCTGAAATAAAACAATGTATTCTTAACACATCTAATATTTTGAATGATACAATATTTGACATTAGCGAAACAAAGATTTCCTAAAATATAGTAATGAAAATTTGCAGACTTAGTTTTTGCTAAATATAGGTATGCAAATATTTATTTCCATTCAATAAAAAGTGCAACATTTTTACAATATGATAAACATAATCTTCTTTTGTTTTGTTCCTGACATCACTTCTATTTCATATAAGAATTGTATAAACATAATACATACATATACATAAAAAATACAATAATTTTTTTTAAAAATTTGTTAATAAAAATAAATATTTTCTAATAATTTCCACTTTAATACTGTTTATAATAATAATTATAATTTACAATAGTCCTTAACAGTTTATATAAGTCATTTTACATTTACTTACTTCCACGTAGTCCAGATTCAATATGGTGTTTTTGACTATAAGTAACAATAAAAAGGAAAAATAAAACTTACCAATTTATTAATTCATACATATTACTTTTAAACAATACCAATCTAACTCTGAGTCTTCCTTCAATTTTGATAACTTGTTCAAGCAAAATTAGGACTTAAAATCTTATCTCTTATAAAAATACAACCAATACAGTGTGAAACAAATATTTAAAGAATTACGTCAATGTACCCACAATAATAAAAAAAAAACATATACATATATACATACATGTTTAATTTTTTAACATAATAAAAAAATAAAACAATATATACTTAAATAGAATAAAAATAATTTATAAATACTCAGAATTGTTCAGAAGCAAAGATTAATAATTTTCTTAAAATATATCCATGTTAGTTAAAGTTTACAACACAATGAAAAATTTTAGATTTAAATTTATGCTTAAAAATGACAATTTTTTTTAAATATGAAACTTACCTCCACAATATCACTATTAGTCCTACTCTCATGTGGTTCATTATATTCTGTGTATTTCAGAAGAACTTTATCCATGTCAGTGGAAGCATACTGAAACAATTTGTTGGTACTGTTGAAGATGATTAGTGCGATTTCGCAGTCGCATAGTACACTTAACTCATAAGCTTTTTTCATCAGTCCAAACTTTCTTTTAGTAAATGTAACCTATAAATAAAAATGAAACTATGAGTGGGATAATCATAAAAATGTGTAACTAAAAAATTTTCATAGTCAGTTTCAAATTTTATGAAGTTTCAAAATTGGAATAAAATAAAAATAATAAATGAATTAAAAAAAATTGGAATAATATTTTATCATTCCCAAACCCCCTGGGTTGAAATCTGTATCGTGATCAGCTGCAGAATTATCGCCAAGTCTAGGAAACTTAGGTGCAGTGGCCCACATGAGAAAAAAAGAAAAAACATCACAGAGGGGAACCAACTGAAGAGTATCACTCCTAGTTCCAACCGGGCAAGCCACTACATGTTTTTTTTAAAATAATTTGCAACTTTGAAATCCATTTGGCGTCTAGTGTGACAGATACCCCCAATTAAATCATTTAATTCATTGCTTAAATTTCCGTGTTAATTATATCTTAGGTCCATTAATTTCTTTTAAGGCAATTAAAATTTTTTTTAAATCGGAGATAAGCATCTAGGTGTGCTGCGGTCCGTAATTTTATTTCCAGTACCATTTCCAAAGGAATTTCATCTGCATTATAATGCTAAATTAAAATGTAAATATATTTTTTCTAAACAGAAATTTACTTTTCAAATTAATACCTGGAAAATTAGTATAAATAACAATGACAAGTTTAATAAAAATGTATAACAAACTAAGGACAGAACGAAAATAATTTTCTTTATTTGAATGGACGAGAAAATAGTATTTTTGATCTATTTTAACGATAACGATTCATTTTGTTTGATAATAATATTAGAAGCTTTTTAACGGCTAAAAAAGAACTTTTGGTGCAAAAAAAGATTAATTTTATTTCATACTATTCCTCTCACCCAGGTAACCAAATAATAATCACAGCGAACAAATACTATAAAAGATTACAGTATTTAGGAATTTAGCATAGTGGTGCCATCTGGTGAAATAGCTAGCACATAGAGTCTAAAGCATATGCTGAATGGCTTAATAGATGGCGCCACTATCTTAAAGTTATAATATTTTTTTTTGAGATTAATTTGCTCACTTTAGTGATTTTGTATAGTTGCTAGTAGATGGCGCCACTATGTTTTAAATTTCGTTTTCCATTCTCTAAGCGAATTTCTACTACTTAAAGAATTGTTTTTTTTTTTTCTTTCAAAATTTTTTTATTATTTTTTTGGAGATTGCGGAGAGAAACAGGAAATGTTTTTTTTAGCAATCATTGGTAATTGTATATTATTTGTTATTCTTTGCTGTCTTTTGCTTATTTTCTTCTTTTTGGATAGTTTTAATATGTAATATTATAATTCGCTTTAAAATCTAAATTACACTGTACTGAACTTCCAGATAGCTATTTTTTTTCTTTCAACATTTGCTGAAAGTAAAATCAATGAATATGAACGTTTATTCACCATTCGGTATTTAAATAAAAAACTAAACTAAAATTATAGAGTACATTAGCTAGAACTTTTAAACGATACGAGTAAGGAATTTAATGGCAGCTTTTAGCTTATTGTTTACCAATTCAATTCAATTAAGGAAGAAGTTGTGATTGTTCGACAAAAATAATAAATACAGCAAATTTTGTATCGACACACATTTAGATATTACTATTTATTAATAGAGACGAATTACTAAGAAATTAATCAGCACGAATATAGGGAATGCAGCCTCCAATGCAAGTAAGAGTATTTTAATTGAATTTTGAGTTTTTGA
Source organism: Parasteatoda tepidariorum (assembly GCF_982258835.1). Classification (NCBI taxonomy): domain Eukaryota; kingdom Metazoa; phylum Arthropoda; class Arachnida; order Araneae; family Theridiidae; genus Parasteatoda; species Parasteatoda tepidariorum. Next base: position 54,943,690 of record NC_141765.1, read on the forward strand.
TAAATGAAACATTAGACTCAAATTAATTCGATTATTTTTTTTAACGTAAGAGTATTTTAATTAAATTTTGAGTTCTTGATAAATTAAACATTAGACTTAAATTCATTCGATATTTTTCTTTTTTTTAACGTAAGAGTATTTTAATTGAATTTTGAGTTTTTCATAAATTAAACATTAGATTCAAATTAATTCAATTATTTCTTTTTCCTAAATTTTCTCTGCAACAGAAACTACTTCATCATTTTACAATCAGCTAAAATTTCAAGTCCATCGAGTAAAAGTTATGTTGGAGTTATAAAGTCTGCCGTTATTAAAGTTTTACATTATCGACGATATACGTTTTTAGTCCCATGTAATAAATTTTATAAGTACTATAAATTTAATTAAAAATAAAACCTGTAGAATAGTGTAATTAAAATAAATACGTCGGAGAACTTTTTTTTAAATTTCTTTTTTAAAAATTTTTTGGAGATGGATGGGCGATTGAAGAATAGTACGTAGCTTAAAGTGCCTGGTTAAGAAAATAACGAAGCATGGAGTCCGCAAGTGGGTCAAGAGGGTGCCCTTGCCCCCCCTCCTGTTAGTCTAATAATTAAAAAAAAACTAATATTATTTTTATTATTGTTATTTTTTTTTTAAATTTTGCACTTTTAGAAATAAAGGTTGTTAAGTCTCACTATGAATATTTTCCGATTCTGAAACTGAACACAAGCATAATATTTTTAAATTTAATGCTATAATGAACTGATATATATATATATATATATATATATTTTGCTTATTAAAAGATTTAAAAATATGGGGAAAAAAATTGAAAATTAAAAAGAAATTACAACAACACTGGAATGTATTGCTTTTATTTTGTGCTCATAATTTATTTAATTTACAAAAAATTAATTAAAACAAGTTTTTGCAGTAATTTTTTTACGTATAACTTTTACTAAAAACTGCTGATTTAGTAACTTTAATTTAATTATTGGATGTAACTTGTTACAATATCTTCCAGGAATAAAAAGAAAAAAAAAATTATAAATGATTTTTCAAACATTATAATTAAAATTTCCTCTGATTGTACCCCCTATTGAAACTTCTGCGGGTGTCATTGTTGATGACTTAATTATTTTAAAAGAATTTAATTAAGAATAATGATTACTTTTAGTTTTAGAAAAAAAAAGCAAATTTTTATATTGATCTTGTACGCTTCTTTCTTCAAGAGTGACGTAGGTGTTTAAAAATTGGGCTTATTGTTTAATTTAGAGGTGGCCAATAGTGTGAAGCTTAAGTGTTACGTTTAGTGTAAAAAAACTTGTGTGTGTCATTCCACTTAATCTGCTCCTCCCTTCTGCACCAAAAACAATTAAATTAATTTCATAATAAAAAAAATAATAAAGTTTCGCCAAAAGTTATAAAAAAAATATGCAATCAGAAGCCCAAAATAATTTTTTTTAATTTAAAAGAAAGCAAATTTATATTTTATTAATAAATTCTGTGTTGTATTAACGCAGAATATTTATTAAACATATTTTCAAACGTGTCTCATTATTTTGCATTAATTTAGGTCAAAATAAGTGAAAAACATTACATTTAGCATTTTAATAATTTTTGGTTATGAAATACAGCATTAAATACCGGTGTCTTTTTCTGCGTTAAATTTAAAATCTTCTAACCAAGGCTCACTTCCGAACAATATTTCTCCAAATTTGCTCTTATTTTCAGTTATTTTGATCTAAGCGCAAGATTTATTCATCAATGAAATTTCTTTAATTTACAAAATTTACTTCTTTTGGATTTATTTGCACTTATTTTCAGTTTTTTTGATCTAAGTGAAAGATTTATTCATCTTTGAAATTTCTTTAATTTACAAAATTTACTTATTTTGGATTTATTTGCACTTATTTTCAGTTATTTTGATCTAAGCGCAAGAATTATTATTCATTGAAATTTCTTTAATTTACAAAATTTACTATTTTGGATTTAATCTTTCAGTACAAATGTAACTCTATTAGAATTCTATTAGATTAGAGATGCAATAACTATTAGACTGTTTTTTACGATCAAACAATACCAAAATATATTTTTGCTTATAACTAGAGCGTTAGAAAAAAATATATAAAATGTATACGTAAAAGGATATAAAAGAATATCTGTCCCATCTGCGTCAAAAAGCTTTTTTTTAAAAAAAATGAGACAAATGTTGTATAAGCAATTAAGGAGAAAAGCTTATATGAATGATACATTGTTATAATTTTCATCAATTTTTCAATATTTGGTGATAAAGCTCAGATTCCTTCATGTGCCATTTGTGGCACGTGTGCCATGCTTTGGCTCTCTCTAGTTTCACATTTAAAAGACGTATTATGGGCTATGTTCAGTTATTTAAGTGCTCGTTTCAAGCTATGTTCGTTGTGCTCTTAAATACACATTTTGAGTTAACTATGCATTAAACTATTAGGTTAAGGTAACTTCTTTTTCTTAAACGCTTAGTTTGAGCTATATTCGAAACAAAAATTTCATTAACTATATAGACTGATTGGTTAATACGAGTTAGGCTCCCGGTTCGCATCGGCCATAGTGCTGACATAAAATATCCTCAGTCGTAGACGGATCATGGGTTAGAAACCCCTTGCCATCGGGCTAACCGGGGGAGGTTTTCGTGGTTTTCCTCTGCATGTAACGCAATTAGTTCCACCAAAAAGTCATCCACGAAGGCGTTTGTCCCAATGTTTTATCCAGGAGTTCTCTTGTTTTCCGGGTTAGGCTCAAAATTATTAGGCTACGTAGTTGATTGATAGTCGTAAACTCAGACTCAGGAATCAGAATACATATAAAGTTAAAGTTAGGCTTTATTTAAATAAATAAGGGAAACAAAAATGATAACAAGTGTAAGTCTTTTCACCAAGAATGATTCACTAGTAATGGTAAATGGCGTATTTCTTATTGAAATAATGAATTTAGTGTTTAACCTAGACTTTAATACCAGGAAGCAGAAGTCTTAAAAAACACAAATTATCTATACAGATTAAAATAAATAGCTCTAGATTTTGCAAAAAATTAAAATAAAATCCAGGCGTGTGTAATTTATATGAATAAGGGCAACAAAAAATGATAACAAGTGCTCGTCATTTCACCAAGATCGATTCACTAGTGAAGGTAAATGGCGTATTTCATATTGAAATAATGAATTTAGTGTTTAACCTAGACTTTAATATTAGGAAGCAGAAGTCTTAAAAAACACAAATTTTCTACGCAGATTAAAATAAATAGCTTTAGATTTTACAAAAAATTAAAATAAAAACCATGCGTGTGTAATTTATATGAATAAGGGCAACAAAAAATGATAACAAGTGCTCGTCATTTCACCAAGATCGATTCACTAGTGAAGGTAAATGACATTCATTTTCCGCATGACTAAATAAAATTCTATGAACAGTTAGGCGAGCGCTAACAAATAAGGCCCGTTACAAACGGCAAAAAGAAAAGAACACTCTTGATGCCAATGACCAACTTCTAATAAAGAAGATGAAGATTAAATAAATAAATGAATAGAGAGAAGGGAATGTATGGAAAGGTGAAAGATGGACGAATATGAAATCCAAAACAATCAGTTCGGCTCGACCTACTTTTTGTTACGTTATTTTGGCAACGTCAGAAGTAAAATAATAAAGAATGATGTCAGTGTGCTATTAGAAATAGTTGTTTGGCGAGCATCGAATATAACTCGCCAAACAGGAAAAAAAGATTCCATGGCGATGAAAAATGCCGATGCAACACATAAAATCTGATCACGACCTTTACCAGTAATAAACTCAGCTTATAAATCGGTCACTGTCGTGGCGGTAACTTTTTCTTTGCTAATTATGAGTTAGAAGAGCAAATCAGTTTCATGGAAGTTAATGAAAGTGAGTGTAAGTAGTGTGAGTGTAAGTTCATTAAATAGAAGAAAAAGACAAATTGAAACTTACATTTAGAGTAAATGATTTAATTACATTTCAGTCATTATATAAAATTTTTAGTGATTCAAAGACTCAAATATTATAGTATTTAAATCTATTGATACCAGTGAATAAGTTCCCTTAAATGTCCTTGTAATATCAAAACCAACTCAGAAGACTAGATAACCGAGTCAAGTATTGGAGGATTTCATGAAAGACACTAAGTATTGGAAATTCCGTGGAAAGGAAAAATATAAATACACAGTCATAACGCTCCAATTAAAAATATTTTAATATTTTATGTCAGTATTGTGGTTAGTACAGACTGGAAATAGTATACGATCACACCAGTCATAACCAGGGTTTGAACCCGCGTCACTCGTGTACGAATTTGGAGCGATATCCTCTAAACCCACTGGGCTCACAATGTATTACTTGTGTACCACTTATTTGGTAGTAAATAATTTGATGTAAGTAAGGAAATATATTTGATAAAATGTATCAAAATTAATCCTCACCATAAACACAAAATTCGTATAAAGTATTTTATTTGTCATAGAGTGCACAAAAGATACACCTGCTCATAGAAATATGTATTCTTTAATTTAATTGCTAAAATTCAGAGGTGATGCTAATATTTCCTAGAATAGAAAATAAAATGTTCCCAACAAATGTTGAACACTTAAAAATTTTACCTATATCATTTGTCGTTTCATTATAAAAGACTACGAAAGAGTTAAAAAAAAAAAAAAAAAAAAAAAAAAAAAAAAAAATTGGGCAATTTTATTGCTTTCAAAAAACCAGTAACGCAAATTTATTTTCATGATGCAAGAACAACTAATATCAAATTGCTTGTCAATATCTAAATGTATTTTTATAGTAATTTTTATTTTCTGCATAATGTTTTTTTTAAAAGCATTATACAAACAGATATAATCTAATGAAATATGCATTCATAAGATTAAAATCAGATATGATGTTAAAAAATATGATGCAATTTCTTAAAAGCATAATACCAGCAGATATGATGTTGATTTGGGAAAAAAAAAACCTTTTCTGACATTTTTTTTTTAAATATTTGACCTTAGATGTTCGAAAGTAAAATTTATAATATTTTCTGAAATTGCCCTTCTCTAAGTTTTTTGATCCTAAAATAAGCAGTATACTGGACTCATTTTCACAAATGAAATAATATTTAACATAAAATGTACAAAACGTTTATCTTTATCATAAAAATATATTTCATGAACAAAAATAATTTTAATTTTATTCTGCCATCAAAGATTTCGTTACAATTTCTATAATTACAGTTATTTTATAAACAAAATTTAATCTTACTGAAATCAGATGATCTTTAAAAATGTCTTTATTCAACTATAACGAACTTAAACAATATTCCTAACTTTAAAAAAAATCCTTTCACAAATGCTTGCACTTAGTAAGTAATATGAGTGTAGCACTATTTACATAGATTAAGCTAACAAGAAAAATCTCAGGACATCTTCCCAACTTTTCTTTTTAAATGTTGACAAAAGAACCTAGTTTTGAAATGAGAAGTTGAAATAACAATTCAACGTCATCTTGTACTTTGTTCCGCTACTGTTTAGAGAGATGGGCTTGTTTCAAGGGCAAGTTATCGTTCAAATGAATCCTTTCAGATAAGATCTATAAAAAAGATTTTTTTTTGCGATAATATACGGATTTGAATTAAAAGGTTAGAATGAAAAAGTAGAAATTAAAACTCGTATTCAGTGAGAAAGGATAAGGTGTATGAAATTGCTTTTTCATAGGTCAGTTAGGGGATAAATTTTTCTAATTAAAGAAAATGATGTCTAAAACAAAAAGTTTTCGTTTGGAAAAAAATCAATTAAAGGGCATATTAAAAATATCAGTATTTTTATTTTTGGATTATTCAGATATGAACATTTGGATGATTTTGGATATGCACATTCGATAATCTAATTTTCATAAAAGTATATGCTTAAACTTATATGCTAGAAAAGTATATGCTTAAATAAAAATACAATAAAGGAGAATGCTGTACCTTGGACCAGTGTACTTTCATAATCATAAACATATACATATTCATAAACATATACATATTTTATAATCATAAACATATTTATAATCATATTTATAATCATAAACATATACATATTCCTAAACATATACATATTTCATAATCATATTTCATATTCATAATCATAATCATAAACATATTGAGCCTTAGCGGCTCAAAGATAGAGCACTCGCCTCCCAATGAGGTGACTCGGGTTCGAATTCCAACGATGGCTGGTCGAATTCCTCGACCGGCTCGCACCGATCGCAATGTTGGCGTAAAATATCTTTAGAGGTAGATGGATCATGGGTTAGTTTTCCCTTGACATTAGGCTAATCGGTGGAGGTTTTCCCGTTTTTCTTTTCCATATACAGTAGGGAACCTATTATCCGGAACGATCTGGACCATCGCTATTCCGGATAACTGATTTTTCCGGTTTTCTGAATCGCTACAAAAAGCCGTTTTTTTATTGTTAAACCCAACTAAAAAAAAAAAAAAATATTTGGAAATAATCTTAAAAAGAAGAAAAAACGATGAAGTAATACACTAATGATTATTTCCAAAGTGATGGTAAGGTAAACATCTTTCAAAAAATAAAGAAAAATCCTAAAATCTTATGAGGAAAAAAAATTTTTATTTTTTAAATTGGCAAGAAAATTTATCGAATTTCGTTCCGGTTTTTTGGTTTTCCGGTTTTCTGATTTCCGGATAACGGGTTCTGTACTGTAATGCAAATGCAGGTTAGTTCCATCAAAAAAGTTCTCCACGAACGCAAAATTTCCCCCAATATTTGATCCAGGAGTTCCCTTGTCTTCTAGATTGGATTCAAAATTACAAGGCTACGGAGTTGAACATAGGAACTCGTAAATTCAAAATTGGGTCGGCTGTTCAATTATGATAACAAAAAATAAAAAAAAGTCATAAAAATATATTTTATTCTTATCAATCCTATTTTCAAAATATATTTGCTTAAATTCATAGAAACAATAAAAAAGTACGTAAGGGAAACGATTCACTGTATTTAATAACAGAAAGACTAGCATTAATGTCATTAATACTTAATAATAATCTTTCAAAATTTCAGGTAGTTTCTGCTTATAAAAAATACATTTATAATTTTATTTTTATATCTGTAGTTTGTAACAACCAACTTTGAATAATACGATATGTAAATTGACGATATGTAATATTACGTAACGAATGTTACGATATGTAAATTGACGTTCTTACCTGACGATTTCTTTCATCGGTTATCCGTGAAATTTGTATCTTTTTTCGTCCCATTTTTGTTTGGGCGGATTGGGGGAGTTGCGAGCAGTTTAAGGAAGTCACTTTTCTTTTTTTCAAAGCAACATTAATTTTCTACCTAGAAAAAAAGCAAAAATATATTGTGAATCATCATAAAATTATTTAAAACAGTTTAGAACAATAAGTATATTGAATTGATTCAAATATATTTATAAAATTGACATAATTTAATCGAATTTAATAGCTAATTAACATTGTATCATTTTTGAGAATTTAATAGCTAATTAACAATTTAAAATTTTACATTTTATCTAATGTAACTTCAGCTACAAAATTTATATAATAGCAAAAACGATATATCAACAAAGTTAAAAGTAAAGAAAATACAATCAAGAAAATCAAAAAACGTAGTTAATGGTTTTTGCTTCAGTAAAGGAGTTCTCATTGTTAAATTTATTGTAGACATTTAATATACTTTTTGAATAAAAATGTTTATTGTTGAGAACAATTTATGAGTACTAATTTCCATGTATATATAAAGATATTTTTTTAAGAAACCACAATTCATATTTTTTAAAATTGTTTTTTTGCAAAAACTATGCATGTGATCAAATGTAACATGCAAAAGTTACATTGAAGAACTATCATAGCTAGAAAATTAAAGAATACTTTACGAATACTACTGAATCACTTATGGAAATGTAATGTTCAGACACATTTTAGTCAAAAGTTAGATTTTCAAATAAAACTGTTCCATCGTATTGTTTCTAGATTGGTACTTAAGAAGTTCCATCAGACAACTGCATAGAAACATCTTTTTGAAACATCCAGATGGGAATCGTGATCTTTTCACCAAAACCACACTTAAAAAAGTCTTTCGAAATATTTAAAAATGTGGCTTATCATTATATTGACTCAAAATACTCAATTAGTAAAATAATAGCAAAGATTTATTATACCGAATTATGGTGGTAAAATTTATTAAAAGAAGGAAACAATGAGTTATTCTAATTATTTTCGAAAATAATAAACTTGAATTGAGAATACAAAAGAAAAACTTTTTATATTGAATATGCCGTTTCTGTCCTAAAGACATAAAAACTAGGATTGCAATAATTAGTGTTTCAAGTTACCAAACAATACAAGATAGAGGAGGCACCCATCTGCAAGAAGCTGTAAATATTAACATAAGGAAGTAAGACTAAAAACTTGTCATTTTGCCCGTTGATAATTATCATGAAATTGGGTTTACGGCGGCTTCATAAACAATGAAAGAAGATCAACTGAAATCATTCAAAGCTTAAGGTTTTTATATTCTACATCTGACCATAAAAATTTATAAGAATGACATTGTTTGAAAACGGATATTTTGATTAATGGCATTTACGCAGTTATCATTTGAGGATGATTTTATTTTATGAAACTGAAAGGATTAATGAATCTCGGATTTACTATCCTAGAGGTCGGCAACCTGCGGCACTTATGTGACCAACTGTTTTATTTTTTTATTTTAATCCCGATGGCAAGAAAGGTAACTTAAGTTTCATTCACAAATCACGCTGAATTTTTTATACTAAAAAAAAAAATCCGGTAAAAAGTACTGGCACACTGAGAGCAGTATTTGTAAAATCCATTTTAACGTTAAATCCATTTTATCGTAAAATTTCATATCGTAATTTTTACATAATATTTATTTCATTACAGTGATTCAGGGATTCTACTGTAAATATTACTGTAAAAATGACGGATTATTAGATTTTTTGTTCCGTAAAAATTTACGTGAAAATGAATTTTACTATAAAAAATACGTCCAATCCAATACTTTTAACCGTATTTTGATACTCAATTTTTTTACCGTGTAAAGTAAAGTATTTTCCATTTATGAAATAATGCGTATTTATAAAATTTCCTCTATTTCGATTTAAATTATTAACATTGTAATCTCGTCAGAAATAAAACTTGCAAAGAACTGCGGAAATTTCGCCACATGCGCGGTAATGATACGGAATGAAAAATTACGCTTAAGACAGTTAAAGAAATAAATTTAAATGATTTTTCGCTAGAAAAGAAATTATTATACTTCATAATTTTAATTCCAGCTTTTAGTCTTTAAATTTTCCTTTTTGCTCTAAATTATTTCTAAATTGGCATCTTGATGAATATATATATATATATATATATATATATATATATATATATATATATATATATATATATATATATATATATATATATATATATATATATATATATATATATATATATATATATATATATATATATATATATATATATACAAGATTAAAATAAAGGATAAGAGACTATTCAGAAAAAAGTAATATGCATTGACGATAATTGTACTCGGATGAAAAAAATTTGATTAAGATAAGAAAATATAGTGTGAAGACACATATTTTCCACAAGAGACATTTTTACAACAAAATATTCGTTCGCATTGTTTAAAGACAAATACATACTTGACAAGGTTTCGGAATATCTAAAAGATAAAAACATAACAACACAATACACAGAAACAACTTATCGACTACATAAAAATCACTTTTTTTTCCTTTTTTCAAAAACTGAATAAATTTGAGAATGTGGCCTACCATTATATTGCTCCTCAAATCCTTCAATTAAAAAAAAATGCAGTTTCATTTAAATTTTGTTTTAATTATATCTCAATGAATAAATAAATTCTAACAGTAGGATAACATATTCGTCTACTTCGAAAACGAATTTTCTCTCAAAACAAATCATTCCGCAGAGAAAAAAAAATATATTTTGGTGCTCCAGACAGGACATAGTTATCAGGTTATCGACGGAAATGCTTTCAATAAAGCTCAAATGGTAGGAGTTCTCCTAGCCCTCAAAAAAACGGTCTTCGAAGAATGACCGCACCTGCCAACATCTGCTCCTATGAGTACAATATGGAATTGAGGGAGGGCAAACGTAAACAACAACTCTTGTTTGCTTTTATTCGTATTTTTCAGAGGAGTAATCGTTCGATAAAAAATAGAAAGGGTTAATTTCTTTTCAGGGAATGATTATTCCCAACATTAGGATTCTGGGGTTTGTGACCCCGACTGAAGTAAGAAAAAAAAATATGTCGAACGGAAGAGAGGCGTATAAAAAAGGGAGTCTTCAATCGAAGAAGAGACCGGACCGATGGACCAAACCCTTAAAAAAGGTAAGAAAAAGAACTTGCTTTGTTTGTAAGGAACCCTTCTGGCCGAGTGGAAATAAACCAGGAAGGTCAACTGTTCCGCAGGCTTAGTTCCACTAAAGAGATGGGTTCTGGGAGGCGTGGGAGTTAGAATTAAGGTTTTGGTCCTAAACTTGTCCATTATTAGGAATATTTCCGCCAGGTTTCAAAGCTATTTACATGCAATAAGCAAATCATTGATTTCTTTGAAAGCTCATAGTTCATATTTGATATTCATTTTCTATTATAAAATAATTGTACCAGCAATGAATAAACTTAGTGTAAGTTGTTATAGAAATTAAAATAGAATAGTAAGAATAGGAATAAAATAGAATAGTAAGAATAAAAATAAAATAGTAAGTTGTTAATAAAAACTTAGTGTAAGTTGTGTAAGTTTTAAATAGTTATAGCGTGGAAAAATGCAAATAATGTCCCGTTTACTTAAACGCTTTTAAACACACGAAGAAAATGTTTAATTTTCTTCCTATGAATGAATTATTAATAAGTAAACATAGAAAAACGTTTTAAATAATATTTAGTTGAAAGTTTAATTAATATTTTTTTAGGAAAATAGATTTTATATGGAATTTTGAAGAAATATTAAAAATTTTCGTATGAATTTTTACTTTGTCATTACAAAAACATCCTTGTATTACTTATATTATACCAATAAATAAAAAATTTTTTTGTCACATACGTTCATTGATTAAATAATACAGAAAAAAGCAATTTTTTTCTACAAGTAGAAAGAGTAAAAAAAATCTTTATAAGTTTTATGTAAAACAATTGTTTCTTAACAAAAACCAACCTTGATTAAAAATTAAAAAAAGAAAAATATTATGTATTTTTTTTAATCCAATATAAACATATTTATAATATCTAATATAAGCATATTTATATGTATCTATTTTGAAATAGTACGATTTGCGAAATATAAATAGTGTAGTTACATCAGAAATTTATATAACAATTTAAGAGTTTATTTAACGTATAGATTGTATTATCATACTATTTGTAATGAGCAAAGTTAAAGAATGAGTAAGGTTTAAGAGATTTAAGGTAAAGAATGTATTTATCATTATTATATGTATTTATCAATATATTATAATTAAAAAAACTGCAACCAAAAAATAGGCCTCTTAATTTTAAATTTTCATAATTGCAAACAGATATTTTAAATTGCTACGCATTACTTTTTGGCGGTATCCAGAAAAATAATTAGTACAAACTTTACTAGAATAATTTCAATTTGAAATCATTTCAAATTTAATTAAAAAATAAATTGATTCCAATTATTTTTACAAAGAAACTTAATAGGATGATTTCTTTACAAACTTTTAATAGTAATTATTATGTTTATTTCAGTAGCTGATATTCACAAAGAACTGTCATTTGATCCTTGATTTGATTTCAACAACAGTCATTTGATTTTTGATTTGATTTGAACAACAGTCATTTTATTTTTGATTTGATTTCAACAACTGTCATTCGATCTTTTTCAAATTAATTGAAATTTATTTTATTTTTTATTTGTTGTAATTAATGATTTGTAATTTCTTCTCTAAGGAATCGAAGAAAAAAATGGAATAAAAATGTCAGATTTATTCCAAATACACTTAAAATTGTCTCTTTTTTCGATGAATTTCAATTTCTTTTCTTTTTTCTTCTTCTTTTCTTTTCTTTTTTGAAGAATGCAAACAACAAACGTTAATCCGATAACTCTGTAGCGGAGCTTGAGCGTGAAAGGATAAAACTTTATCCAACATGGAAATTATTGCTTTAAAACACTTTTTGTTACCCAAAAGTGCTTTAAAGAACTTTTTTTTTTCTGAACATATAATGATTTAAATTTCAAAAAAAATATTTTTGACAAAAATGATTTACTTTTGAAATAGTTTCATATTTCACAGTTTTAAAAGTTTGTTCTTAATATAGTATTATATATCAAGAAATTTTTTTATTACAAATTATTCTACAGTAATAGTTCCTAAGCTGTTTAAAAATGCTAGTTTGAGCAAGCAATCTTAAAAATGTTGTTCAGTTGGAATCGTTTTTTTTCAGAACCTTTCAAGTTCATTAGTAACTAAAATAAGATGTAACACAAAAAAGTTTTTGGGTAAAAATTATTCTAGAGTAATAGTTCCTTAGCTATGTAAATAAACTAATATTTTGAGCAAGCAAACTTAAAAATATTGTACATTTGGAATAGTTTTCTATTTCACAATCTCTTTAAAGTTCGTTCGTAACTAAAATAATATGTATCAAGAAACCATTTTTTGGTAAAAATTATTCTACAGTAATAGTTTCTAAGTTGTGCGGAAAAAAAAAATATTTTGAGCAAGCGATCTTAAAAAATGTTATAAATTTGGAATCGTTTTCTATTTCACTATCTTTAAAGTTCGTTCGTAACTAAAATAATATGAACCAAGAATCTTTTTTTTTTTGTTGGTAGAAATTATTCCTCAGCAATTGCTTCTAAATTGTTTAAAAAAGCTTTTTGAGCAATTTTAAACAATTTCAAATACGTTGTAAATTTAGAATTTTATTTTATTTAAAAATTTTAGGAGATCGTTCTTAACAAAAATAATACATAACATACCAAGGCAATTTTAGGTTATAAATTAAACTAAACTTATCGTTCGTAAATTTAGCAAAAAAATTTTTTGAGCAAGCGATTTTAAAAACGTTTAACATTTGGAACTATTCTTTATTTCACACCTTTTAAACTTGTTGTTAACTAAACGATTACATAAGACACTTTTTTGGCAATTATTCTTCATTAATATTAAACTGTGAAATTTCTTTCACTAATTTAAGCACTTTTCTTATAAATAACGGATATTTAAAAAATAAAACGATACTATATCACAAAAATTATATTATGTTTATTTTATTTTTTTAAATTGAGGCTTCAGAGAAAGAAAGTAAAATAGTATTGGGAGTGCAACAGGAACTGATTCTTCACTCATTGAATACGGTCAGTCAAGCAGGACAGGGGGACATTGCGTTCACATAGGAATTGATAAAACAAATTGTCCACGTTTTACCGCCATATACGAGTAAATCGTAAAGAACACAGTTGAAAAATGACTATAACTTGTGTGAAATGACGGTTTTCTCACCAAATCTAATTTATTTATTTTTCATTATCAATTTTCTTTTTTCTTTTGGATTTGTTGATTTGGGATACATAAGTTTATTTCCCGTTTGAGTATAAATAGGAGAGAGATTTTTAGACTTGTAGTTCATACGTTTGGAAAATGTTATTTTATGAAAAACACATAATTTGGGAAAGTTCATTTTAGTCTTCTGCAGTGCTATATCGCTTTTTTCTTCTTCATTAGTATGAGTTTTAACTTATACTTATAGAAAAATGCTATGGAACCTATGGAACATTTGCGAGATTTGGCTAATATTAAGCAAATGAAAGCTTTGTTTGATTCACAGGATTGTATCCATGTTAATTGTTTGTTTTAGAAACCGGTGATTTATGAAAGATACTATCACTTTTACGTCGTTTATTTGCATTTTTTTTATCAAGGTGTATATTTTTATGAAACTATACTTTCCCACTTATTTAACTGTATTTTACAGTACGCATAAATTAAAATAAGTATTTACGAAAATTGGTTTTCAATCTTTTCTAATTTATAACTTTATGATAAATATATCTAACACAAACAAAATAACTAACTGTAAAACAAATTAAGATATCATTTTACATTTCGATCAAAAATGTCAACTGCTTAATAAATTGCTCGGATTAATTCTAAATGAATTCTCGTATTAATTTATCTTCAATTAATTTATCATAAACTAATTCATCTTAAATTAATAATTGATATTGTTTTGAAATACTAGCTTATTTTGTTTACTAACAAGGGAAACTAGGGAAGTGTGACTCACCAATTTTGAAATAAACTATTGGGATGTATGCCTTATGAGGCATAATTTTAGGAGGCAACATTCGTTTCGGCCCATAGAACGTCCTGTGAGGGATAAAAAATATTTCAATATATAGAAAAATCGGTATTTTATTACTTCAATGCAGACTATTAGTTATTGTAATTGTCTCATACTCCAATTAACTTTGTGGTACTTTTACGTACTATATAATGCATATTTATTGTCAAAATTGATTTCGAAAATTTTATATATCTATAGTTTTTCAAAAAAACCTGTTAGGTTAATTTAAAAAAAAATTGACATCAAATTTTTTAAATTTTTTTTTCAAAAAACTTTCCAAATTAATTGGAGTATGTAATTGTAAATCAATTAATCAATTAATAATTAATTAACAATTAATTGACAATTAATTTTTTGATTAATTTGTTAATTAGCAAAATAATTAATTATCCAATTATTTACAAATTAATTGGATTATGAGACAAATACAATAACTAATAGTCTGCATTGAAGTAATAAAATACCGATTTTTCTATATATTGAATTATTTTTTATCTCTCACAGGACCTTCTATGGGCCGAAATGAATGTTAATTAATTTATTAATTAGCAAATTAATTAATTATCCAATTAATTACAAATTAATTGGATTATGAGACAAATACAATAACTAATAGTCGGCATTGAAGTAATAAAATACCGATTTTTCTATATATTGAATTATTTTTTATCTCTCACAGGACCTTCTATGGGCCAAAATGAATGTTGCCCCCTAAAATTATTCCTCATAAGGAATACATCCCACTAGTTTATTTCAAAATTGGCGAGTCACACTTCCCTAGTTTCCCTTGTAAGCAATAATGTGACTTAACTTGAATTTAATCAAACTATATGAAAAGAAATACAGTATTTAAATTTTTTTCTTCAAAATTCCAAACAATGATTTCCATTTTTATACTTTTACATTAATTTGCTAAATGAAAATATTATTTAAAAAAAGTTACATTTTCCCTAAGCAACTTATCGAGTCAGAATTTAAAGTCAAATAAATCCTGCAAATTAAAATGCATTCTAAGAATTGAGGGCGTTTTAAAGGAAAATTTAAGAAATTGACAAAATACCAACTGTTTTAGTAACAAAAAAGGGAAGGACGTGATTTGATATCGGAATAGAGAATTACTAAAACACAAACTTTTCAATTCACAGTAATGATGATAGGTTATCAGATTTTAAGCAGAGCTGAGATGTTTATTTAAACACGTAGTTGGCTCGATTACATCATAAGATAACGATTATTTGAAACCTGTATTGTAATATCAGAAGATTGCCAGAATACTGTCAACATAGGGTTTTATTGAAACAAATGGTTTCAGATTCGAATTTCTCACCTGATTTACTTGTTCGATGTTTGAAGCGGAGACTGTATAAGGTTTAGAATTTTCATGTTATGTTGAACATTGGCATTGTTTAACATCAGTTTATAAAGACAAATGTACTTGGGTATATCAAGTTTTATACAAAAATATTAGTTTAAAATATAAAATTTTAAAATTTAATTATTTAAAATTATGAATTTATTCTACGAAAATTCCCCTTTTAACTGATATCTTTAAAAAGATCTCTTCCACCCAATTAATAAATATCTAGTTGCGCTAATAAATATTAGTTAATAAATATCTAGCTGCTAATATATCATGTTTAACAACACTGACATTGTTTAAAATCTGTTTATGGCCCCACACTGTAAAATATTTCGGATCAAATTACGGTATAAAGTACGGGTACTTCGGGTGCATCATCCATAAAATTCATTTCACCGTAAAATACATTTTTACCGTAAAATATAATACCGTGATTTTTACAGCAATATTTATTTAAATAGAGTGATTCATTTATTTTACGTTAATCATTGCGATAAAAATTATGGTAAAGTGCCGGTACTTTTTTCCGTAAGTTGATCCGGAATTTTTTACAAGGCAAATGGGCATGTGAATGTCATGTTTTATGCGAAAATGTTAGTTTAAAATAATATTGCTTCCTTATCTTTAAAAAGATCCCTTCTCTCCAATTTATAAGAATATAGTATCGCATCCCTTTTCAGATTATTGAAGTCACTGATATTCTTCAAATGTATTTCAAAAATTTACAAAAAAATATCAATATTTTACTGGCAAAAACATATTAAAAAAAAAAAAACAAGTTGCTAGCATCAATCTTTTTTGAGATGTGGCAATTTCCTACTTATGAATTAGGAGAAATAAGAATTGTTTTTAATTAGAATCGAAAATATTTTCCGCAAAATGCAATTTTAGCATGAACTGTAAAATACTTGATTTTTGAGTAAAAACTATGCACATCAGGTTTCGAATCGTAGTAGAAACAAAACTAAATATTTCAGCAAAGTACAACTAAAAGTGCTGGAAAAAAATTATTATTATAAATTGATATTGATTGCATATTTCACTGTTTTAACAATTTTAAACGAATTCCTCATTCTAGATGAAAAGCAATTTATAGTGTTATGATTACTATAAATTCCATATCTAATGTCAATAAAAAAGATTTTAAATTTCAAGCAGAAAGTCTTTTGTTGAAAAAAAACTACATATTTATCGTTTACACGAAAAACATTTTCAAAGGTTATAAAAAATATTTAATAGCATGTTATTGAGGTTAAGAAATCATTACAAAGTATAAGTGAAAGAAACTTAACATAGTATACAAATTGAATGAAATCTCTCATATTTCGAAAGAGAAAATACTTCCAGAATGAACTGGCTGAGTTTTTGCTATTTTATAAGCAGCCTATATCTCATTTCAAATTTTACTTTTCAATTTCCATTACTAGCAATAACTACTGAACTTTAAACGAGAATGTAAGTAATTCAGTATTCTCAAGTTTGGAGTATTCTTTCAGTAATGGGAAAGTAATTTCTTTTGGAGAATTTTCTTAAAAAAAGAAATGTATTAGTTAGAAAGTTTTTTACCAGCGCATCTAGCTTTGAAAAAAAAAAGAAGACTACAAGCCCCTGTCATTTATTAGTTGGGTATAAAACAAGAAAAAAGAATAATCTACAGAAAAGAGAAACATCCAGGGTGTAATAATGTCAGAAAGTAGTCATGACGAATGCTGAGCAATCATAAATGTAGAAGAAATCTGACCATTTCCAGGAAGTAGGAGGAAATGAAAAGTAAAACAAAATCTAACCGATTTGGGAATCAATCTCACAAGCAGTTAAGAGCAAAATTACAAATTCTGGAGAGCTTATACTGAAGAAAATAAAAAAGCAACTGCAACTGTTTCTTTAGGAGAAAACATTCCGAGAGACTTCCCAATAGCTGTCAAAAAACCTTGAAGGAAATTGAATGATTTTTATGACATTTCTTTTTACCCCATCCAAGCTATCTACTATGCGTTTTATTGCCCATTTACATGTCATAGTAAAAAGACCAGGCATGGGCAAGCGGGTAAGAAAAAAAAAAATGCCCTTCCCCTCAATCAAAGTTCACTTTACCTTTGCCCCGTGCCTTATTACATACTTAGAGATAAATTTCTTATAAACTTGAAAGAAGGAAAGCGTATTTCTTAAGTTTTAATGCTCATAGTCATACATTTGAAAAAGTAGGTTTCGCTGCTTTTTTTTATATATTCATTCAATCTGTTTTAATTTTAGAAAAATCTACTGGAGCGCCGGTAAAATTTCTTTTTCAAACATTTGAATGTTAAGTTCAACCATTTGAAATGGTGTATTTATCCATAGGTAGAGAAAGGAAAGGCTTAATGTTGGTTTCGGATGAAAATGTCTGTTTATAATTTTTTATTTTTTTTAAACATAGTTGAAGCAGAACAGTTGATAAAATAGAAAATGATTTTTAATAAACTTAATTCAGCACTTATGTAATATTTTATATTCGTTTAAATTTTGGTAGTTCTCAAAGCCAACTAAAACTATAATAATGTTTTCCTAAAAAATATTAAAATTAAATGAGGGTTAAAAATTGAATACAGTTTAGAAATTTTTTGCATTTTAGAACAGCTTACTCAATTTAGAATAATTTATAAAGAGATCTGCGTTCATATCTTTTCTAGACGACCAAAGAATAATCGTAATTTTATTCTTTTCAACAAAAGAAACAAGATCAATTTACCTTATAAAGTAAAAATAAGTGTATCAATCTTTTATTATATTAGAAGCTTAATTCATATTTTATAAATGTTCAAATTATTCGAACTTTAACTATTCAAAAAAATTTGGTTCATACTTAGCTAGATTCAAAGTATACAGGAGAATTTAACAAGGCAAAATTCTAGAGACAAGATCAGTTTCAATTAAAACTGCAATTATTTCAAAATTTTTACGAACAGCTAAGACATTTTTAAATTAAAATAAATCACAATTGAGGATAAGAAATGTTCGAATAAAAATGTAAATAATTTTAAAAATTATAATAATTTTAAATTTGCTTAAAAATTTATCATAACAGGAATCTAGCATTGATGTACTTCCAAATAAAATTTTTTAAAAGCTAATAATTCTGGAAAACATTTATAAGAGTTTTTTTTATTTTTGACAGTATGCAATGAATCCTTGGTTTTCATTATCAACAACATGCAAGCTGTCAAAAGTAAATAAAAAAAAATATGATTATTATTGTTTGTTCATATGTTAATCGTTTTCTTCTTTTTCTGCTATAAGTTATTTGTTTATTTATCGTTTGCTCATTTTTTTATACTATTTATATATTCTTTAAACTTTATCATTTGCTTACTTTTTAATATTCTTTTCAGATTTTACTCATTTTTTTCACATTTATTTTAATTTTAGTCATTGATTATTTACATTTTCCGCTTTTTCACAGAGAATTAAAGCAGTTTTTCTGGTTTTATATTTAATAAATTATTTCAATTTTCGTTTCATTTTATTATCGTTTTCTATAGCGTTTCTATTATTGTTTTCTATATCGTTTATTAAACGTAGTAAGTATCGTTTTCCTTCTAAATTTGTGCACAGTTTTGGAATACAACTTCAACTCACCGTTACAAAAACAGACGAAAGAGTGCGTCGAAGAATTAAATATAACTTTTTCACTATTATTTTAACCTTTTCCCCGGCCTAAAGCAATAAGTGGAATTGATTTGTGTACATCGAAGGATAATGACTAGGTAGACGACTCAACACGTGAGACATAACTCATCGAAATATTTCGTCCACACCCACACGACCGATCGAAAAATGAATTCGATGATTTTGCTACTCCCTCGCCAAATCGTAGCAAGCTTGATATAATCGTTAACACCAAAAAGGAAAAATTCCCTTAGACATCACTTTTTTTTCATAACTATCTCCTATCTCTTCATAAGTAAAAGGGAGGAAAAAGCGTTAGGGATTAAAATGGGTCATCTAGTTTCAGCTGATTTCCTTGGGGAATGGGGAATTATACGGAATGATCGTTACCTGTCCCTTGCTAACCCCCTAGCGCAATATCTTCATATCGAAAGTGAAAGTAAGAGAAAGCGTTTAATATGTGATCTTTCGTAAAAGGGAGGGAGCCATGGATAATATAAATGCTTTTAAAGGCACGTTTCAGTTCCTGTTATTCTTTTTAGTTTGCTGTAAAATCTCAAAGTCAAAACCGTGAAAATTTAATTTATTGTTGGTGTGAACTCTCCACGAAAGCTCGAGGATTACACTGTTCTGATTTTTTTTTGGATCATTTCGGATATATAAACCGGTATATTATGGAACTATTTTGAAAATAAAATAACACGTTTTAAAGATGTTACAAAATATAGGGAAGAAGATCTAATTGAATCAGTTTGAAAAAAACTTCTTTTACTTTTTCAAGTTCAAAAGGTGAATTTTATTAATTATGCACTATTTATCAATAACACAACAAATAGGTGGAAAAGGCTTAAAATGTAATTTTATATGTTTTATATCACCTGTAAATATACACGCGAAAAATCCCTAAACTCTTGAAAAATCTAAAAATTTTTTTACAAAATTTCTTAAGATCCTTAAAATTTATTAAAAAACTTAAAATGTCACCAAAAATTTCTAAATATGATCCACAAAAATCCCTAAAGATACCAAATACTGAATCCCTTATGTTTTAATATTCTCAATTCCTATTCCCCGTAATGTTATGGCATAAATTGATTGCAAATACTATACAAAAAAAAAAAAAAAAAAGATTAGAAGATTTGCAACATTAACTATTTCTTCCATCATACATAATATGTTCTCAAATATGTGCCATTGCCTTCCCGTTATTCTTCTTACCGTGATGGCGCTACATAAATATTTGCTTTCTCAACTTAGAAATTAAGTCAGTAGAATAAGATTTCTCCCAGGTCCAGACATGAGTAAAAACATCAACAATAAACACAATGTCTATACCACTTAAAAAAATACTCATGTCATAACCTTTCAAGCTTTCAGTTATAGTAAGGGTCAAATGAGATCAATTCATTTTACTCTCATTATCTGATAGCTAACCATGCGTAGCATACATACAATGAATATTATTCTTCTGTTTCACCTATATATAGATCAACCTCATCTGATTCAGACACAAGAAAGAAAAAAGAGAAATTGGAATGCCAAACAAAGTGAAGATCCTGTAATCCTTAGCGATTATTTCCAAAGCTACCATCTTGATCAATACATTCTTTTCTTAAAGATGAAATGGTAAGGGGTGGTAATAATGATGCCTATTGTTTCAATCAAGTTTGACGTTAAGGGTATGACTGTGATGAGTAAGCCACTAAGATCTGGGCCAATTCTTAATCCCCCTCAGTTTATAAAATAAGATTCCATTGAGCAAACTTGTCAGCGAGTCAAAGGAAATCAAGGTCGAGCACGCTTTGAGTTTTTTGCTTGGGAACAAACAGGTTTAACCCAACCCTCACTTTAAAATGTTTCCCCTCTTCATTTGATGATTTTTTTTTTTTAATTTCTATTTCTTTGTCCTACAAAAAGCTAAGACTTCTCATCAAATAGGTTAAAAAATTTGTGGTTCTGGGAAAATAATAGATCACTTTAGGCACGCATTTAGATTTAAGAGCACTGCACCTTTTGCAAGTAAATTTTTTTGTGACTTTACTAATTGAATATTTATAACTCAAATCACTCTATTTTAAACTTAATCATTCAGAGTTTTTGCGGTAACTTTTAACAGCAGTAATATACCAAATAATTCAGAATTATAATAGTTTTAACCAAATTATAATAATTTGTCCAATATAAATAAAAATAAGAATTCATTATATTTCTAAGCAAGTTTTATTGATATGTCTGAGTAATATGACCATTTTAGTATTTAGTAGCACCATGTTGTCTGGATTAAGGCTTTGTTACGATGCGAAATTAATTTAATCTGTTTTGATTTATACATTCCTCATTTTATACTTATAAAATTGATTAAAGAAGAGATTATCTTTTATGATAGAAGATACTATTATCATTCCTTACTTTAATTTTCAGAGCAGAATTATGTTATAAGAAATCTGCGTTACCGAAACAGAAGTAAATTTTGTCTGAAACTTACATTGTACAAACACTTTTTACCAATTCTGGTACAAATTGTCTGGTTTTGCTATAAAATTACAGATATTCTCTAAATATGAACATGAAGACATGAGACTACCAGAAAAAGTGTCATTATTTTGCTGAAGTTAGGTCCTTGTCCTATGTATTGACCGTAGTTTTAGAGTATAAACTAGGGGCTAACTATTAAAAATGAGCAATTTTTCAAATGATACTATTGTTTGCATTTAGAATATTTTTTCCATTTTTATTCTATTTCGCTTATGATAGATTGGTTCTTAGAAAATATTTCATTCATTGCATACTTTAAAAAAAAATTTTTTTTTTTACACAGTAAGCCTATGTTAATAACGAGCAAGGAAAAAAAAGTCATCAAAGGGTTTCTAGATTTCATTACATTATCTGCTACTAATTATAATAAAAAAATAGTCAGCAGAATCGAAAACATAAAAATTATTCATCCGATTTTTTGTTTCAGATTTTATTCCGTGATTATTTGAAAGTAGTTCGTCTAGTTTTTCTCAACATTTACTTCCAGAAGGAAAGAAAGAAAAGCTCATTCACCCTTGCATTGATGTCTCCAATTTTTCCTCATGAATACAAATGCAAGCCTAATAAGCATGATATCTTACTTTTCATAGATTGCTTTAAATTAAGTTTACAAAGAAATGCAGTTATGACTACAATAATTACTTAATTGAAGTTTAATTAGTTTTAATGTGTAAGGAAAAAAAAACTTTATTGGACTGGCTTACCAATGAAGTTTTATGCAAGCAACTTCTGTGAGAAAAAAAGTATGCTCATAACTACCAGAATATGGCAAAATTTACCATATTTCTGGCTCTATGGGAACACTGAAAAGCACGGAAATTTTTACCTCTGGCAATGACTTTTTGGTAAAATTAATAATAACATATGGTTTTATTACCATGCTGTTGGGAAGTAAATGTTGTAAAATTCTGATTCAGTTCAGAAGAACATTTTAGTAATTTCCTCGGATACGCGGCATAAAAACCATTAATTTGGTTAAATTTGCTTTTCAGTTTCGTATTTGTAAGTAAATTTGTGGTAATAAGAACTATAATTTTGAGAACTTTTTTTTATATTTCCAATGGCAGACATGAAAGACAAATTTGCAGCCGAGAACAATATAAAGAAAGAACAAAAAACGGAAACAAGAGCTACAAAAAGAAAGAGTCTATAGGTCTGAAATAATGCATCTCACCCGCCAATAACGTTCCCACAAGGGCTCAGGAGGAAGTGCAGGGCAACGTCTCAGATTTTTTGAAAACTAGAATTTCCAATAAGCCGTTACCATAGCGAGCGTTGAAATTACCAAATGAATGGTTTAAAATATTGCATATACTGATTTAATTACCAGAATAGTGTTTTTTTAAATTTTTTTTATCAGAAAATATTAAATAAAAAGTAGGGTAATTTTGCCAGAATTTGCTTCTCCGTGTAAGAATATAAATGATGGATTTACATTTTTTTCAAGCGTTTTGACAATTTCAGTAATCAATGTGTATTGCTTTTCATACGTTGCTTTAAATTAAGTTTGTAACGAAATGCAGTTATTCCTACAATTATTTTTTGAATGAAGTTAAATTAGTGTTTACTTGTAAGAAAAAAGAAAAACTAACAGAAAATAAAATTTTACGCTTGTGACTCAACGCTATGAACATAACGAATCAATTTAAATGTTTTTTTTAAATATTTCTACGAAATGTTACTTTTTCTTCTTCTTTTTTTAATACGTGTTTCGTAACTAAAGAATACAAGTTTCTCACGAGCTTAGCAATCAAGTGGCATGAAAATTCAAAGCGTTTAAACTATGTTTCAGAAAATTAAAAAAAAAGTTTTCTTTTAGATTTTTATATATTTATTTTTTAAACAATTAAAAATGTGTTAACATTGCAGTTTAATAAAAACTCATTAATAAGGCTTTCTCTCATTAATATTAACTACATAACTCATACTTATATTTTAATACATGATTTTTGCCATTTGAAGCCCTTTATTATGATACTTTAAACTTTTTATTATTATAAATGTTAATGGATTGCAGTAAAAATTATGATGCTATAATACAGGACATTTCAAGAAATCGTGTGGTAAAAGAAACTCTCAGAAAAATATGTTAAGCATTACATATAGTTTTATTATTTGAATGAATGATTGACAAATTACAAAAAATAAGGTATTAATGCTCGTAAAGTTAATGACTTTTTAAATCAAATATATTCGTTTATAGTTTAATGAATACTTTGCATTAATTTCACAACTCAACTAGATAGCAAAATGGTATTTGACAATCCCAGAAAATTGTCAAGTTTTTGTTTTATTTGTACCTACACTATCTTAGTAAATTTTCAAAAAAAACCAAACTATGACAATAGTATAAGATACTGGTATGCACATTTTAACAAGAAGGAAATAAAATATATATCCAAATAAATATATATAAAAGTCATTGAGCGTTTCGCTTAAATTATAACTTATGCTATTAGGAGTAATACAGTAAACGATACAATTGGTGGAAAAGAGCTTAAGAAAGCAAAAATCCGATAAGTTTTGGCTGTTTAGCTATAATAGAGTCAAAGAATAGTTTTACGGTAAAGATTGGTCAACGAAATCATGTGTGCTCATAACTCATCAGTACGATAACTTTTAATAACTTTTAAAGATACATTTTATAACATTTGTCATTAGGCACAATACAGTAAACAATACAAATGGAGAAAAAATGCGAAAGAAAGCAAAATAAATAAATAAGAAAATCCGATACTTTTTAACTGTTTAGCTATAATGGAGTCAAAGAATAGTTTTACAGTAAAGATCGGTCAACGAATCATGTGTGCTCATAACTCATCAGTACGATAACTTTTAAAGATACATTTTATAACATCTGTTATTAGGCACAATACAGTAAACAATGCAAGTGGAGAAAAAATGCGAAAGAAAGCAAAATAAAAGAATAAATCCGATACTTTTTAACTGTTTAGCTATAATGGAGTCAAAGAATAGTTTTACGGTAAAGATTGGTCATCGAAATCATGTGTGCTCATAACTCATCAGTGAGATATATTAAGGGGAAAAATGAGAAAGAAAGAGAGAGAAATGCATTAAGTGAAACTGTAACTCAAATTTCGTTTTCATTAAACTCTCAATGAAATAACATATGACTATTATAGACATTCCCAAACAATGGCTAATGACTCAAAGAAAAAGCTTATAATTATTTCTACTAACTGCTAATACGTTTTAAAATGTTTTTTTTTTCTTGGAGGACGAGTTCCAAAACCTGCAAGTCAAAAGACGTTCCCATCTAGAATTGCATGTTTTGTTTTTTTGAAAGTTATTTGTAGCGTGGGCAGATCTACACAGTGGGTGCCAAACTGAGCAACGGAAGAGAAAAAGGCAGTGACTGAACTTTCCGTTCCATTTCCTCAGATGAGCTGATGTTGCTGATGCCGTTCTATATGGAGGGTCAGCGGCCACTGCAGGTCAGAGACACTCGTAATGGTAGTGGCCTCGATCCCTTAGAAACCGGGTTAGGGTCTGCAACCTTCCCTCTCAGTGTCTAACAACATGTGGGACATTGTTAGGGATTCGTCCAGGAACGAAAGGGATGTGAAGATGTGAACAACCTCCAAAGGATAATTTCCCTTCTCTCTTCATCAGTTAATGCGAAAGTCCGTTATTGGGCCAGTAGTAGCAAAAAGAAACAACTAGTTACCTTCGCCAAACAACTTTCGAGGGCAGGAACACGATGCTAATGCAGCAAAGCAAACCGGGCACAAAATATTGTATAGCGAACTTGTTACTTCGAACGGAGACTGAAAATATAGAAACAATGACCTTTACCAATTAGATGCTGCAACAAATATGCTTTATTTCTGGATGTCGGAATAGTGAAATGGGCATTTAATGGCACAGAGATTAGCTGAAAAATTTAATTGATTCAAAAATCAGTTTTCTGTTTTATGATTTTTTTCAAAATCATTTCTTTCAAGATTTGAAATTTGATTTAAGTTTGGAAAAATACAGTTATCATGCTGCAATAAAAAATTGAGCTAAAATGATTCTTCATTCTTTATATTGTTTAAGCCTTTGCTTTCTTAGTTGGGAAATAAGATTTATTAGAAAATCCTTCCTGATAAAACTTTTTTTTATATCAAACGAAACGCAACAAAATCGATGTCATGTTTGTTGTAATAAACTTCGAGATTAGATGATTCTGCAATTTTAAAAAAATTAAATGATTCTACAATTTAGAGATTCGATAAGTTTCTTCATCCATTACTAAGCAAAAGGTTTTTGTGATAAGAAGATGGGTATTATCTTTATGGGTTTCGTATAGATGAAGGCAATTGAGAAAAATACTGCTATATATATTTTTAAAACACATGTATAAAATAAAATTAAAATGCCGTTAATACTAAATTGTTAAAAAAATTTGCATTTCAGCGCAAAATATAAATCTTTTTTTTTTTTGCTCCTAGTTTATTTTGTTTCTTGCATTAATGAAATCTAAATTACCATGCTTTGTCAGTTACTATATTTTTAGCCATAGTTATATTTTTAAAAAAAATTTCCAAATAGTGCTTCAAGAATTCAATTTTACCTTTGAATTTATTTTAAAAAAGACAATGAAACTTTCAGAAAAATCTTTCCGAAAATGCTTATTTTGCGTAGTGTATTAACAATATACTTATTGTTTTGCTTTGTGAATGTCAGTCAGATACCCGTTAAATTGACCACACTGACATTAATCTATACATACAAAATAAGCTCAAAGCATATTTTAATTTATCTGAATTAAGAATAAGAATTAAAACAAAAAAAAAAGTTAAAAATTAATAAAATATAAAAAATTACTCAGAAAAAAAATTCTTTAATTTAAAACTTAATTCAAATTCAAAATTTTACCTTTCGTGGCAAAAAATATTAATAAAATTATTTGTATCGAATACATATTAGCTAAAGTAATTTTATCTATCAGTGCGTTATAAAATCATTATGTTGGCTCCATAGTTTATTCAAGTATTTGAGTTGAGAAATCAAATTACTAATATATTCTACTGTAATAACTATTTTATATGGTCATTGTAAACTGATTAAAATATTTTTTCAGAAAATTTAAACGAAGTTTGCAAAATTGTAATTTTTGCTGTTTTTCAGATTCTACAGACATTATTGTTTTACTAACTATTTATATTGGTCTATAGAGAAACAGAACAAATTCATTTCAGCTATTCAATTATGTACACAGTAAAGAAATGCCGGATTAATTACGGTTAAAAGTACTGGTACCCTAAGTGCAGCATCAGTAAAATCAAATTTTATCATGAAATTTATTTCTGTTCAATAATTTTATAGTAAATATTACTGCAAAAATTACGCTAAATCAGATTTTTTATTCCGTAAAATTTTATGATAAAAATGGATTTTACGGTAAAAAGTACGGGCACCCAGAGTGC
Organism: Parasteatoda tepidariorum; assembly: GCF_982258835.1. Classification (NCBI taxonomy): domain Eukaryota; kingdom Metazoa; phylum Arthropoda; class Arachnida; order Araneae; family Theridiidae; genus Parasteatoda; species Parasteatoda tepidariorum. The sequence continues at coordinate 54,971,072 of NC_141765.1, forward strand.
CTGCACCTTATACCGTAATTTGATCCTTATTTTTTTTACAGTGTAACTACATTTTTCCACAAAGGAGCTGTCTAAAACACTGTTTAAAACATTAAATAACTTATTTTCCTTTACACAATCGAAGATTTACATGAAAATGTTAAGCCTAGCATCTATTTTATAATTAATTTAAAGTTTCTACAAAGTTTGTTTTAGTTGCGACTGTGTAATAAAAATATTATATGACAATATTTAAACTCACAAATATACTTCACGTAATGCGATTCCTAGTGCTTTATAGAAACTAGTTCTTACGTTTCATAAGGAACTATAATTTCTTTTAAAACTCTTACTGCCGAGAGCATTACGTTTCTTCTAAATGTAAACAATATTCTCTCGGTAGCAGAAATTGGAACATAAACTAAGGAAGTGCCTACAGGCAATAATTCGTGAGTTAAAGTAAATAATTATTTTCCTTCTCCTCGACTTCCCCAGAATCTCTAAAATTTTCCTCAATTAAAGACTTTCATTTTTTTCCAAGAATGTTATGTTGTAGTATTTATGGACAAGCAAATGATACCTTTTTTTCAGGAAATGTAGCTCCTGATTTTAGGATTTTATGTAATTGGGTAATCGAAATATATTAAATGGACATTAACAGAGATACTATTACATAATTTATTTTTTCATGAATAATTTATGCTACAACAAAAACAATTATGGTATTATATATATATATATATATATATGTATATATATATATATATATATATATATATATATATATATATATATATATATATATATATATATATATATATATATATATATATATATATATATATATATATATATATAAATGGAGAAAAAATTCTGCCACAATTACTGTACTGTATGGTAAAGACATTTCCCATAAAAAATGAAAAGCAAAACATGATTTTGATAATAAAACCAAAATATACGGTATTTAAGCCATTCATTAAGTCAATTTTCATATTAAGTCATATTAAGTCAATTTTCCGTTCATATGGTACCGGCTTGCAGGAAATTCTGTTTCTCAAAGTAACAGTTCTTATTACAAAACATTTAGCAACAAATACAAAATTTAATCGAATAAAATGTTTTTTTATGCCATTATGTTAGGTATCATGATAAAATTTCCAAGTTTTGCCACATTTATCGAAGTTTAGCACTTATCATAAAGTAATATTTTATGGTTAGTTTTATCATATTCTATTAGTTTTTTTCTAAGTATAATATATATATATGTATATATATATATATATATATATATATATATATATATATATATATATATATATATATATATATATATATATATATATATATATATATATATATATAATAAATACTCATTTAAATATCGATAACGAAACATTACGTTAATGTTAAAATCTCTCCAACAGTTATTTCTACCTTATTCACCCACGTTAAATCACGTTTTATTACTTTACAATAAAGATTAAGAACTGAGATTGGTTATATCGTGATCATGTTGACATTGATCTGAAAAAGAATCAAAGTCATGTAGGATGTAGCAAAACAATGAAAACTATTGTTCATAGGAATCTCTTTAGGCTTGGGATTTAAAATCCAGCGGTAAGTCAATACAATAATAAAAGTTTGGTCAAAAGAAAAAGGCATCTTTTTCTAAAACAAAATACTTATCAAACATTGTTACAGCCAGTAACAAAATTTTTTCTTACAAAAATATACGTTATTTTATTTAATAGTAGGAATCCGTTATAAAATATATTCGTTATAAATATAAAAATATTTCATTTTTTTGCTAAGAAGTTTATTAATAAGCAAATATTTTATATAGATGCATGCAAAGATTTTTAAATGATTAAAAAATTAAGCATTGGATTATTTCTATGAATAATCAAATATCAGATTTTTCTAAGACTGCTTAGAGTACACAATATTAAATGATTTAAGAACGATGAATCTAAATATTTATGTAAAGATATTGCCAACTTAAAATTATTAAAAACAAAAATGTTTATGCATTTTATAGGAAAAAAAGTTATTCGAAAAATTTTAAGGATTGTTTCCAGTTTTTTTTTTTTTTGAAATTCATTTTTTTAACTGAAATTTCAAGATGGTGATGTTATCAGTACGTTTTTTTCGTGTGTAACTATGATCACAGTAACGTATTTATTCTAACCTAATAGATAATAATATTATTTCAAATAATTTGAATGCAATAGTGACGTTTTAATTCAAAATATACAAAATTAATTTCTTTAGCGAATAATTACACAATTCAAATAGTATCTGCGACACAAATTTTTTTTCGTGAAAGTAAAACCTGCGTTAAAAGATATTTGGGTCCCCAAATTAGATAACTCATGTTTGTAACAAGATCTAACGGATGCTTGTTTATGTTATCAAACATCATAATTTCCCGTGTTATAACACAGTTTAACTTTTCAGGGTATTATATATGCTCACTAAAGCACAAGCAGAAAAAATTCCGTTAACTCTTTCATTTCTAAACCTTTCTTTTTGCTTTTCACGCACGTGCTACGTCAATGAATTGGTGACAATTGCATTAAATTGTAAAGAATAAAAAAACATACATCGCACGTCCAATTGACAATAGAGTTTAAAGAGTGTAACATACTTAATACTTTGTTAAGAGATATGAATTCATCCAATTTCAGCTCTGGATTTGTGGTAATAGGAATCCTCTTATCTGGTGTTCATCATGGATTTACAGTTTTTATGCTTTGTAGTTCTATTATTCGAGTTTTCAGTTTTGGTTTTTCTTTTTTCACAGTCAAAAGTTTTGACAAATCTGACTATAGATCTGATTTTACAAAACTCTAAATATAACTTTTTACTTACAGCGTTGTAATAATCCCCAAATTATTGTACACTTTTGTAAATTATTAACTATACTAGATTTATTAACTATACTAGATTTAGAACTGTAATTATATGTTTATGTAATAAAGTGTGACATGCGGGCAAGGGGGTAATGGTGAGTGACACTTTGTAAAAACGGGAAAGGTTGAGTCAAAATATTTTTAAAAAAAATGTGACTTCCCCAATTTTGAACGACATTAGTGTTTAAAATTTGAAAAACTTTCTAGTGCGATTAATACATTGTATTTATTAAAAATTATATAAATTTCCATTTCCTTTCAATGAGTATAAAATTGAGCTTTTTTTTAGTTTTGCTCTTTTTGTGCAACTTTTGCCTGGTGCAACATTTTTGTGCAACATTTGACTGGTATATCCAACACTGATGTTCTTTTTAGGTTAAGTGCCCTATTAAGTGCATTCTGACCGCACTGGTACCTTGAAAAATAATGCGATACAATTTTTTCAAAATTTTAAGGCGTCGAATTGAATAGTGATTTTTTTTTAGAGTTGAACCACCATACCACGAAAACCAGTTTAAGAAGTACAATAATGTGGTTTGTTCGGCACCATATTAAGGATGCATCAAACTTGAATGACATCAGAGGTAAGGTTAAATTTTTTTAAAAACTTTCTGCTTAGATAAATACAATGTATTTATAATTTAAAAAAATATATTGCATAAAAATTATTCAAATTTCTGTTTCCTAACAATGTGTACAAAATTGTTCGTATGAAATAGCGAACAAAAGCATTTGCCTATAAAAAAATGTCGACCCAATATTTTGCATTAAATATTCTATTTTCCAGTCATAGTTTTAATTTCAAACTTTTCAAAAGCAGAAAGTCAAACTCTTTGGTCACAATAATTTCCTCATATGTCATTAGAGCTTCCTTCGATTTTTTCGATCATCTTTTAAGATAAGTTTGCTCGATAGTTATTCTTTTTTTTTTTAAAGCGATAAAATCATCAATCGATTTAAAGACTTCAGTCTGTTCCGGCGATATATACAGGAACGAGGAAATATTAATCCAAGCCGACGACCCAAATTTTCTATTACTTTTCTAGTGGTGAAAGCGTAACCACATGTTTATCACTTTCCTTTTAACTATTAGCTTAGGGGCATCATATATGATAAACGCGCGAAAGCGTATAATTCGATTTCTTTCGCTGAGATTATGGGTCAGGAGCGTTTCAAGTTATTGAATGAATAGAGTAAAAGGGTTTTATTTTTGATGTATGTTTCTTGCTTTAAACTTTTTACAAAAATTCATTACGTCATTTGTTTGAAAGAAAAATTTTCCATATTAGAATAGTACTAAGTAATATTTTTGAATTGTGTTATTTTTCGAAAAAATTTAATTTTTCAAAAATATCCAAATGACAGAAAATAATATTTATTAAAAATATTGAACTGAAACTTATAATGGAAAAAACCTTTTCATTAAAAAAAATTCAATCAATTATTTTATTTTTTAAATTTTACGCGACCATTACATGAAAAAGCATCTGATATTTATGTTTTACTTTTAAATAAAAAAAATATCAGAATCTACTTTAAAACATAGATATTTTAAAAATAAATTATTTTTGAATTGTGTTATTTTTCGAAAAAGTTTAATTTTTGAAAAATATCCAAATGACAGAAAATAATATTTATTAAAAATATTGAACTAAACAATATAATGGAAAAAAACCTTTTCATTAAAAAAAATTCAATCAATCATTTTATTTTTAAAATTTTGATATTTATGGTTTACATTTAAATGAAAAAATATCAGAATCTACTTTAAAACATAGATATTTTAAAAATAAATTTGAATGAACTTATCTTAAGTGTTTCATGGGTATTATCACTTTAATAGTTCAGTCGAGTTTAGAATCAAAATACCCTTTATTTTTCTGCAAGGAATTTTAAGTTAAAGGTTTAAAAAATAGAGAAAACCCCCTAGACAGCACTTTTTAGTCAGTTTTATCATCAGGAACTAGTTCAAAACATATTTCTAGTAACACGCACGGGGAAAAAAAAGTAAGGTCAAAGCTACCACAATATGGAAACGGTGTTTCTGGAGCTACAGAAACACCAAAAAGCTCGGTAATTTTTACCGAAACGCTTTAGTAACGACTTTGCAAAAAACTACCAATAAAATATGGTTTTATACCACCAAAAAGAACTTGGTAAATGAGGTAAAATTAGTTAATTTTTTCGTTATATCCTAAAATATGGCATAAAAGCAATTCATTCGGTTAAATTTATTTCTCAGCTTTGTATTTACTAATAAATGGGTGGTAATGATAACTATAATTTTGAAAGCATAATTTCCGGTAAATTGTTATTATACAAACGGCAAAATAACCATGGTTTAATTACCGTATATTTCGGTTTCATTACCTAAAATAATGCTTTTTTTAAATTTTTTTTATTTATTTATTTATATTTCACTAGAGATGTCTTTACCATAAAGTACGGTAATTTTAACTAGAACTTTTTTCTCCGTGAGTGTACTATAATTCTTTCATCGTTTATACTAATCACTTTTAAATCCAATTTTCAAAATAATAAAATTAAATAAATGTTTTCGAAATATCTATATTCGTGTATCATTCATTTAAATACAAAATAAGTTAACGTAATGTGATGCTTATAAAGCTTTTATTTGACTACAAGAGTTTGAAAATATAATTTTTTAGGGTTGACGTGTTAGTTCGTTTTTTTAATTGATCTGTGTAGTTTAATCACTTGTTTTTATTGATATTTAAGTTTGTTACAAGATGCTCATTTATAAAACATTGAAAAGTCAAATACTACTCTACTTAGAGAGGGAAGGAACAGCGTTTTTTTTCTTTCTAGTTTTAAATAAAAATAAAGAAAACTGTGGTAGGAGATAACTTACGTGAATAAATGATAATTTCAATTATTGGAGATAACTTACGTGAATAAATGATAATTTCAATTATTAATTTTTAAAACTCAATTTAAACTAATACAATTTTCCAGTTTAGGGTGCTTTGTTTAACAGATTTTTGAGTAAGAAACGTTTAAAATTAGTTTTAATGGATATAGTGACGTATTTCCAAACAAAATGCCGATAAATGATTTAGAAAAATTGCGAATATTAATTTATTGTAAGGGAAAAACTATTTTTATTGTTTTTAGTTGAAAATAATATTTATTTATATTCAGAAGTTTTTTAGTGTTTAGAATGCAATTATTATCCTATCACTATTATCTGTAATATTTATATATTTTTTATTTAAAAAAGGGTAATAATCTATGTCTGAGATATATTATGAGAATTCTTAAAATGTTTCTAAAATAAATGGTTTAGAATTAGAATAATTATAAAGTTAAATAATTAATTGCTTAAAATTTCTTTCTTACTCTAAACTGTTAGAAGTTTTAGAGAGCGTTGAACCATAATATCGTTCAAACTTTTTGTACTTTTAATATAAGTGTAGCAAATTTGTACGATTTCTCCCCTAAAATGAATCATATTGTATTGTACTCCTTAAAGTAGATTACATGATACTATGGTTAACTTAAACGGAATACTTGGTTCAATTTAACATTTTATTACTGTAACTACCGATACTTCAAATTACCGATATTATGGTTCAATATTGAACCGATTTTATCGAGTATTTGAGTTCCATAAGTCAATTGCAATGAAGAAAAAAAATTAATAAGAAATATAAGCATTTGTGATTTTTGATTATGATAACTGTGATTATACATTTTTGTTTTTACATTCATTATCATTTTCCTCAAATTTAACCTAGTTCTTAAAGACGAGGTATAGTAGGATTTTTGGTTGCCATTGTGAATTATTGAGACTATATCCCTCATGGTGGTTTGAAGCCCACTCGGCTTTAGATTGATGGGCAATAGCTTGTCTGGGAAGTAAACGCGGTCAACGCGCAATGTTGGCCTCAGTTCCACAATCATACTATTGGTCCCGAAATTGTGAAGCCTTTACTTACTTCTCAGCGATTAATGCTTTACGGTATGCTTTAAAAATTGTTTTTGGTAGATATTTTAGTAGTTCTGAAATTTAAAAGTATTATTTTTCAAGTATCAAGATGATTGTTAGTTTAATGCGAATCCTCAATCGGCTAAATTTAATCGTTATATCTTTTAATTTTAGATTTAATCAGATTGAATTGCTCTCATAAGAGAACCATGCACGTTAAATGCTATTGTCAGATAAATAAAAATATTTAAATATCAAAAAATTAAAAAAAAAAATAAATTCACTTTATTTTCAAATTTATTTTTAATAAATCCAAGCCATTATTCATCAATATTTCTATTTTACATTTCCTATCTTTTTAGAGGTTTATATATTACAAAATGACATTTAAATAATTCTGTTAAATATTGCATTGCATTCATTTAAAAAAAAAAGCGTAGGAGTATTCATTATTTCTTCAAAAGTAATTTTTTAAAATTAGTAGTTTTTGAATAAATTTTATATTAATTGGGAAGTTAAATATTTTCTCTTTAAAAAGGGACTGGTTTAAAAATTCGAAAAAAAAAACCCCTAAACGACGCCTATGTTACCATATTAAATAATAATTTCCACTAATCAAATTGGGGGGCATCTAAGAGGTAAGTTGACCACAATTATCTAACGTGCCAGCATATCTCTATTTTATGCAGTTTGGGAAGTAGACATTAGAACCTAAGAAAAGTAAACGGTCAGCCCAATGCATGATTTTCTTTACCTTAGAAAAAGACTCGTAATCGCCCTACACAGAGCAATAATGCGATCACATGCAACAGTAAAAAGGATAAGAAAAATATCGTAATGAAAAACTACGAGTAGTTCGAAAAGCAGGAAGTGAAGGAAATCGAAAGAAAACCTAGTTTTTTCTTCCAAAACCCCCCACAGAAACAAGAGAAGGAAAAAACACTCTTTGGAAAGTAATCAGCAATCACTTCCGAAGAACCATTTCACTGCGTAATAAATAGGAAAGTAAAATATAAAATGCTCGTAGTCAACTTTCGATGACTGTATTTCACCTTCGAATCTTTCAAGTAAAAATCGAAGAGAAGCTTGAGGCAAAAGTTTAGAACTACCTTCAGGGCATCTTTTACTTTTGGTGAAACATTGACCTAGAAGAAGGAGATTTAACTTGCACATCAGAGAAGGTAAAAGAACTTAGAAATTTAGAGCACGGTTTGTTGTTCCTTTTGGAGATTTCAGACTCACGCCTGTCCCTTAGTTTAAAGATCCAGTTGGACATCGTGAAAAGGATTGTTCGAACTGCAATGGGTCACTAACCTCCTTTTTTGTTTTCTTTTTTTTTCTTATGAGGGTCAGAAGAAAACTAATAAAAATTTCTCAGGATATTCGCCAGCATTGACTCCAACACTAAGATTAACTTGTATTTTTGACATCATTACAAACTTTTAAAACAAAAAATTGCAAACAGTTCAAGTGTGATCGACTAAATGAATGAAGTAAAAAATTTATTGCTGTTAATAAAAGTTGTAACATAAACTGTTTTCAATAAATAAGAATTAAAAAAAAATCGTAATTTATATAACCCAATAATGATCGGCTCTAGAAAGAGGTTTGTTATATGAAAAACGACTTTATTTATCTTCAGAAATTGATCGTACATGATTGTACATACCAATTGGATATTTCTTTTTTTGCCATACTAACTTTAGTTTTGAAAAGAACTGCGTATTGACTTCAGATTTAAATATAAATATTTATGCTATTAAAATATTTTGGTAGACCGAACAGTTTCGTTTTGTCAAAATTAATATTTATAATGAAACAATTGTGTAACCATTTCTTTCTTTTTTGATAAATGGACCTTCTTTTTAAAAGAACTCTAGGCACAAAGGTAGTAGAAAGAAAATTGAAGCATCTTATGCATGATTTTAATACAAAAATAAGTTTAAATGAAATGATATGCAAGCTTTATAATTAACTCTCTGTATAACGAATCTCTATGTTGATTGCTACATCGGTAACTAACAAAATATTTTAGGCATAATGCTTAAAAATGAGCTAAAATTAATAAACTATTACCAAGAAACATTAGTTAAAAAAAAAAAAAAGAATCATCCAATGACTGACGAATTTTATTTTGGACAAAAATTTCAGATTCGCGCAATCATTTACTCGGATGTAATAGTTTGTCAAACTATGTAAAATCTTATTTTCGAACATTTAAAATTAGAATTCGATGAAAATATAGTTATTAAGAATTTTATGTGATGATTTATCATCTTGGGTGTTTAATTAATACACCCTAAAAGCAGGGGAATCATGGGGATTCATCAAGCAGTGAACTATACAAATTTGAGGAAAATTAGAATCATTAGATCATTAAAAATAATCCTCTTTTCTCCACCGTCGAACAGCGTGTAATTATAAATTTTACGCTTTATAAAAAGCAATAGTTTTAATTATCTGACCACAAAACAAAGATGTACACGCACAATTTTTTATAGAAATTAAAAGTAAAAAAATAAGATTTATATTTGTAAAACCCAAATTAAATAGACAAATGTAACAAATTGACTGAATGTAAATTTATTATTTGCTTTAACTCGTGGTTCCACACATGAGTTGAAAACGAATTTTAATACGAGATTTAAGGACTTTTTACTATTTTAAAATTTAAGTGAACAGTTGGTTTGTTATGGTATTTGTTATAAAGAGTGTCAGTGTATGTCACAAAAACGAAAAAAAAAGCTTAAAGTTTACTTTAATTTAATTATATGATACTTTGGGCATGTTATTTTTGGATTAACTTTGATGTTGTTATAAGTTAAAAAAGAAAAGTAACCACATTCAGCACCTTAGTTGGTAAAAATACAAAATCTTAATAAAACATCATAACATTGTATAAAGAAATTTCAACCATAGCACCGTATAAAAAAGCTAAAAAAAAAATAAAAGTTAAAATAATTTATTACAATTATTATAAATTATTAGTTTTTTTTTAAATGTCTTCAACTCATCATCTTGTTGTGAAGTTGACAAGTTCTAATATTTCAGAGTGATCAAAACAATATATACTGTAATAGATATAGTCTAAAGTACGAAAAAAAAAACTCCGCATGAAATAAAGACCTTAAACCATAAATAAATTCAGAATATATATATATATATGTATATATATATATATATATATATATATATATATATATATATATATATATATATATATATATATATATATATATATATATATATATATATATATATATATATATATATATACTAAATCTAGTAGTTTTTCGACAATTCAAGAAAATAGTAAGCATTGACATAACTTCATAACTTATAATAAAATACTATCTTTATCCGATGCCAATAGATGGCTCTGTATTACAGCGGGAAAATCATCTCTTCTTAACACGTGCGGAAATGAATTTTGCTTTTCTTTAATGCCTTTCATACTACTTTTTGCTTTCATTCAATGGCTTTAGAAATATATTTAATACTTTAACTGCTTACAATAATAGTGAATAAAATTTTTAAATTCAAATGTCACGTTTTTATATAGAATACAGTTTCATGGTAATTATGCGAGAATTTAGAATTAATATCTGCCGTCAAGTTGAAATAATAAGAAATTATAATTAAATAAATGTATAAAAAAAGGAACTCATATCGAATCCAACGAAGACATTTTATGATTTCATCACCTCATAAAGTCTTAAACATTTTGTCTGTAAATAAAATGTTGAAAAAAAAAAACATTTTTGCGTATTTCAGCAACTTTTTAAAAACTCAAAAATAGTTTTAAGATTTTAAGAAAAAAAATAACTAAAATAGAGAAATAATATATTAAAAAATACTCAAAAAATCCCCAAAACAAAAACAATCGATTAAATTTAACCGAAATATTCTCAATTTTGAAATAAAGAGCAGAGTGTAATGAACTTCTAAATATCCTTTTGGGAAAATGGAGAGCACATCATGTTTCGAAAATTAGTTGTGGTTCGAACAAGGAAATTTCGCGACAAAATGGCCAATCCAGAAAATAATTTCATTCAACCGTAACTTTTACTGCATTTAGTTTCTTAGATATAACAATTAAGCGTTAGTCTACAGAATTGAAGCAAAAATATTTTATAATAGTTAATAAAAAGTTAGAGTAATCTAAAAATTGTCAAATGAACCAAAATATTTTTTAGTTTAAAATTTTAAAAACTAAAAAGATTGACAAATCTCATCTTTATGGTGCTGGGAGTACTGGGGTACTAAATAAAATACACACGAAAATTTAAATTACTGTTGTAAATAATGAACAATATCTATGGGTCGTGAGTTTAATGTTAATAAAACATTTTGATAACATTTCATACTCAATAATCAAAAATGCTAAATACCTTTAATATCTTGTTTTAATGCAGACGAGATTTTCCCATTTATGCTTATTATAGACCACAATAGAAGTACAAGATTAAATCATTCGTTTTTAACAGGGTATAAGCTGCAAAGGAAAATAAATATTTTAGTGCACTTATAATAGGAATTAAACATTTCAAGGAAAATAAAATAAAAATTTAATAATATTTCAAATTATCAATCAACTTACAATTATAAATTATAATGGAAAGAATATTCTTGATTATTAAAAAAAAATTAATTTTAGAAATAATCAATTATCATTTAAAATATTAAATTATTATATGATTTAAAATTGGAAACAATTTAAGAAACTACTATTAAGAACTTTCATTAAGAGTAACTCAGAATAATAATGAAAAATAGACATGGAAGATAAATTGAAATACTTCAAATAATATAGGTAATTTTAGGATGAGCCAATATTTAAAAAAATGTATAAAAATATTACTTGCTTTGTAAAGTTGATCTTATAATTTATATTACAGTGGAAAAAAAGTATGGTCTAACAGAATATGGTAAAATTTACCGTTTTTCTGGCTCTATGGAAAAGCCAAAAAGCGTGGAAATTTTTACCCAGGAGCTTGTGGTTTTTGGTGAAATTCACAATAAAATATATTTTTATTACTATGCTCTTTGGTAGAAAATGTGGTAAAATCAGGTAGTCCAATCCTGTTACTTTAGAGCATGTCATAAAAAACTATTTATTCGGTTTCATTTACTTTTAATTTTTGTACTTTTACTATATGTGTGGTAATAAAAACTATAATTTTAAAAAACAGAATTTCCGGTAAACCATTACCAGAAGGACAGAAAAATTACCAAATGAATGGTTTGAGAACAGCGTATTTTTTACCAGAATTATTATTATTATTTTGACTAGAAATGTTATTACCATACAAGTACGGAAATTTTACCAGAAATATAAATATCTTCTGGTTGGCAAATAGTTAAGTCTCCCTTTCAAAGAAGCAAGCCATATTCACACGCATTCACACATATGGAACGCAGATTTTGTTAATTTCCCCTTCTTTTCTAGTTGCACGTTTATCTGAATTATTAAAAAAAATTTCTTTGCATACTGAATTGAATTAAAAATTACAATGTTTGGTTAAATAAATAAATAAATAACGCCAGTCGTTAATTAGAACCAGCAGTTCATTCACGATAATAAAGTCATAAAACTAGATTGAATTAGCTTATATTATCTTTAAATAGTAAATATTAAAGCAATTTGTCATTAAAAACATATTTTAGTTTTAAAATAAAACAATTGAAAACTATAATGCATTTTTTTTCGAGGGGGGGGGGATACGAACTCAGAAAAGTTAGTTTAACGTTAAGCCACGATGTTGGTATTTTAGAACCATAATATCGTGCAAATTTTAATAATAATTAAACATAATATCGTGTAAATTTTAATAAAACTTACTAGGGTGTTAAATTTGAACGAGTTGAGAGTCCAAATTGAACTATAGTATCATGTAATCAAGTTTAATATAGATTAATGTGCACCATACTATGATTTAATTTGTTACCGTATTAAGATTTCAGTAAATTCATTCGATATTTTTGTCCAAATGATCTATAAGTTTTAATAATGAAACTCTATTCACTATTCCGCTGTATAATCCTTCATTGAGTATAAACAAAAGATGTATAGTTAGGAAAAGTAGATTATCCAGGTTCCAAATCTTGATAATAGTTAAATGCCACTGGAAAACTCCGCCATTAAAAATATTTTTTAATCATATATAAAAATACATTTTTAGAAAACACCGTTTAAGAACCTTATGACTACTTATATTAAACCTAGAAACATAAGAACGCAAATCCCAAAAAGTAAAGTACAACAGTTCAGAAAACCCTGTAAGATTCAGTAAATAATAATTCTTGGTGAAAATGTAGCCCGTTGAAAATTTTTTTAAAAAAATATGTTTAATCTATTTTGAAAGAAAAACAATATACGATTAATGACAATGTCAGCATACATTATTTGGAGTAGTTGTTAAATTTGGTTTCTTAATTTTTATTATTATCGAAATGCATTTTTACAACACTTGGGATGTTTTAAAAAAAAGGTTGTCGTTAAAGGACAATAAGCGCACTATTACTTCGTCATAATCGAAATATTATCAAATTTAATTAATTGGCAATTTTTGAGAAAGATAAAAATAGTGGTTTGTTTAATTCGATACTACTATAAAAATTCCAAAGTTTCTTAATAACTTATACTTCGTTTTATAAATTCAAACAAATTTTGTATGTAGATACATTCTGTAAACATTTAAACTTGCTCAAAAATATTGAAATTAGAAATACATATTTAAACACTTTAAATAAGAAGTGCGAAAAAGTTCCCCAAAAAGGGTGCTAACGCAAAAATAAGTTTTAAGTTGTTTCTGCAGGAAGAAGAAAGTAAAAGCACATTTACAGGGGACTTTTGAAGAGCTTATACGATTTTCCACTCACTGCAATGGCTGAATATATTGAAAGTATTGGATGATCACACTTTAGTACTGTTTAAACAGGATTTCGGAGAAGCCTAAGAACCTTCATATACAGTAGATTTATATGAATAAAGCACTTTACATGAATAAATCTGAGTAGTGAATATTTCCAAAATTGGATATTTCTCTTTCAAGAACTCAAATTGTTACATGAATTGAACTATTGCATTTAAATTGAATGCGTTTATATACACAGTAAAAAAATTCCGAATCAAATTGCGGTAAAAATTACTGGAGTGCAACATCTGTACTATTAATTTTTATCGTAAAATTATATACCGTAATTTTTACAGTAATATTTATTTAATTACAGTGATTCAGTAATTTCACAGTAAATATTACTGTAAAAATTACGGTACATCACATTTTCTGTTCCGTAAAATTTTACGGTATAATAGATTTTACTGCAAAATGCTCTGGCACTTTGAGTGCCGGTCCTTTTAATGCAATTTGATCCAGATTTTTTTTTTACAGTGTATAACATTTCATGGTCTACAGAAGAAGTATTTAAAATTTCTATACAAAACATATTCACATAAAAATATAAAATTACCGACAGTTATATTTTATAATTACGCGAGATAATTAAAAAAATACGGATTTTCGTTGCGCATAGATTTAATTTATAGCTATACAAGTACAGATTTAATTTATAACTATTCAAGATGATAACAACATGAATAGCACGTTAAGCATTGTCACACATTAAAAGGATTATTTTCTTAGAAAACATTTAACTTAAATAAAACTTACGTAAAATTCACTTTGTAATAATATGTATGAATTGTCGACATCGCGCTTCAAACGCGCAGACAGACAAACAATAAAAAGTTTTGTTTACTTTATAAAAATTATACAACTAGGTAAAAAGGAAAGTATTTACAATGACAATAAGCAGGGAATTATAGTGGAATAAATTTAAATATTGAGGACTCAACTATTAAATATTTAAAGTAAGGTATGGAAAATTAAAGATGAAAGGAAAAACTACTGATATTTTTATTGATTGAAGTAATATAAATATTAATAAGATAGAGTTCAAGTGCAAATTGCAAAAAATTGAAAATTTTACCGATGTAATAAGGAAGCAAGGAAAAATAAATTTTTAAAAAGGCATTATATTAATGCGCGAAAAATGGAATTCTAAAAAAAATATGCAAATATAAAATTAAATATAAAAATTAAACTAAAACATTTTCCACAGAAAAATGAAATTAAAGTATTCAAGCACGTGCAATGAGAAAATAACTATTTGAATGTTAGAAAACAAAACCGCGGGAAAATACAAACATAAGCGGGGAAATAAATAATTAAAAAGTTTATAACAAATAATTATTTTACAACCCAATAAAATAATTAAACTTTTTGAAATAAAATATGCCTCAACAAAAACAAAGCATGATAAAGTGAAAAAAAATGAAAACAGGGAAAAGATTTTTGGAGCCAAGAGAGCTGACAAATCTGACAGTAACCAAAAATAGATCTTACCTCCAGTACGCACTAGAGTCCTGCCAAAGTGTGGCCATCCATCGGAAAAGACACAACGTGCATGAGGAGGTAACGCATGCGCATACACTTGTTTGAAACGTCACAAATCGAGAGCCAATAGAAAGTGAGGGAGAATGAGAGAGAGAGAGCTTCTTTACTGCCTTTGGGTCAGGTTCCAACAGAGACCGACAGGTGAATTCTTTTTTCTCTCATTATGTCAGTCCAATATTGGCGCTGTAGCGCTTTAATTTTTGCAGTTCTTCGCGATTAGAGAAGGTCTCGGTCACTACTTCATGACTGACCATGAGGTAATCGAAAAGCGGAACAGAAAAGAGAATTTCTTTCAAAGAAATGTCAAAATGATGAGGATTATATGAGAACAAGGCTCTCGAATGACTTAAAACATGTTTAGAGGATACTACTAGTGACGCTCTAAATTCAATGCTCTCAATACGGTTTCTCGAGCTGATAAAAAATTTAATCATAATTAAAAAAAAAAAAGAAAACGCTTGAGGAGAAAGGAATAGTTTTATTTAATGACTACTAACGTTATTTTTAATTATATTTCCGTTACTTTTACCGATTACATTTAATCGTTATTGATTGCTTTTTTCAAAAAATTCACATTCTCGCATTTTGCAAACAAGTTTGCCGAAACTTGATTTCCCATTTTGTTAAAAATCAAAACATTTATTGTGAAATAATTTATAATTATAAAAGCGTTTTGATAAATTTCTGTCGGTAAGAAAAAGTAATGATTGAAAGCCAGAAAAAAAAGAGCACAATTTATATGATGAAAACACTTTTTTCGAATTATTAAAAATTGTTATACACCAATAATTTGCAAATTTAGTAACTTTTCATACCCAATATTTTTTAAAAAACATATGGGCAAAATGTATCGATATTAATGCCGCAACACTTGAAAGCAACACCAGCAATATAAGAAGCAATTTTTAAAAATAATAGTAACAAAATATAAAATATTCAAATGAATTACGACTTTAAAAGGAGCGCATTAACTACAGTTTTAAAAATAGAAAAAAAAAACATTAAGCGATTAAAAACAATTCTTTAGAAAGAAATTTATAAATTATCGGGTAATTTTTAACTTTTGCCAGCACACTTGAATTGTAGTTACAAGAAATAAGGAAGTAATAGGCAGTAAAGCTAGAGAGGAGCGATATTTCGGAAATTATCGATGTTTTTAGATCTATATTAAGATCACAAAAATTATTATCGAAAATGATAAATATCAAATACGATAATGTCACTATAGTTATTAATAGCAAAACTATCTTGAGCGCGCTAGTTCCACAGCTAGCTTTTGAGTTGTGTTCAGAAATTTTTAAGACATTTTCATTTATCATATTTTAAACTTGATCAGTGATTTGGACAAAGCAAAAATGAAGCAATATAGTAAATATGGAAAAAATAGCGATATATGGCCAGATTAAAATTCCGATTTCTTCGATCACTAACAAGCAGAGATACTATCCTTAAATTAGAGATGCTGCCTCTCCATACAAAAAGTCCTTAATGAAGTTAAAAGCAAACATCCTTAGCTATACTATGTGTATATTGTATATAAATTTTTTAAGAGAATTTCTTTTTTAATTTTTTTTCCCTCTGATCAGTGATATGATCAATATAAGAGTAACATGAGACATTTTTATTTTTCATATTTTTAAACTTGATCAGTGATTTGGACAAAGCAAAAATGAAGTAATATAGTAAATATGGAAAAAATAGTGATATATGGCCTTATTGAAATTCCGATTTCTTCCATCACTAACAATCAGAGATACTATCATTAAATTAGAGATGCTGCCTCTCCATGCAAAAAGTCCTTAATGAAGTTAAAAGCAAGCATCCTTAGCTATACTATGTGTATATTTTATATAAATTTTTTAAGAGAATTTTCCTTTTAAATATTTTTTTCTATGATCAGTGATATGATCAATATAATAGTAAAATTAACTAGTAAAATTGAAAAAAAATTGTGATATATCGTCAAATAACGATATTTTAAAACGATATATCGCTATATTGAAATTCCAATACCCTCCATCACTAACAAACAGAGATACTATTCTGAAATTAGAGATGGGGCTTCTCCATGTAAAAAGTTCTTAATGAAATCAAGAGCACACATTTCCTGCTATATTATGTGCAGATGAGAATGCGTATGTGAATTTCTTAACACAATTTCTCTTTGAATTTTTTTTCCATTTGATTCATGATTTGACCAACATTAAAAAGCAAACTTGTAAAATTGAAAAACATCGCGATATATTGCCAAATAGTGATATTTTATAACAATATATGGTTATTTAGAAATTCCGATATCTTTCATTACTAAAAAGCAGAGACATTGTGGTGAAATTAGAGATGGTGCCTCTCCATACAAAATGTTCTTGACGAAGTCTCAAGTACACACATCCTCAGCGCATACTGTGTGCATATTGAAATTATTTCTTTATATCGCGCAGGTGTACAGGAAAGCTAGAACGTAAACATAATCTTGTCACAATAGGGTGCTCACTTCCTCTTTTTTATGTTATTTATTTATTTTTTGAGGGTTAGGGTGGTCATCTTATTCCGCGTTGTGGGTGGAAAAAGAGCGATTTCATACTCGCTGATCTCGATAAACGCAATGCAGCATTCCATAAAATCTTTTACATCGTGAAGAGTATTTTCCAAACGCATAGATGCATAATAATAATAGTAATAATAAAAAAAACCTCATTTAAAGAAAAAGGAAACTTGTTTTGAAAACATATTGTACTTATGATAGATTGTAATTCTTCCGTAAACAGTATATATGTATAAATCTCTATCATACGATGTCATATAATGGCTATTAATTATAAGAAACTTGGGCTATTTCAAATAAAGAGACAAATGATTTTAAGTGACTTTCACTTCAAGCTTTAAGTTGATGGTTTCTATAGTTAAAATTGGGGTTTTCCACTATATCGATTACATAGCACTACAGCCATGAAAATATGAAACGTTTCGATCAGTCCCGTTTTTTATTTAGAGATATAGAAAGGGAATTAGGGTTGCAAGACGTTTCTTTACGTAATTACACGTAATCCAATAGAAAAAACTTAGAGATCTTGATTGGTACAAAAATATGACGCCACTTAGATTCCAGGGCACTTTTGAGATTTTCTTAATGAGTATATTTCCAAGAATTTTAACCTATGAATTTCAGAAAATAATCTTTTAATTCAAATATATATATATATATATATATATATATATATATATATATATATATATATATATATATATAGGGTATATATATATATATAGGGTATATATATATATATATATATATATATATATATATATATATATATATATATATAATAAAAATAATCTACCTACTCGCGCTCTCTTTTTTAAAGTAAATGAAGAGGAAAGTTTGATATATCGATTTACTCATGGACAAAACACTCATGGACAAAAAAATTAGCGCACCAAGAAGGAGTCGTCAAAATGAAACGAAATTTTACATACGTAATGACTGCTTTGATGTAAGTAAATGATTGGAAAATCAAAGATTATCGTTTTACTTTGATTTTCTAATAATTTACTTTCATCAAAATATAGTCATTGCGTATGTAAAATTTCGTTTCATTTTGACGACTCCTTGGTGCGCTAATTTTTTTGTTCATGAGTATTTATCCCTCTCTCTCTCTCTCTCTCTCTCTCTCTCTCTCTCTATATATATATATATATATATATATATATGACTATATTTTATATTAAAATAGTTTCTAGAGTTAATATGAGTTAAAAGTATATTATTAGTAATTAAACAAACAACCGGGTAAATGTTTTGATATTCTCAGCAAGATAAAACTGTGGTCTAGATTTTTTTTCCGAACCAGCACTTGAATTGCTGAACAATAAAAATAATCTACCTACTCGCGCTCTCTTTTTTAAAGTAAATGAAGAGGAAAGTTTGATATATCGATTTATGATAAACTACATGTTTTATATTCATATGGTATATCAAATTTTGACTTTTTGAGAATCTGATATAAAATGTCAGGCAAACACAATCGAATTTATTATGCGTGTATCAAAGAAAGAGATGAAACAAAATTGATAAGATAAATATCGCATCTTCATTTCCGAAAACTATAACATGAGTTAGATTTATCTAGCAGTTCACACTGTCACGCTCTAATTTGGTTCGACAGAATAAGGTAGTCAAAGTTTAAAGAAAAAGTTTAGCTGTGAATTAATTTTGACTAAACATGTATAGTGTTCTTGTAGCTCGAACTCTATGTCAGTATTAGTTATTTTACCTTAAAAAAGATGCATAAAAATGTAAAATTTAAAATTTATGATGGAACATATATATTAGCCACACCAAAATGGTTTATAATAACACTTTTAAAATATAAGTTTAAAATTTTTAATATACAAGTTTAAGTTTTAAGCGTACGAGCTAAAGAGGTAAGTATACAAAATTTAAAGTTTTTCAACATACTTAAATTTTATAAACTTTTATAATTAATATAATTAATTTTGATTATTTGAAAAATTTGATAAAATATTTCTTATAGCTTAAACGTTTTGTCAGTTTTAGTTATTTTACAATAAAAGTGGACAGAAATGTTTTATAATTTAAAACTTATGTAAAAAAGACCAATTAGCTTATAACCAAAAGATTTATAATAATCCTTTAATAATATAAACTGAACATACAAGTTTTAGTGCTAAATATTCAGATTAAAGTTTTAGGAATATAAATAAGATTTTAAGAAACATAAATTTCATTAACTTGTATATCTAAAATTTTTACAGTTGAACAAATTAAATTATAAATTTTAAATATGAAAAATATCAATTTTCAAACTAGATATATATATGCAAATTCACATCCTAATATAATTTGTATATTTAAAACTTTCATATATGGAAATTTAAAATGCACTAATTTATACCTTCGAATGATTTATTTTGTTAAACATGGATAAATAGTTATGAAACAATACTTAAATACATAATGTGTTGCATTAATTGTTATTAAACTATTCATCAAAAGCTCAGCTTGAAATGCTTGTTACGAAAATTGAAACGACTCGAAGTGCTGTTTTTAAACAATTGAACACAGTTATATAAAAAATGGACATAGCATTTGAAGCGTTTTTCAAACTTGTTTTTAAATATTGTTCTTTTTTTAAAAAATAGACTAATGAATCCAAATAAAGTCGTAATATAATATCACCTATTTGTGTAAATAACTTGATACATTTTATTTATTCAGTCTTTTTTTTAAGGATGTTAAAAGTCAATAGTTGTTTTTACAAGGTTGCTTCGGGAGTTATAAATTTATAATGGTTGGAGTAAATTTGCGTTGTAGGAATTTAGAGTTTTAAAACTCTTTTATTGTTTATAGTTCTGAATACGAAGACATCATTTGAAAAGTTAGTTTTTAATATATCTTACCACCTGATCTCGAAGACAGGGACTTCGCCCGTAATGATTATGCTTAATGTTTATATAAGTAAGGAAAAGAAAGTATAGTAATTCCTCGATTCGTGGTTAAATTTGGTTTGAAAAGCAAAAAAGCATATTTCTTGCTGCGTCCATTTTCGTTCAAAACGAATTTTAAGCTGTGTCTGTTTTCTTAAACACACATTTCGAGCTATGTCCAGGTTTAGAAACTCACAAACGTTATTATTTTTAAACTTGGAAGGATATTTTGAAACTTAATTATGCTTCATAACATTTAATTTTTTTCCTACTTTTATATTTCTTTAAAACTTGCGCATATATTTTGATTTACCTTTATAAATAAAATCAACATTGGACAAAGTTGCAAATATAGAAAATACTTCTAATTCTTTAAAAAAAGTTCTAGAATTTAAAAACACTTTTCGCTGAGGAATCACTTAAAGCAAAGACAACCAGAAAGTATTAATATGACAAAATATATTCGAAAGAAATTTTAAAAAGTATAAAAAGATTCTTTAACTCTAACATCTATAAACTTGCTTACTTAAATACTCGTGTTCTTTTTCTTTTAAGAACTGTAATTTTGAACCTAATTTTTTTAAAAATAAAATAAAACAGAATTATACTAATATAGCAGAATAATATAATAATATTTTCAGCTTATATACAGAATAGTAATGGTAATAATATAAAATGCTGTATTGCTATTTTAAATGCAACAGGTATTACGTACCATAATTTATTTTGCACCATATTTTTTAGTTTAGAAATTCAGAATTACTTAAAAATATTTATAAATTAAAATTCTACCTTACGCATTTAGAAAGATAGAGGCACTTTGAAGAAATCATTTGAAAAGGGCGCTGGACTCAGAAGTAAGACCTGAACTGGTAGAACAATAAGAATGGAAGAAACAATGAAGAAAACGGAACTTGACGAGAAACGGTACACTAAGAAACCCCCTAATGGGGTCAAGTTAATTAATTTTACTATAAGGGCTTAGAAAAGCTTTAATGATAATTGGTGTGGTATTTTTTTTAATCATCATCTTATAGACTTTCACTTCAGGTATTTGATTATTAGTTCAATCACGTAAAGGATGTACCAATTTTGAAGAGTGCAAAATGCAAATTTAAGGGAATGTTTACATTTTAAAAAGTTTTGAATATTTTTTCGTTTGTAAAAGATAAAACTTAACTTAAAGAATAGTTTCAATGATCTACTTTATGCTTCTAATATCGGTGTGAAACTTTTAAGGTATGTTTTAAATTTGCCCATATTAATCTGAAAGTGCTAAGAATGAGAAAACTTTCACTTTTTGTTTCAAATTACGTATCACTGTTCCAATATTACGAAACAATTTTTCTCTTAAATATTTTCTTACAAATAAAATAAAATAAAGTAGAAGTTCCTGGCAGAGGTTTAACGCGATGTGTAACAAACTTTTGTGCTGTTTCAAAAGATTCAAATTCAGTGATTTCATTCAGGCTTTTTTTAATACTTTTTTTAATACATCATATTCACATACTTGCTTGCAAAACCCCATTTATAATAAACATTTTCTCTACAACAACCATTACTTTTCAATTTAAGCACCATTATTTTGTTAGCTAGGTACATTTTTTTAAACTTCTTAATTTTAGGTAAGAAAATACATAGAACAAATTGTACAATCAAGAAAATAACTTGTTTAAGAACTCAGATTTATTAAGGAATGTGATTTTACTACTTATCATTTTTCTATTGAGAATCACTTTATTTAATAAAGATTTCATATCGTCTGAAAGGGAATAGAATTTATCTTTTTTTTCTTCACAATTTTGAATATTTTAAGTAAGCATCTAATGAAATTGGAAAAAGAAAGGGTTTTAATTTAATAAAAAATCCTAGCGCATATTAGGTATATAATGATATAAAAACTGCTATTTAATTATAAAATTAAGACAAGAAAATAGTTTATTGCAAATATCTAAAATTATTTTGAGTGTACGATAAACAAACTATCATTAAAGTTTAGGATAAAATTATATGTTTAACCCTATAAAATTAAATAAAAATATTGCAAGCAATAAATTATTCTACATTTATTAAAAGTAATTTAATAAGTAATAAAGATAATTATAAAAATTTCTGGTTTATTTTCATATTTGCTCTCAAAATGGTTTAATTTAAAAAAACTTTTGTCCACTTTTAAAAGCAAGAGATTTTTATTTTTAAACAAACATGTTGCTTGTGAAATAACTAAGAAACTCAATTTGGATTAAAGACATTATCTGACAGCGTTTGTAAATAGATAGATTTAAAAGATATATAGACTAAAAAAAAATAGTTTCAAAAAGAATTTAAACAGAAATTTTCCATTAAAACTCAACACAGCAATTCCACTAATGAAAGCTAATACTTTTAATAAATCTTATAATAAATACTTATTTGCGGAAGAAATTTTTATCTACATAATGCATGTCTAAACACTTTGAAAGAAATCAGCAAAAGTTTCAAAGATGTTAAATTAAAGAACTATTCATTTAAACTACTTCATTAGGTCATTTTTTGTCTACTTTTAAAGAATAACAGCTTTTTACATTCAAACAAATTTGTTTTTTTTTGTGAATAAAACTTAAGAGGGATGTAATTAACTAAGAAACATATTTTATATAATAAATTCGTATCTGGCAGCTCTTGTAAATATATATATTTAAAAGATAACTAGATTCAAAACCAACTAAGCTTAATAGAAGTAATTCTCTCATTGAAAGCTATTAAATCTTATACCTCTCTTTTGTCGGAGAAATGTTTATAAAAGTAATGCACGGTATCACAAAAGCTTTAAACAAAATAATCAAAGTTGAAAAGATGTGAAATAAAATAACTATCTAAAAAAAAGAAAGAAAGAAAGAATGCAGAAAGACGCAAATAAATATATTACGCTTAGAAAGGCATGTTTTTACATAACAATGCTTTTTTTGCTTAGAGGAATACCAAAAATGGACCAGTGAACTTTTTGAACAATAACACAAGTAGAACATGTTTTAGCCTTGACAATGACTTGACATCGTATTTCATTGTTGTTTCCTTGTGAATTTGCAACAAATTTGAAGAGTTTTCTCAGTTTACTTGTTTAATTGAATGTAAAGTTGTTTGTTTTCGTTAATTAAATTTATATTTTTGGTTTCCCTGAAAGGTTGGTGAATTGTAGTAAGTGTTTTGAAATGATGTTAATAAAATAAAAATAATAGTTTGAATGAAAATAATAAAATAATACGCATAAAAATACAACTTTTTAAAAATTCGATTTCTCAGGAACTATTCAATCAATTTTACTCCTACTTTGTATTTTGCCATTGAAAATTGCATTCTTTAAAATAATATAAATGACAGCGTTAAATAATGATGTATACCTTACTATTCAAACTTTTTTTTGACTGTTATTAAATAAAAAAATTAATAAATTTTTACTAAAAGCTATTTTTCGCATGGAATTATTTTGAGGCAAATGAATTTTATAATGTTGTGCGAAAATTCTTCAACTCGCTTAAAATGTTCCCGGGTTGTACTGAAATACGCAAAAAGTAAAACCAACATTAACTTAGTGAAAGGTAAAATTAAAAATAAATAATAAATAAAATAAAAATTCAATAATAATGTAGGTAAAAGTAAAGTTAACAGGTATTATTGAATTTTCTGTGTCTGATTTCGTAACTTAATATGTCGTCAGCGTTTATTAACTAGCATATTTGAGGTCGAACCTTTAAAATTGAGTCCTAGAACGTGAAGATCCGATCATTAGACCAAACGTTATTCAGGCCCGTTTTGTATTTTGCGCTCTAAACACTTATTATAGAAATAAAGTAATTTTTTTTATGAAATATCTAACAATATCAACTAATACTTATATTAAAGGTGCTATTGGCAAAAACATAACATTTGGCAGTAGGTATACAGCATAACACAACATAACATAACATAACATAACATAACATAACATAACATAACATAACATAACATAACATAACACAACACAACACAACACAATACAGAACAATACAATACAATACAATACAATACAATAGTAATAGTAATGTAATGTAATGTAATGTAATGTAATGTAATGTAATGTAATATAATATAATAATATAATATAATACAATATAATATAATATAATATAATATAATATAATATAATATAATATAATATAATATAATATAATATAATATAATATAATATAATATAATATAATACAATACAATACAATATAATATAATATAATATAATATAATACAATATAATATAATATAATATAATATAATATAATATAATATAATATAATATAATATAATATAATATAATATAATATAATATAATATAATATAATATAATATAATATAATAATTCTGACAGTTATTGAAAGTTAAAAAACAATCATTTTTTAAATATTACTCTTAATTGAAATGCTATATCAAACTTCTTACTTACACGATAAAGAATATTACATCAAAACTAGGTACAATAAAATAATGAGAAAAGTTTGTGGAAAATAAGCACTGTTTTGTTAATAAAAATAGATAAAAAAAGAAATACCGTTACATTTAGCATTCAGATGTATTTTTTGTCGTATCTTCTCTATAGATATTCTCATAGAGTTGAAGTTTTTACTAGCAGTGTGCAAATAAAAAAGCAATGAAAATGTTGAATAAGCTGTTACTTGAAGCTGTTTTTTCAGGTGACGCGAAGAAGGAATTACATTGTCACGCGTATTCATAGAAAAAAGTCTTTACCCTTTCTAATGCTTGCGAAAAAATAATTTCATGCTTTATTTCGCAAAATTTATAGTACTTTAATTTTGGTACTCAAAATAGTATAATTAGCAAATATCGATTTTTACTTGAAAAAAATTCTTTTTACGTATTTTTATTTGTGGAAAAACTTTTTTTTTTAGTTGTAACAATGAAAGCAAATTTTCGTAATTTTAAGTTAAAGATAATTAAAAAAAATACAAAAACCATCGTGAATAAAAGAAATTAACGTAATTGCAAGAAAAAGTTAAGATAAATAAAGAGTGAGAAAATTAAGTAATTATTTTTATGACTTGACAGCTCGTAAAATAACTCAACATCACCAGAAATGTAATAATAATAAATTATTTCATTGAAATTAATATAAAAGGTATAAATTTATTAGTTTTAACTGTAAAAAAAAATTACATTTTTCTCATTCCTAACAATAGCATCTGCTCTAAGTTTTTTAGTAAGGATATTTCTCAGAAAACAGATACACTGCTCTTCATTGTAACAAAATATATTTAATAGAGAGTAAAAATTAAAGCTGATGAAGAATATGAAAAATTCAGCATTTTTTTTTCAAACTTGAAATATTAATTTCTTAATTTTTAATTTTAACGTAGCTGAAAAATTCACTCCATCTCAGCAGAAATGTGATAATATAAATTTATTTCGTAGAAAATAATTATGAAAGGATAAACATTTATTAATAAAATAACGTTTTCTTCATTTTTAAAAAACATATTTTTTAAAATATTTGTATTTGCGTTAAATCCCTTTGTTTTTTGTTTGAACAGTGTGAACAGCAACTGTTTACACTCAGTTGAGCAAAAGACATTTTGGTAATACCAAGAAAAAGTTCAGGTCAAGAAAATGCCAAAAAAAAGAAAGTCTATAATTATTTACATAATTTGAAATCCTAATTTTTGTACATTACTATTATTGTTACTCGAAAACTAACTTAATCTCAATAGAAATATGATAGTACTAATTTATTTCGTCGAAAATAGTTGCAAAACTATTATTTTTTTTTCAAAACTTAAGGTGTGTCTATCCCAAATACTTTTTTTTTCTAAAAAAGAAAGTTCTTAAAGTAATCAATAAAATAGTGTACTTTTTACATAAAATCATTTCCTTACGTCCTTATAAGGCACAAAACAATTTATATTGAGAAATCCATTTGAAAAAGGATTTACTCGAGGAATTTTAAGCTAACTTCAACTGGAGTTTATTAATAATAAATAGCAATAACGGTGAAAAGAAAACAAAAGTAGGACGCTTTTAAGCCCTAAGCATAACCGCAGAGAAACTAACCGGACATCATTTGGCGAAATAAAAAATCCAATCACACACGTTTCGTAAGGAAAAAAAAGACATCTTTGTCAAATGAAATCATTTAAATAGCTATCGTGATTTAAAATGAGATTATATTGCTTGCCTTTTGTTAGTCAGGTTTTTTCCACTATTGCTATCGAACATAAAAATGTTAATTAGAGAATTTCCATCATTTTGAAAAGAATTTGATGTAAATATTTCAGTATTTGAAATTAAATCATTAAAATATTAAGAATAATTGGTTCGTAAAGTATGTAAAAAATATTTTAGAGCAAGATTGAAAATTGATGAGCTTTCCTTAGTTTTAAATTCGAAGAGATAATCTGAAGGAGTTGCTCATTTTTATGTCTATATAATTGAAAGGGATTTGACCATTGATGTCCATTGATAATGAGATTATATTAGTGGTTTTACGTATTGTTATCATTTTCAATTTTTTTCTGCCAACTTTCTTTTTTATTATAAAAATTGCTTGCAAGTAAGCAAAAGATATTAATATATAGCACAAACTATTACGAATATTATTATAAGCATTACGTAATCTCAGTCAAGATAAATGGTGAAAGTTTTTTATTATAATAATGTTTAATAAAAACATGAGTATAAATATTGATGCCAATACTGTCTGAATGAATATTTTAAGGATAGTAAAATATTTTAAGAGGATGAAAATAAAAATAAAATGAATTAAAATATTATTGTATTATTACTTCCTAAAGTACATAGTTAAGAAATAACACAACAGACGTGATTTGTAATTTAATAATTATCAGAAAAAAGTGGTACGTTCAAAATTAGTACTTCTGCCAGAGTAAAAACTTTAAAACCAACATAAAAAATAGCGAATAAAAATATACCAAAAAATTTAAAAACTTGTGCAAGAGTCATGTTTCCGAATAACTTCAAATATTATAGTTTTCATGGATAAAACTAGTTTTTGACAAAGTTCGAAGTCTGTTCTCAACCCTTAGTCTTAGAAGTAGATTTTTCCTTTATGATGATGTAAACAGCCTCTAATTTGCCTGAACTCTTCGTGCTTAGTCACCCAAAAAGTTCTCCATTGGTTTGATATCTGGAGACTTAGCAGACCATTACGAATGAATAGTTGCGCTGTCTTGCTGAAATATTCAATTTTCTCCTGCAAGATCTTTCCGTATATTGTAAAATATGACTTACTAAGACATTTTGCTAAGATAAACCTTGACTTGTAAAGCACTTTCCATAATTTTTAGTAACACTTGTCTTTTATTTTTTAAGCCATGAAACTCGTAATATATTTTTAAGCTATTTTTTGGAATGAAAATTATTTGAATTACTGCTGAACTGTAAATCTGATGAGAATTGCAGAAGTTTATTAGTTAGTAAGTTTGCGTTGGCGTGAGCGTCATATAAGAGTTTAGTAAAACCAAATTTCTTTAATCTTTAGATGCATGAATTTTTATTGTAAATAAAGAATGTTTGTGATTAATTGGGAAATGGGTGTAGTTAATGGGAAAAATACAAAAAAGAAAGCCCTTGAATATATTTTTTTTAATTTTCAGAAAATATATTGATTTGTTTCTACATCATCACGAACAATAATGAGCTCTAGAAATCTACTGCGTACAATAATTTAATATTTCAAACATAATTTCTTGTGTAAAAAATCGTTTACAAACATAACTACTTTTTATACTTTTTGTAACTACTTTTACTACTTTTTTTTATAACTACTTTTTTTACTTTTTGTAAATAATCGCAAATCGTATCACCAACCGAAATGAATTTGTACTCAGATAGTTAGCCAGAAATGAAAATTATCACAGATAAAGAAATAAACTGCCAATCACTCTAGTTGCGTTCGGAAACGATAAAATTGTTTGATCTAATTAAAATTTAAAAAAAAAAAAAACACCATGCAAAGGTTACTACATAAAGGTATATCAAGTTTTAAACATACGATGTTTAAAAACTATTGCATCGATTTAAGGGTTAAAAACTACAAAATTATGTAATATAAAGAAAATCAATATATATTTTTTTCAAAAAAAAAGTTTTTTAACCTCCTAATAATTATTTTAGCCATTTCGCTTTCAAGCCACTTACACTTTTTTATAATTTAAATCAATGTATTATACTACTACGATTGGAGCACTAATTTTATGTAATACACTTCTTTGAATTGAAGGAGACTTACTAATTACTTTTTCTTACAATTTACGAATTAGATTCATTTCATATGTAACCTAAGTAATTTGCTTGTATATTGACACTTTCAGAAAAAAGAAAGTTTTCAAGGAAAATAGTTTTATCTCAATACTTGATTGCAGACTACTTTTTTGTTATCTATTTTATTTATTTAACTAGTTTTTTTTATATTTTTTAATTCAATAGAACAAGACGGCATCGTTTGCTGATGAAATGCCATACCTTAACTACTTTTATCGGTAGTTTAGTTTATTATTCGTGATAAAGTAAGATAGAAAAAGTTATTTAAAATTATTATTTCTAAGAACTTCGTTTCATTATTCAATTTTCTTTTGCCTATTTTAACTAATTAATATTATTTCCAACGAAATCACTATGTTCAGATCCAGGAACTACAATGTAAAAAATTCCAGATCAAATTATGGTAAAAATTATCGTCACTCATGGTGCCGGTACCTTTTACCATGAAATCCATTTTTACCGGAACGTGTTACGAAACAAAAAATCTGATCTGATAGTAACTTTTACAATAATAATTTCCGTAAAATCACTGAATCACTGTAATTAAATAAATATTGCTGTAAAAATTACGGTAAAATGGATTTTACGGATCATTCATCCAAAGTGCCGGTAATTTATATTGGAATTTGAACTCACTCTCAGAACATTGTACCATAATACGGTATACATTGACCGCATTCTTAATGAGAAATTAAATTGAACCAAGTTTAAGAAGTATGACCATAGCACCTACTGCAAATTTGACCGATGTTATGACTTGACTCTCTGAAATTTCTTACAATAGAGCAGTCTTATTTATATCCCTTATCTGTATATAAGATGTTAAAAATAGGTAAACATTATACTGTTAGAATTTTCATTCTAAAAGTATGATAAATTAACTGGCAGCCGTAAGTCTATTTAGTTTAGCATAAAGTTTACGGCAAAGGTCATTTTTTATCTTTACGTTTTTTTAAACCGTTTATTACTAGCATAGTTATAAAACCATGAAAACAAAGCTACACGTTTTTTTAAACCATTTACAACTAGTATGGTTTCAAAACAGTAAAAGGAAAATTATTATAAATGCTTGGATATTTGAACTAAGCCTTTCGCTGGGTAATGGGCCTTGGAGAGTGCAGGACACTGGAAACTCTTCATGTGTCGAAGGGAATGGAGGAAACATTGCAGTGCCTATTCTGGGACTCGAACCCCAGTCAGGCCATCCACAAGTCTGACAGAACAGTCCTCTCGGCTATAATATGTATAAGCTACAAGAAACTAAGTTGCTTCATTAAGTGGGCTTAGTCAATGCAGTAAAATTCCGGTTGTTTAACTGTATTAGGTGAAAGCAGTTATTAAACGGTGTTTCACACAATTAACAGTTTGGATACCATATTATTTATGGTTATTTGACTGTTTTGTTTGAATATGGTAAAATAACAATTGAATAAATTGTTATTTAACCGTTTTCCGAGAACTAACTTTCTAACAGCGTATGAATAATCACGTTACTTAAAAATTCTCAGCTCATAGAATTTGTTCAAAGTTAAAATTGTTGGAAAACTTGAGAAACAAAAACTGTAGCGTCCTGAAGAAAAAAAAAGCCCGTTTTTACACACTTGAATCACTTTTTGATAAAATAAATGTTGCTGCCTCATCAAAAATTCTTTCGAACAAGATGTTTTTCCTCTCGTTTTGCACTTCGCAAGAAAGGAACAGTCATGGTCGGATAGACCTTACTTCAATCGGACCATGTCCACTACAGCCACAGAGTTCTTTCAAGCACTCGGCAGGGGTTGTCTATTTGTTTCCTTCATATCCCTATTCTACATAACTCTCAGAAAAGGACTATTTTTTGTCAAGTTAAAAATTGTTGAATTGTTTTTCATTTGAACTTAATGTAACGGAAGGATTTGTAATGCATGACATTCAGAAAACGTTACAAAAGAAAGTTTATTCCTAAGTTTAAAGCTAAGAATATGTGTTTATTCGAAATAAATATCAAAAAGGTTGGGGGACAACTTGATAACGGATTATGAATCTGCTTAAGGAAAATGTTCATATTTTTTAGGAAACTTTTAAGGTATATAATTATTTGTTTTTAGCTTAAATTCAGAATCATTTCAAGAATTTCTGAATTGTTACAGTTGCTATAACTCTTTTCCCGGAAGCAGATGACAGCAATTGAAATGAATAAAGTAATAATAGCAAAAATTAGTGTGTTTGGTAGATTTACTTATTTTATGCAAACAACTATCGTCAAATAGCTATTGATGTGTGGACCCTCCATGATCCTGTACCAATCTACCAGATTTACTTTTGAATCAAAGGATTTATCAGAAGTTAAATTATTTAGCATCTTGGAATATTGCATTAAAATCTAAATACACAATATAATTTAAGCATTGTGGTTTAATATAATGCAAGTAGTGCAAGTATTTAGTTTAGTGTAACACAAAAAATTATTAAGTTTCATGCACAAAGTAATAAGTTACCTCTCACAAAAATTAAATACATAAAAAAAGTTTAAAAAGAAACATTTTAATGTAAGAGTTATAATTATAATTTTTGTAAGAAGAATTGAAAAAAAAATTTAAAATTTTTATTTTACTTAATATATTTCTTTTATTTCCCTAATATTTTAATTATAATTTATTTTTACTTTACTTAAAGCAAAGTAAGATTTAGAATCAACTAATGACAAAAAATTTCCTTTTCGATAAAAAAAAGCACAGTTCACGCACTTAAATAGTATGCAGTAGGCGATCGTTGCTCAATTTAGACCGTCTTCTAAATTGAACCAGTTTCATAATTATCATTTCTATAATATATATATGTATACATAACGTGGATCATGGAATCAGTTTTATGGGGAAACACTATTTAGTAACAAAATTAGAAAATTTATTGAAATTAGTGAAATGCATGAAGCATTGCTGAATATGCAGTAAAATATTTTATTATTTAATTGATTAAATCACTTCATAGACCAGAATATAAAAAGTTACTTTTATGAATTCTGCTTGAAACTGATGTTTAGGGAGTGTTTACTTCTTTTCTATTTATTTTTTATTCATTTTAATTTATTTTTAAGCTTTTAATATTTATTTTTTTGTAAATTAAAAAAAAAAAAATTGCTTTTTAATCATATGTAGTTGCCACATGGATTAGACAGAAATGGTTCAATCAGAAAACATTTTTATTTAGTATTAGTAATAAAAATTTTATTGTTAATAATTTTTTTTCCAATGCCCACCTGGATATTGAAATTCGTCTTTCATAATCAGAAGGGCAGATTTGTTGACTACTTTTTCAGAGGCACCTTATTAGGTGGGTCAACGTTGTTCCCACTGTACGAAAGATAGATAATACAGAGATGAGAAGGAAAAATACAGAGAAGAGAAGGAAAGATACAGAGAAGAGAATAAAAGATACAGAAAAGAGAAGGAACATCCATGCTTTGTCAGGGATTCGAACCAGGGACATTTATGATATGAGGTCATCTCCCTACGGTTGTACAACTATGGTAGTAAGAGTATCTTACTACGAACCAAGAGGCTCTTGGTACGAATCCTGACGGCTACTAACAAACATCTCTCTCCACTTCATTTTGGCGACAAATTTTGGACATCATTTTGGTTCAAAAATGAGTATATGCTGTTTCAATTTTGAATACATGGGGTATTCTACTTCAACTATAGCTATTTTACTATAGTTTATATTTCGTTTTAATTATTTTCGATTCGGTCAGTCGAAGCATAACCATAGCTATTTTACTATAGTTATATTTCGACTCTAGTTTCGGAGCTATTTCGACGCACCTTTGTTCAACTTTGAGAAAAACTTTTTTACAGTGTAGTATTAAAAAGTAATTATGACGTAGTTTCAGGTCGATTCAGTAAAACAGGTTCTCTAAATGAAACCGTTAATATTACTTAAATATTTTACCTTTTCTTACTCTACAATGTATTTAAAAAACGCTAATAATGTTTCAAATTAGTTCGAAAACAGATTACAAAAAAAAAATGTTCCGATATAATTTATTTTGTAAAACTCACTTAGTTTCACTGAGCATTGAAAAATATCATATAAGTCAAAATAAGGCAATATTTTATGGTAAAGATCAATTTTATCACTCAAATCAAATGTAGGTGATAATCAATTTAATTAGAATAAATGGAAATAGCAATTTCCATTAAAGGCAATAGCAAAATTGTACTAATTTGTTGAGTTTTAACTTTTATTTCACACTTTAAAGTAAAATCGCTAGTTAAATGTTAATTTTATATACTTCGAATACAACAATAGTTTTAAATATATATTTATACACAAGAAACATACTTTTTGAAATTTTCAAAACCAAAAACATGAGTTGAATCGCTTGAAGCAATGAAAGTATGTTAGTAACTAGTTGAACATTTTGAATTTTGTGAGTAGAAGTGTTTAGATAATTTTAATTTGCAAACAAGCAAGAGAAATAAACAGTTTTAAATGGACATGAATCCAAATAAACAGAAATCTGATTATATAAAGCTTGAATATTTTGATAATGTTGGTTGCTTTACAAAATCTGATTATGACACGTCAGCGACCCTCCATAAGTCGTGTGATCTTTCAAATGGGTTGATAAATTTCTGCTACTTTCCCACCCTATCAGATTCGGTACAATCTGATAGTGGCTGAATACTAATTCAAGATGGCTACCACATCTCTGGAGATAGTGTAACTAGATTAAGATAAAAGTTATAGGGAATTACTTTCACGCAAAGTTGGACCACGAATTACAGTTGCAGATGAAAGGAGCAATTGATTGACCGTGGAATATAATATTTTTATATATTATATATGGATTGTGAATAGATAAGAGAAATTTTATGACAAAAATATTTTATAAAATGTCGAGTTATTTGAAAAGATAAAATTAATGTAAATAATGAATTTCTGATATAGAATCAGCCTAGGTAATTGGCGATGTTGAGAATAAGCGGTAAACTGTTGGGATATGGTTTTAAGAATAGATATAAGTTTTTAGTGATAAATTCATGCATATTTTGTAATTCTTTTTAGTAAAATGTAGATTGCATGTAAAAAGAAAAAATATAAAAAAAATGTGTTGTGTAACTTGGGAAATAATATTAAAAAGAAAGACGACATGAACTGTGTACACAGATGCAAGATGAATATAATTTGTACAATATAATTTCACCTTACGCAGAAATTTCAGACTGCATTAAACCACAATATCACGGGAATCTGATTAAATTTATATCTACTATATTACTACTATTATTGTTTTAATTAATGGTTTATTTAGGTAAATTAAATCTGTAAAGAAGTAAGTGAAAAAGTTTTATTTTTGACAAAAACTTTCTTAATCTCACCATCTCCTTAAACGAAAATTTTTAAACTTTTTCCAATTTTAAAGCATTTTGACCAGAACCTTGTTTAAATTTAGAAATTGTAAGATACAAATATATTAAGCAAATTAAAAAATGCTTTTTGAATTTTGGTTTGAAGTGATTAAAACTAATATTGTTGTATACGAGTAAGTAATTTAACTCTGCATTATTTTTTGTAAATCTGCAGAAGCGTTATGTTTTGAAGTATCACCATAATTCGGGAAACAAAGTAAAATAAAAAATATCACTAAGTATTAAACTAAAAATGAAGTATTATAACAGAACTCTAGATTAACACAATTAAAAAACCCTATTTAAACAAGTTTCCGGAAACAAAAACAGCAATAAATTTAAGCATCATTTTGCCCTATTAAGTGTTTAAAAGTGCACTTAAATAATTTGATGTATATATTCAATATTTGATATATATAATTCATGTAGTAATTTATATTGCTAATTTAAAGTATCGGTTTAATTAAGAACCATAATACTTTGATAAAAATTAAATTAGTTAAATTAGATTCTAAATGAAGTTGAATTTCGTTCAAGTTGTACAATTGTAACGTGCAATTAAGAAGGATTGAAATTTTCAAATTAGCACTGCAATAAAGTAGCAGCAAATTTTAACAACATTACAGTTCAGTACGTTCCAAAATTTCGATCAGTGTAATAGTAAAAAAAAATTATCACAAAAAAACTTCTATGATATCGTAAAAAAGTTCCCTGTTCTATATTCAAAAGATAGCATCCACTACAGTAAATCGGAATGCTTTCAGAAGCATAAAGAAACCACTGTGCCTTTATGTGGAGCTGTAAGTTATGAATAAAGCAAACTCTTCTCGACTTGTTTATTTAATTCTAGGAGCCTAAATTAGTCGCGCCTATCATAGCATGTATTCCTTACGTCCGCGGACCACTAAAACTGAAATTGTTTCGCATGATGTCTCTTACACTACAGATACCGCTTTGCATGTTTGTTAGAAGAAGAAAGTCTATGAAAAAGACAGCTGAGAGATGAAGTCCGTATATCGGAAGGAACGACCGTCAGGTCAACGATCGTAACCCTTCGCTGGCCAGGTCAATCTTTCTTGCACCCATGGTACTGGCTGTGGAGGGATGGTCTAAGAAGGCAAGCGGCACGTTTTCCGCATCGTTTTGCTTCATCACCTTCTAGCTTCTAGCTTTCTCCATCCCCTTTCCTTCCTTCTTTGGAAAATGTCACATCAAAAGAATTTTTCAACGAATTAACCTCCGACTGACCCTTGAGGACCTTCAACTTTAAAAACTGACCAATTTGATTTAGTCGTATCATGGTGATTGACACATTTTAAATGTAACTCTTAGGTTATTTTTTTCTTCACGTATGGCATTAAAAGTCTCACTTTAAAAATTTGAGCAATTTGTCTTGGTCTGCTTATGGTGATTGGCAGATTTTAAGCGTGACTCTGGGGTGACTAGTCTTTTTTTATTTTTTATAACACGATGTCAAAAGCTTTTAAAACCTTACACACACCTTAACACTTTTCCTCAGATCAAAAGACGTGAAAACAGGAAGCAAACATTGTATATTTGCAAATGTTGAGAAAATAAGGTTACAGCAAACATACACTGCAAAGAAAGGATTTCTCAAAATTGATCAAAAAATGCTTCAAAATAGCTCCTAAACAAATATAGTTGAATTTGAAAACCTCACGTATGCTTTATTGAGGATAGTGATATGCTCGAAATTGAAATAGATTTGAGAAACCGTCTACATTTGAAAATAACTATGGCGGTAAGGTAAGAAAGTGTTGATTACCGATCAGATGACATTCTTTATTCATGAAATAAATTTGGATTGCAGATAAGTGCAGTAAGTTTTTATCTAATTATACGTTCCTTTCGAATATGTGATTGTTATAAACTAATTAAGTTTGAACTTTGCCACATTTCATGATGCGTCATTTTGTTATGTTATTTGATCCTCCGATTTTTATTTTACTCTCAAAATTTGAGAAATTATGCGCGTTAGTTACTTTTTAAAAAAAATAGAAAAATAATATAAAATTTTAAAATATGCTGTAAGTCTAAACAGAATGCTTCAAAAAAAATCGATTTAACGCTAAAACATAATACTGTTCTTCAATATGGTGTATTGAATGGTGTATATAGTGTATTGAGTATGGTGTATAGTGGTGCTGCAACTTCAATATGGTGGCTATTCATATTTAAACTGGTAAAACTATAGCTTCGTATAATCACTTCTAAGAAGCTCGATAGTCAGGTTACGCGTAGCACCATATTAGGTTGGCATCAAATTTGAATTGCTATAATGGTTCAAATTTCCAACAGGTCTGTAAGTGGAAGAAAAACAGATCCGATTTGCCTCGAAAGCCAGTATGATATAAATTTCTCAGCATATAATTTCTGGTTTTTGATGGTCCACTGAGAGAGAGACAGAGGTTTTAAGAAATTCAGCAAGACATCCATTTTTTTAATTTCTTAGAATACAAAAAGGGATTATTTTATATACTCATGGACAAGAAAATTAGCACACCAAGAAGGAGTCGTCAAAATGAAGCAAAATTTTTCATACGTAATGACTACTTTGATATAAGTAAATGATTAGAAAGTCAAAGAAAAACGATAATCTTTGATTTTCTAATCATTTACTTATATCAAAGTAGTCATTACGTATGCAAAATTTCGTTTCATTTTGGCGACTCCTTCTTGGTACGCTAATTTTTTTGTCCATGAGTATATATTACTATTTATTTTTTTTTTTTCAAAATTTTTTGATATACTGCTTAGTTTTCATGTATAAAAGAAAATATATCTTTTTTTTTATTCCTAAAAAGAAAAAAATGGATGTCTTCATGATTTCCTTAAAACCCGCTCTCCCAGAGGACTATCAAAAACCAGAAATCACATGCGTGAAAAATTTATATCACACTAGCTTTCGAGGCAAATCGGAGCCGTTTTTCTTCCCCTTATACATTCTAAAAGAGACAACGTTCTTAACTCATGATAACATTTCCGCTTCAAACACAGGAGAAGTTTCTGATAGTACTTCACGAAATCCTCTCACATCTCAACCCTTTTCCGCATTATAGCACAAGCACATCCAGTCTGAATGACTCGTCACTACCGATTAGTTAAGAAGCATCTTGCATTCTGGTTATAGATGATAACAACATTCGGAACAACAATACTTGGAAAATGATAGGGTGTGGTAGTACAAGCTCATATCATTATAAAAATATAGATGGAGGGAGAAGAGATTTTGATAATGAGTATCTTCAAGTATAAATTAATTTTTGCAATTTATTTATTTATTTTATATAAAACTAGTCATTGTAGCATGTGATAAAACATTAAGTTCACGTTTTAGAGCCGTTTTAATTATTATAAAGGCCATTTTGAATACCGGGAACCTGCACACTCAAAAAATGAAAAATTGGTTTAAAGTTGAACCATAAACGCAGACCTTGAACCATAATACGGTGCAAATTTGCTGCATATTTAAAAACTAGAACAAGCTCACATCAGAAATAAAATGTCGATGGAGTATGAAAAGATTTTGATAATAACGCGTATCTTACTTTCTAAATTAATTTTTGAAAGTTATGCGCTTATTTTTATATAAAACAAATCATTGTAGCATATGGTGATTAAATAGTGAATTTCTGTTTCAGAGTCATTTTGAGTGTTATAAATGTCGGTTTGGATCCCGGTAACCTGCACTCTAAAAAAAAATCGGATCAATGTTGAACTATAATATTGATGTATTGAGTCATAATACGGTGCAAATTTGCTGCAACCTTAACAAGGTGTTTAAATGAACCATGTTTTCACACGAGTAGAGTCATATATTCGTATAATCATGTCTAAAAAATATGATAAACTTAGTACCATATTAAAACTCTTTAAAATTTGATCGATATTATGGTTCCATAGGCACCACATTTTCAGAGAGAGGCTTCAGTATACTAAAGAAAGTTTGAATGGTAACATTTCATTTGTTTGGTTTTAATGTTTCTTCTTCTGTTTTTGAAGGAAAAAAAATCGCTTTTTTTCAAACCCTTATTTTACTTAATTCTTGTGTTAACTATTAGAATGTGCAGTGAAAACAACTTTGTGCCTAAGCATAATGTTTTTCTCTGTGTGCTTAGAAAATCTGTACGATGTTCGTTGGAAAGGTAAAAACAGCAATTAAGTTTAGAGATAATTTATAATGTCCTTATGTCATTTGAAAATAAAATACATATATATTATTACAGGACAATAATGAGTGGCATTTTTTTATCCCTTTATGGCCATTGAAAAATGACTAAAAAATGGGGGTGTTAAAATTTTATTGTTTTAGCAAAATTGTGAAGAAAAAAAGATGGAATATTTTTATAGTGATAGAATTATCAGATTTCCTTTTTATATTTAGAGAGAAATTTCTTTTTATTTTTTCTTATTCATTCCAGAATTTTTAAATTTAATTACGAATACTTTTAACTACGATTGTAAATGAGTAAATTAAGGCTATATATATCTAAACTCATGATAATCATGCGTTAGTGTGATTAATCTATGGTAAAATCTGTAAATTTATTGTTTATAATTGAGCTTTCAATTTACATTTTACTACCACACCGAAAAAAAAGTTGGCAGGGATAAAATATATGTAATTTTGATTTGATAATTTCCTAATATGACTTTTAAAAAATTAAAATAATAGCTTAAACGGGGAACTATCAACTACACTTAAAAAAATTTTTTTTTTTACTAAACTGTTGCAAAAAGCCCTTCAAATAATGCATTGATAACACTAAGGAACAAATTTTTTGTTGCATTTATATAAATACTTGATCTTGACTAATTCGAATGTGGAAATTTAAAATCTGAAATTAGTTTTTCTCCCAAAGCTAAAGTCTTTTTAAAAATGACATTTTTAGCCTATGTTTGGTCAAAATGTACAAATTTAAAAATGTACACGAGAAGGGGGTCGCGTAAATGTTGTGACAAACATCTAGAGGAATTATAGACCATCCACAGGTTTGAATCATCGTAGGAACCCATCCTCGGAAATATCCTCTTACGCGGCTAGGGGCGCTTTCTTATTATGGCCTGTTAAGAAGTACAGAAAGAAACAGTTCATAATTGAGAAGCACCCTCATGGTTTATGACGACATGGGTTGCTATGCAATTTTAATCCCAATGATGTGACCTAACTTCGCTAGAAGTTTGTCGCAACATTTACGTGACCTCCTGGTATATATAACGTTTTTAAACCTATACATCCCAAAAAATAGATTAAAAATGTCATTAAAAACATTTGTAGCTTTAAGTGAGACATCGATTGCAGATTTGAAATCAGCGATACGAAAGTATCTAAGATCCGTTAAGAAATCTCATGCAACAGAAATTTTTTCCCCCTAGAGTAATTATTGAAACGAATTCTTTCTAAATTTTTAATATATAAATGACAATCATTAATAATTCTTTCTAAATTTTTAATTTATAAATGGTAATCATTAATAATTCTTTCTAAATTTTTAATACATAGATGATAATCATTAATAATTCTTTCTAAATTTTTAATATATAAATGGCAATCAATAATAATTCTTTTTAAATTTTTAATTTATAAATGGTAATCATTAATAATTCTTTCCAAATTTTTAATACATAAATGGTAATCATTAATAATTCTTTCTAAATTTTTAATTTATGAATGGTAATCATTAATAATTCTTTCTAAATTTTTAATTTATAAATGGTAATCATTAATAAGTTTTTTTAGTAGTTTCATAATTATGGGTTTCCAAAAGATTAAAAACACAAGCAAGTGCGTGAATTAGCATTTTATTATAGCTTTTAATTTATAGCTTAAAAAAAATTAGAATCAGGAAAAGTATGGTGTTTTAAAGAATTGCAGCTTTCTCTGTAACCTTTTAATTTCTGTGATGATGTATAACATGAAACATGGAATGTGTTCCTCCATGAGTCAACATAAGAGTTGCTTCAGCAGGTGCCAAATGGAGTGATTCCAAAACATGATTCAAGGGCTGGAGTGCTTTCAATTAGAGTTAAATTTCACAGGTTTTTCTTTGTTTGCTTAGACTTCTTTCATAATTCTTACCACGTTTTATTTTTTCAGACAATATTTTGACTAATTTACATTGAAAATAAAAACATTTTCTTTTCTTTGGCCTTTTTTTCACGGCATTAAGAAAAATAACAGAGACTATTATATGACGTGAAGATTTTCTTGGATAATAACTTTTAGCATCTAAGACTAAACAAGATGAATTCTCAGAACCTTTTGGTTAATGCAAGTTCTAAATATTTTTCTAGGCAAAATTGAAAACAGCCCAGCCCTTCTTTAGTTTTTCAGGTTTAATTTCTTTTTTTTAATGAGATGTGAAGAAAAGT
The DNA here is from genome assembly GCF_982258835.1 of Parasteatoda tepidariorum. Taxonomy (NCBI): domain Eukaryota; kingdom Metazoa; phylum Arthropoda; class Arachnida; order Araneae; family Theridiidae; genus Parasteatoda; species Parasteatoda tepidariorum. Next base: position 55,011,912 of record NC_141765.1, read on the forward strand.
GATAGGATATTTTTGATTATGTAAAAATAAATCTTGCAATGTAAAGCATTTTGCAAGACTTTTAAATTTGCGATTATATATTCTCTTAACTACAGCCTGTAAAAATCTTAAAAATGCATAAGTCAGAGGTCAGTAAGAATAAATAAATGTGCCACCCATTAATCGTGGAAGTCACAGGTACGAGGCTTCAATTTTTTTCAACTAATATTTCTTACGTTATAAGTTATTAATACTCATTAATAATTTAAAGTGAGTTAAATAATATAAATAGTGTTATTATTAAGTTAATTACGCTATTAATATAATTACAATTTTATTACGTTAAATAAATTAGCGTAAATATTGTTAATAATACTTTCTTAACGTAAATTTCACTTTTTTTTAATATCTGGGGCACATTATTCTTAACGTGTTTCCTTAAAATCTAAATAAATTAGCATTTTTCGATAGAGAGTGTATACCATTACACTGCGAAAAAAATAAAGTGAAAACTACCAGAATGTGGTAAAATTTACCGTGTTTCTGGCTCTATAGGAATTCCAAAAAGCTAGGTAAGTTTTATCGAAGCTCCTTGGTAGTGATTTTGGTAAAATTAACGAAAAAATATGGCTTTTTAATATGTGATAAAATTTGGTAAATGTGGTAAAATCTGATAATTTTATCATGCTACCTTATGGTATACCTAAAAACCAATTCAATCGGATAAATGAACTTTTCACTTTTGTATTTCTTACTAAATGTGTGGTAATAAGAATTATAATTTGGAAAAATCAATTTTCTGGTAAGCGGTTACCATATGAACGGAAAAATTACCAAATGAATGGTATAAATAGAGTGTGTTTAAATTTCACACCAAAAAAGTTTTTTTTTTTAAAAAAAAAAACCAGAAGTGTCATTAATGCAGGGCAGTAATTTTAACAGATTTTTTTCTTTATTTTAACAGGCATTTTGAAAAAAAAATATATATAGAGAAAAAAATAGATTGCCAATCAAAAACACTGCATATTTAAGGATTACACTCTTTCATACGCTATTTCTGTGATTTTCTGCAGCTATTGTCATTTTCTTGAGCTATTCCAAGGCATTTAAGAAGCTATTTTTACATTCTTTCAGCAACTATTTCTAATCTATGCTTCGAGCTATCAATATATTTCTTAAGAGATATTTGTAAGGACTCTATTGAGCTAGCTTAAATTCCTTTATGTGAGACATTTATAGTATACAAATATCTTCGCGACTTATTTTTCTTAGATGTCTAAAGATTGTTTTCTAATCTAAACTACAAACTAAGGTCATTATTTGCTGGCAGACCTTATTAATATGGATTATTATAATAATTTAAATTAAATTTTGTTTTATTAGCTTTAAAGCTTTAATTCTGAAATGTTTATTTCATAAAAGTGTGAAGAGAATTTTTGAAATACTTCCCTTTTTTTAAAAATATGTAAGTCAAATAAGATTTAATAGTTAACTTTACTTTACAATAAATTAAGAGTGTTTAGATGATGACAAAGTTTAAAATATTTATTAACAAAAAATTTAAAAAAAATAGGAAATAATCATAACAATATGCAATTTAGACAAAATTCGATTTGATTTGTTGTATAAGATCCCTCTCCCCAATCCCTCTTTCTCTTTTGTTTTAATTTTTATGATTATTTTCAAATTATATACTGTGATACCACCTCAGGGGAACAGTTAATGATATTCAATAATAAATTTAAGAAAACCAATAAAATTATTTTTATGTACTCACATTTGGTATAGACAATTTAAACATCGATACATAATTACAAAACATGTAAATTGAATGAAGATCAAAGGGGAAGAGCGGTTTATGTTTATTTTACACGAAAATAACGATTGAGTCGCGGTGGATCAGGGGACAGAGCGTTTGCCTCTAATTATGTGCCCTGGTTCGAATCCCAGCGGCGGTTGGTTGATACGAATTCTACTCCAAGCTCACACCGACCACAGGGCTGACTTAAAATATCCTCAGTGGTAGACAGATCATGGGTTAGAAAACCCTGGCAGTCGGGCTAGCTGAGAAAGGTTTTTGTGGTTTTCTTCGATATGTAGCGCAAATGCTGGTTAGTTTCAACAAAAAAAGTATTCCTCAATGACTAGTTTAGCCAAATGCTTGATTCAGGTGTTCTCTTGTCTTCTGGGTTGGGTTCAAAGTTGAAATGCTGCGATGTTAAACATTGATAGTCGTAAACTCAGAATTTGGTCAGCTGTTCAACTTCTGCGATAAAAAAATGACGACTGGATGGTCATTGATTACATTTTGAGGTTTTTTAAGTTCATATAAATCAATTACGTAGAAAATCGGTTCTCATCGAGAGTTATCACTCAGTGAAAATGAGCCGTGCTGGGAAAAAACTGTTGCTGTCGGCATAGAAATTCGTTTTTTTCCTTATAATCAGCTTTCATGGACATGAACCGTACTTCCCCATGGGTCTTTTATAATTTTCAAACATCACGTGGGGGAGAAAACAGCAAAACCAATCTATGATTTATATTATTTACAAAAATATAAAAAAAAATAGTAGGCTTTTTAAGCAAAAACGTTAAAAAAAATCTTTAACACCTGATTATTTAATGCATCAGGAAGAAAAAAAATAGAATGAAATGAAACAAAAAATGACTCTATATATTTTTTGATTGAACGCTGCCCATAAAATCGATACTCTTCAACGAATCTTCCTAGAAATAGCGGAAAAATCTATATTCATGCTTTCGCCCTAAAATTCTCCAAATTATTCCCACCTACCCAACCGCACCCAAGCAGACAATGCCGTTTAAGAGTCGGACAGCTTCGAGATCTTTATTTTTCTATTTATATTTTATTCTTCGCTTACTGTCTTTCTCTAACTCTTATCAACGGATTTAGAGGCGACTGTCTTGTTAGCGGGTTAAAGTCTGAAGAAAAACGATCTGTGATCATGTTTGTTGAACATGAGCACCGGACATGTATCCGTTGCTTGGGCCATAGCAAACTTCCCCTCCGGAAGTAGTAGAACCGTATTTTGCCCATCTTTTCTTTCGTTCTCTTTTTGAGAGGAGGGGTTTTCTTTTTTTTTCTTTTTTTCTTTTATATGAGCAAAGAGATCATCCTTCCTGAAGAGGTATGTTGGATGTATTGAAATGGATAACGGGCTCTCTTTAAGAGATGGAGACGTATATATGGGTTATCTAACGGGAAATGCTGTAACTGTAGCTGTGGCTTTAGGAGTGGTGCACCATGTTTTGGAGATAGAGTATTCCTTCCGCTGGCTAATTGAATAATTTACGAGGGCGCGAGGTCCTCAAGCCGGCACTTGATAAATACAATTTCTTTTATTTGCTGAAGTTTCATCAAGACGGGGTACTTGGGAGATAGTGAGTTTTTTTATTTGTAGCAATAGGTAACGAAATGGTAATCTTACAGCGAGAGATAAATTAGTAAAGAATGCGTGTTAGCTTGCAAAGAGATTACTAGAAACTCTCAAGGAAAATAAGGCACTAATTCTTGAATTATTCTAGCACTAAATTTTTACTTTTAACTTCGTAAATAATCAATTAATTTTTAAAGTAAAAATAATTTAATTTAAGACAGTTCAATTTATCCCGTATTCCCGTATGAAATTATCTTTCAACTATTTAAGCAAACTGGGGAGCATACCCTTTCTTTGAAGAAAAAACTAAAACTGGTAATTAAATTAATAATTTTTCTGGAATTTATTTGGAAGAAATAAGAAAGAAATTTGTGCTCTCCATATTAAATAAATAATTTGAATTTATTTACTTTCATCTGAAATCGCATACGTGCGATATCTTCCAAAGATATAGTGGTAGCTGACACTAAAAATATTCAATTAGATTTAATCTAAATATCTAGCCACTTTTTTCACTAAACAACTTTTCGAATCATTATGAAAAGAGGTTTTAGCAAAATTAATGAAAAAATATAGGCTTCTGATAAAAATGTTTACATATAAGATTCTTTTTGAAGCACATTACATTTGATTCTTTTACATTTGACATTTACATTTGATTTTGTTACATTTGATTCTTTTTGATGCACAATTCGTATAAAAGATTTTATCAAAAGCATACAAAATAGAATGCAATGTTTGTGTGGCTATTGCTTGTAAAATTGTTTTCATTCGTCATCTTCATTGAGTAAAAAGTAATGGTTAAAACAACTAGAATATGGTAATAAAATTTACCACACTTCTTTCTCTATAGGAGCACTTAAAAACTCGGCAATTTTTACCGAAGCGCCTTGATAGTGATTTTGGTAAAATTGACAATAAAATATGATTTTATAATCTGTGATTAAAGTTGGTAAATGTGGTAAAATTTGATAATTTTATTATATCTTAGAGAAGGGCATAAAAAACATTTAGTCAGTAAAATTTACTTTTCAGTTTTGCAATTAGTTGCACCTGAATTTCCGATAAACCGTTACCATATGAACGATTAAAGTACCAAATAAATGGTTAAAATATCGTATATTTTCGTTCATTAACCAGAATTAGGTCTTCTTTTCTCAAGAAATGTCATTATAGTACGGTGCGGGAATTTTTAAAAATTTTTTTTCTCTGTGTAAATCATTCATTGGTCCTAAAAAAATAATTTTTTGGAACATTGTTCAAGGCAATTGGAATTAGATTGAATCCGGAATTTCGGACAATTAATCAATTTGGACAATTAGTCAATGAAATTAATTCATTACTTTGACAATTAATCAATAAAATTAATTCATTACTTTGACAATTAACTAATTACTTTGAATAAGGGACTATTTAAAACAATATTCTGTTGTATATTTAGCATATTCTGCTGCCTATTTGAGCAAAAAAGTGTTTTTTTTTCTTGAATGAAAGATATTCTCGCAAGAGTTTATTGCTTAGTGTATTTCTTGAAAAAATAGACATTGGGTGTATTGAAATTAATGAGCGAGAGTGTACGTTTGAAATATGGCATTTAAATTTTTTCTTAGAATAAAACTATGTTGATTTAACGCAATTTTAACTCTAAAATGTCTATTAAGCTTTATTTCATAAGAATAATATTTAAAAACTAAAAAAAGAACACTAAGCTATCGGGACAAATTCAATAAAAACGAAACAACTCATGAATAAAATAAGAAAAATTTAATAATTTAACAACGAAATCTAAATTTGAATGATTATTTTTTGAAAATAAATCTTAAAGAAACATTAATGCAAATTCTATTTATAATCAAATGGTCTTAAACATAATGAGTATGTGACTAGAAAACATTAAATAATAGTTAGTAGTCTATAGACTAATTGATATCTGTAAATTTACTTTTTATTAATTCTTTGCGGGACGCTTATTTTTATCAATAATATAAAACTATCAAAATGTAATTGTTTTTAATTTTATTTTAATCTGAAAGTCTTTTTACAAATTACTTTAAGTTTTGAAAACATAGAAATTATTTTAGGTGTGCAAATGATGCATTCAATTCTAATAGCCCTTTTTTTAAAAAAATATTTTTGGACCATCAAAAAATTAGGACACGTTTTCTTTTTCCTCAAGGTGATAAATAAGACTAACATTATAAGTTATTCATATATTATTTTTAATTAAAATAATTTTAAAGGATAGCCTAAGTTTTTGTATAATACTTTTTAAATTTGAAACTCAATAGTTTTTTCATAATTACTATAAAATATACTCGATGAAAATAAGAGTTAGAAGATTTTTTTTAAATTTAATTAACTATTCAATAATTTAGTGTTAAACAGCGTATTAAACAGAAACGAAACATGACTTCTATTTTTTACTAAAGCTAATAGAATAACTTACGAGAACGTAAGAATTTCAGCTAGTAGTCAATAAATATCACTTCTTTTATCTACAAAAGATTCAGCAAGAATGATACTTACAAGATATTAAAAATTCTTTGTGCTTCTTTATTTGCTACAATATGTAATGAAATGAATACCGGGTGTCGGAAGATTGCTAAGGAATGCATAGAATATCTCCAGGCGAAAGATACAAATGCTAGATGATATGATAAGTTAGTAAGAAAATGCTCAAGTTGCAAATCAGTACAACAACGATTCCCAATTTTTTTCCCGCTATGAATCATTAACATAATTTTTCGAAGCTCTTTCACCAAAGAAAATAAAAAAGTCACAGCTTAAGTGCCTTATACTTGAAGGAAAGCTATATAGAATATCTTGCCGTGAAGAATTAATTATCTGGGTGGATAAATAACTATGGATAAATAACTTAAATATTTTAAAAGTTATTAAGTTTTTTTAAAATCGCCAATTTGGCGACATTTTTCCTACTAGATGAGAATTATCAAAATCCTTGCCTCATTCTCTGTTTTTGCACATTTTTATGACCAAAGATGATACTGCATTAGTGTATATTTTAAAATATTAAAAAGTAGACCAGAAATGCTTTTTATTTTCACAAAACTGTAGCTTTTCTCCATATTGACGTTTTGCGAAATAATCAGAATTAGCATAGTTGTAAAATTACACAAGTCATGAAAATAATCATATTATTAGCAAAAATACATCATTTCATTTGATGACGGAGCTTTCGAAAAACAGTCTTAAATGATCTACCTTTCTTCGCTGAACACCGACTTTATAAAAGAAGTTTTTCAAAACAATTATGAAGGTATTAACCAATGAAAGGCATATATATATATATATATATATGTAAGTTCAAAATGAAGAATAAAACAAAGAAAAATTATAGACATATGAAAAAAATGGGGGGAAATAATAAGTAAAAAAATAACAAACAACAATTTATAATTAAAAAAAAGAAAAAAAAAAAAAAGATGAAATTTTGTTTGAAAAACCGGAAAAGAAAAAAAAAAATCTTTTCTTCAGCCCACACGATTATATCCGCAAAGCATATACATATATGTATATATATATATATATATATATATATATATATATATATATATATATATATATATATATATATATATATATATAACGACGGTAAAGGCAACCAAAATATTAAGTAAATAATCAATTGTTAAATATGAACTAAATATAATTATAGGTTTAAAGAAACTGTTTAAAAAGTCCTTACACTCGAAACCCCTTAACTTTTTCATGAAACTCTAAGGTTCAGCTGAGCACATTTGGGAACCGCTGACTTAGAAACATTAAAATTTTTGGAAAATTACATATAAATTTTACCGAAAATTGAGATGCGAACAATAGACAGTTACGAGAGAGAGATAAAAAATAAATTTGTTCGATATTTTACTATCAATATAAGGACTTGGTGTTAATAGAAAAGAAAAGGGTAGTGCTTGTCTTTAAAACCATCGAACATTTTAGCTTTTTTAGGAATTGAATAAAAAGTGCTTCTGGCTGATCAGATTTGGATTCGAACCAAGTGCTCCTCATTAGTTTCAGGGAAATAGAAATGGTGTTCGAGTGTTTAGTGTTAAAACAGTAATTATCAAGAGGAGCTTATTTTTTCAAGAAATAATCAACTACAATAAAAAAGAAAAGTTCCCTTCATTAAAAAAATGCATTTATGAAGAATGCTTTTATAACGTTTTTAAGTATTTATATACACTGTAAAAAATTCTGTGAACCTTTGAGGCACTTTGGGTTCTTCATCCATAAAATCCATTTTCCCCTAGAAACCATTTTTACCGTAATAAATTATAATCAATTTTAACAGCAATATTTATTTAGATTGAGTAAATTCAGAGATTTTACGATAATTATAAAAAACCACTGTAAAACCACATAAGATTATCAGGTATATCAGATTTTTTGTTCCGTAATATGTTCTTGTTAAAATAAATTTTACGATAATAAGTAACAGCTACCTGAGTGCCGGTACTTTTTACGGTAATTTGATCCGGAATTTTTTGCCGTGTAGATAATTTTGTTTAGGTTTGAAATCGAGAAAAAAATGAGTTAAGTTAAAAGTGAATCAAACAATTATTAAAACTGAGAAAAAAAGCACTTTTGATGACAATTACTAAAAGGGTTTAAAAAGAACGGGTATAAATTAAAGGAAAAGGGCATAACTGACTAAAAGCAGAATTTGCAGTAAAATGAAAAAGTGCACTTCTAAAAAATAATACACAGTTTTAAAACAAACCACTTTTTTATCAAAAGCATATGCTACTTTGTTTTGCAATTTTCAAGTCTATAATATAAAACTAAATTGATTTGCTGAAATTGAATTCCCTAGAATTTATTTTTTTTGCTGCAAAATTGACATCAACCTCATAATTTTTGATAAAAAAATCTTGGGTAAAATAATTAATAGTGTAAAACTCATCTAATTCAATAAATAAAAATTAAAACAGCTCAGAACATGACGGATTACTTGCTGCACTTGTCGAGTTGAGTTAAAAAAACATTCTGAGGGTAATGATTGTTTTCAAAGATTATCAAAACCGTAAACTAGTGAAAAAAGGTCCTGCAAAAACTTTCTTGGACTTGTTTTGGTAGGAAGCCAAGTTTTCGTCAGTGAAAACAAGAAGATTCTGCAGGAAAGTGAAGAAACTCAACACGTATCTGGCACTAAACCAAATACATTTTGTGATTTTTGATAGCACGTCAGACAAAACTTTACGCTATTAAATCTGGGTATGATACTTCTTTTAATTCACTTGAAAAATGACAAAATATGGATCATATGTGGGAGTCGTACAATTGCCCACTTTCAGCTCTTCTTTTGTTTTTAAAAATCAATGCAGTTAAAAATATTGATTTTGAATGTAAAATTTTTTTTAAGATTCGAAACAGTGATTTTTTAACATACTTTTTTTAAAATCTTTAATTTCGGAAAGTTTAAAAAGATGATAATTAAGGAATTTTCATTTTTTATTTTCTAACATTTTTTCAAGAATTTGAACAAATGTTTTTACTAGAATGTTTGTATTAGAATTATTTTGATCCTCAGAAAAATAATCAGACTTGTTGATTGGTGATCGATCATATCTTTGATCTCCAAATAAAACTTAGGGCTGCTAAGTTTGGTAATGGCATTTCCAAATTAATGGTTTTGATGCCATTCTCTAAGGTATCATGATAAAATTACCAAATTTTAACATATTTACCAAAGTTTATCGCATAATATAAAACCATATTTTATTGTTAATCAAACAAAAAACATTACCAAAACACATCGGTAAAAATTACCGAATTTTTTCGTGTTCCCATAGAGCCAGAAACATGATGAATTTTACCACATTCTGATAGTTTTGACATATTTTTTTTTAGTATAGAACAGTGGTTACCAACTGGCTGCCCGCAAAGCCTTTTTTTTTTGTGGCTCGTGAACCAAAATATATTAGTTGTCATTTTTTTGCGGACAATTTTAGTAAAAAATCTATATGATTTTTAAATACTTTTAAGTTTTATATCTTAACACATTAATTGTTTAATACATAGGTGCACATAAAAGTTATTGTAGCAAGAATTTTTTAACATACAATTAAATATTTTTGAAATTCTACTTCTTATTTTAATTTGTAGTTCAATACTTTAGTTTTGTACAACTTGATAAAAATCTGACAGTACTATTTAATGTTCCTTCAAACATAAAAGAGTCCTATATAAAATTTTGATAAAGTTGCGACCTGCCATTTGACTGGTGTTTTTAATTGCGGCCCCCGGCCTCATGTAAGTTGGAAATCCCTGCTATAGAACGTAGTTCGATAATATAACTCTTCTAAGACGCAGATTTATATTACAGAATTTTTCTGCTCAAGATATATATTACTTTGCAATCTTTCCCATATTTGTTCATATATGATATTTTCGGGCGTATAAGTCGACCCCTATTTTAAAATTCAAAATGTTGGATTTGGTGTGTATTCTGGGCGTAAATCGATATTCATATTCTAACTTTTTTAAAACAAATTTTCTGACCAAAAGTAAAAAAACTGTTTTTAAAAGATACTAATTCAAAAAACTTTTTTTTAAATAATAATTTAAACAAATAATTCAAAGAATTTTTAGCCTCAATCTTTATTATAAGATATGAATTTTTACGGTTAAATTACTTTATGATTGGCGTTATATTACGTTCATATTATTTTATGATTTATGTTATGATTATTCTATGATTTACGTCAAAATTATTTCCTTGATTTACGTATATTATTATCGTATGAAATTAAATAAACTTATACAAATACTCTGACATGGGACAGTTTTCGTTCTTCTACTCTCACTTAATGATGTTATTTTTTCTTATGTTTCGATCTTATTTTACACTGTAAAAAAGTTTGGTGTGTAGTTGTCGCCATTTTTGGTGCTGAGGTAAACTAACATTTTTTACTGTGCATGTCATCACATTTTCTTATATACTTCTTCACTGTAATAATTTCATTTATTTATTTATTCAATTTCTGCTTGTTTGTTTACTAACGACACATAACTTCATGCGTAGTAGAATCAATTTATGGCTTCCTTGCAAAAATATTTTGTTTAAGAAACGAACACTATTTTAGTAATATATTCTTTCTAATTCTTTTAAATAGTTGTTATTTTATCAATCTTATATAATAATTTGCACGGTAAGAACAATTCTGGTGGCTCTTATACACCAAAATGCTTTACAGTGTAATGTTAAAAAAGTTATTTTTTTTTGGATCCGTACGACATTTGGAAGAATTAAAAAAGTCGAGGTTGTTTTAGATTGTTATAGGAAAAACTCTTATGCACTTTTGTCACAATGAACGTGATTTTACATTTCTATTCCACAAATTTTAATTTCTTTTTTTTAATTTGAATTTTCAAATTTGAAATGATGCAAATTAATTTAATAAAATAATAAAATAGTGTAAAATGTGAAAAATTTTTTTTTCCTCCTAAATAAAATTTATAATAAGTCCTAGTTTTTGTTTTGTACAGAAAATCAGATTCGTTATTAATCGATTTATTATAATCCTCTCCATTATAATTTAGTACTAACTTGCCCATTTCAATTGGCTATAAAAAAGTTCATCAAACAAAGTATATATCTTTTTTTCTACTGAAATAGTCCAGTTAAAACTAAATTGCCCATTTGGAGTGCCATGTATTTTAAAATTGGAAAAATAAATGATTTTTACTTTTGATAGAAAACTGTTATCGAAATGTTAGGTTATTTTAAGGTAAGAAGTCGTAGTTGAAACACTTTGAATCTCTTGTTTGTTTATTACTATCTCTTTTGCATATTTAAAGTAAAAAGAAACAATTTTTATTAGGAAAGACTACACTTGGTTGGCTTTTCCTGTTCAAGAGATCAAGCGATCAGAGAATGAGATCTACTAATGGCACACACGTGGGCAAATCTTAGTAAGTGGCTTGGATAGATTTAGTCTTGCGTTTGTGACCAAATTGCGATTTCCACGCTAAGTGATCGAGTGATGCTGTGGTAAAACTTGGTGTCCGAGGCTGATGACCTGTATTTGGACTTGGCGAATAAAGTCATACCGTTCCGTTGCTGACTTCTGGATTGGTCACACTTGTGGTCTTCGATTCGTGCGGTACCCTTCCGGAACTTCACGCAGTTCCACACTTCCTCATTTCCTCTAGATGTTGTCGTCTTCCCAATGGGAATTGTATTGATGAAACTTTCATCAAGCTAACGCTTTCTGGTTATTAATAATCTCATCACGTGCTCGATTGGGGTTATAAACTTGAAGTAAACAAACACCGCTGTTTTGATCTGATTTCCCCCAATCGCAACATCATTTCTACTTTCGTTTATGAGAATAGGATTGAAAATGATATACGACCCTGAGGTAAAATAAAGAAATCGAAAGAAAGTGAGTAATGATCTGGGAATGAGGAAAAAAAAAATCTTGAGAAGTCAATAAGAGATATGAGTTTAAAACAAATGAAAAGTAAAATAAAACAACCCACGTAAATTATTAAAGAATTTAAAATAGATAAATGTTTTAGTTACTTTTGATATAAAACTCATTGGAGCAGATTAAATAATATGACTATAGTGCTTTCCAAAATTATTATTGCTATTTTTACAGTATTTTCAATTTGCCTCAATACAAATAAAATATTTTACTTCTAATTCTACGCTGTTTAAATTTTACCTCAAATCTATATATGTCTTGAGCATATATTCCGAATATTTATAAAACAGTTTATTGAATGGAACACAGAAATAAAAATCGAAATTGTGAAGAAATTTAGGGTTACCTTAGAGGCATGTTTCCTATAACTGCTGGAATATTTTTCTTTTGAAGTAACATCATTTGTATTAATTATTCTAAAAGTTCAGTTTTGATGAGATTATGACTGTAGTTAAAATAAACATGTATGCCTTTTAGAAGCTAAGATGTTAATTTTGTTAATTTGAGTTTTTACAGTGTATCTTTTCGAAAAAATAATGATTAGCAAGCCTTTTGACAACATGATAACTCTATAAGAATAAAGATTCTTTTCCTCAACGTTTTTACTGGAAGATTTTACTTGATAATACTGTATTAATATATTTTAAAAGATTATTAATGGGCAATTTTATTTGTCAATATTGTTAAAACATTGTTAAAATAGGTATAGGTAATTATAAATATCAACATTGCTCGTACATTTTGGTAGATTATGAATAGGAAGATTTGAATTTAACCCTACATTATCTATCAATATGTATTTGGGTATTTATACATATCAGTGGAGGTAAGATTATGATCTGGGGTGATTTTTTCAGTATGGAATGAGATATTTGGTTCAAATTCATTGCATGCTTAACTCCAATACCTTGCACTATTTTGAATAACAGTATATTTCCTACGTTTACTTTTTTTTACTGGTTTAAATATTTTTTCTTCCACGATGACAATGATAGCTATCATAAGGAAGATGAATTGGTATAGTAATTATGGGTTTAATCAATTAGACTACTCTGCCTAGAGCCCAGACCTGTTTAGCATCCCCTTGCCATTAAGCTAACTGTGGGTGGTTAACATGATTTTACTCTCCATATAGCGCAAATGCAGGTTAGTTCCATTAAATTCCATTTTCTGAGTTGGATTCCAAATTACAAGACTACGGAGTTGAACATTCATATCGGTAAACTCAAAAATGAGTTAGAATTTTCGTTCTTAAATTATGGTAAAATGACCAGCAGCAGTTTGTCCATTCAATTAATCGTAGAGTATACGGTGCAGAACATTTTTGACCTTTATGGTTTTGAAACCGTTTACAACTATATAAAACCATGGTTACAAAACTATACCGTTTTTTTTTAACCATTCACAATTGACTTAGTTTCAAAACTGTGAAAAAGAAATTTAACTGGACATAGGAACTAGGCTTTTCGTTAGGTAATGGGCATTGGAGAGAGCAGGACTCAAATTGGAGAGTGAAGGACATAATCATGTGCTGGAGAGCAGGACACATCATAATCTTCATGTGTTGAAGGGAATGAAGGAAATATTGTGGTGCCAACGCTGGGACTCGTACCCCATTTCTGTCAGTCATGACAAAGTAACACTTTCTGCTAAAGTATGTACGCAGTTGCAAGGAACCAAGTGGCTTCATTAGGTGAACCTAGTTCGTGCGGTAAAATTATGGTTGTTTAAACCTATTAGGTGAAAACAGTAAATAAACGTTTTTCTTCACAGTTAGCAGTTTGATTACTATCTTATTTATGGTTATTTGACTATTTTGTTTGAATATGGTAAAATAAAAATTAGATAAATTGTTATTTAACCACTTTTTTCTGAGAAATTTGTACTATGCAGATGTTTATCGCCCAGTTATAAAATAAAATAAAATCTCATGTGTCGAGATATTTACTGACAGTTAGTGTATTAGTATATTACGGAAGATTATTGTCAGCATTTTAAGTACGATGCAGTTTGTATTCAAGTGTGTTAATAACTGTAATCAGAATTTGAGAAATAATTTCAATAATTCAATTGAATTGTTAGAAATTTGGAATAATTTTTAGTGACCCCATTTCTAAATTTAAAAACAGTACTAAAATAGTGAATTCCAACTTAAAACTCCAGAAAAAAGTTTTTTAAAGTTGTTAGATTTTTCTCTGCTTAAATATAATATATCTTTTGTTAAATATGCCATCTGAATTAATGTATAAGTAACCTTAACTTTAAAAATTAAGCTTGAATAACTAATAGTTTAACACTAAAACCACAGCTTGCTCTATTTTACGTAAATTACAAAACATCATTTATAGAAAATAATTGTACGCTGTTTATCCAAACAAATATTAATTGTATTAAATTATACTTGTTGCTAATGTGGTGAAAAATTAGTTAAACAATTGACAAAAGTTTTTAACATATTATAATACGCACAGAGCGTTAAGAAATTAGTAAGATCACTAAATCGTTTCATTTCGAAAGAAAACTTTTAATGTGTTTGTCTAAATATGTACTAATTGAAATTTTTAAAACTAACTTTAAGTTTATTGACATTTACTCCTTTTTCGAAAACGCTATAGGACCATTGGCTAAAATTTGCATATACTGTATCATATCAGAATCATTGTTAATTTAGGCGTTAGTATTTCGGGTAATAACTAAAAGAAGCTATAATAAAGAATGGTACAATGTTACTAAAATTGAACTTGAGTTATTGAAAAGAAAGACTAGAATCAAATTAATTTCTACGCTTTAATTATTTTTAGACAAATTGTCTTATAATTTGTTAACATAACATTTTCTTATAATTAAAATTAGTTAAAATAATTGGCAGAAGTTTAACGACATAATGCAATATGTCGTTAAACTTTTAATGTGCATTTCTAAATATGATAGATACTTTCTAATTGAAAATTTTAGAAATTAACTTTAAGTGTCTTAACACTGAAAAAAAGTGTTTGAAAAGAGTGTTATAGGACCATCGGCAAAAATTAGCATATTATGCATCGTATCAAAACTATTATTAAGCATGTGCGATAGTATTTTATGTAAGAACTCAAGATTACTATAGTAAAGAATAGTACAATATCACTATAATTAAATTTGAGATATTAGAAAGAATGACTAATCTATATATTAATAGGCTAGCAATATTTTGTCTCGCTAAAAACTCCCAAACTACGCAACAGAATTAAACAAATAAGGTGTCGTTTTAAAGGTATTGTTATGTAGATGTGCATTAAGGTCTTAAATTATGAAAATTTCCTTTAATTAATTAATAAAATTAATAATTTAGTTTCAACCAATGAGAATTCAGCAAATCATTTTTCGGGTGGTTCGCATAAGCATTGTTTCCGTAAGCATCGTTTGATTTAAAGCATTTCTGAATTAATAGATTGATAAACAAAAATAAGAGTGGATAAAAAAAACGGAACTGAATTTCTTAAAAAAAGAATTCAATATCTTTAGTTCCTTTGATAAATTTTTAGTTTCATGATAAATTTTTTGTTTCGTTACAATAGAATGGCAATGGCATCGTGCGAATATTCAAACCAAAACAAACGTGCGAATATTCAAACCAAAACAAACTTTCTACAAACAATTATTTTGATTTGAGATTTAAAACGATATCTTAGTTATTTAGTTCTATTTTTATTTATTTAGTGCCTGCTGCCTAAATAAAATGCCTGCTATCAGGCGTCGAAATATCTCTGGCAGACGTAAGAGAAATGAATGGCGGAATTCTAAACGGGAAAGCATTTCTTATTGAGATATATTCTCTGCTACAGCTCCAAATTTCTCAGCTACATGAAGAAAAGATAATCAAATTGTGAAGGGGGCAGAGAAGTGTATAAATTTCATTAAGTAATTGATTTCAATATCTGGCATTTTAATTTTAAAATTTAAATTTGTTAAAATGTTTTTATAAGATTGCGAAGCAATATGCAATGGAACTGCGAAGCAGTTCTGGGGGTTGGCGAGCGTAGCGAGCAGGGGGCGGAGCCCCCTAGTATCCAATTAAACTTCCAGGCTTACATTATTTTTAGACAAATTACAAATTGTTAACAGTATATTTCTAATTATTAAAGTATATTCTTGAGACTTTGGAACGTAATAGTAATAAATATGTTGTACGGTCGTATTTCATGTTTGAATTGTGATTAAATCCGTTGTTAATATTCCAACTTTTAAAAAAAAAGTGGTCTTATAATAATTAACGGAATGTAAATACTACATATATGAATAGAAACTGTTTTGACTGCTAAATATTCGTGTTTATACATTTTTAAAAGTCTAATTAGAATAAACCAATATATCTTTTAAAAATCAGAATAAAAAACTATAATTAATTCTAAGTTTGATTAAAAGTTAATAACTTTTTGTTTGAGGAATGACTATTGCACCCCAGATGAATGTAGTTTCCTTATTGTAGTAATTACTAAAATACATGTGAAACTTGAACTTACATAAATTCAAAATGGATACTTCCTTCAGCTGTATTTGGAGTCTTATCTAAAAAAATGAAGGTATGTAAGTTTCATATAATAACTCAGAAATATAATGTGCTAAAAATGTAAATATATGTTGTTTATGGGAGTTTACATTATTTATTAAAATTTTATTAAAATGTATGCATGTTATTGACATATAACGAAACAACTATAAAACTAGAAACATCTGTTCTAAACTTTTAATAAAAATTTTCTAAACACTTAGTAAAAAACTTATTTTATCAAGTTGATTTAACATTTTTCCATTTTCAAAATTTCTTAGATAAGATACATTTTCTTACTATCTCAAAATTATTGCGTGAATTGCAACCTACTTATTAGTTACTGCGTGACATAAATAAATGTAAAAAAAAACATTAAAAATTGTAGCTTATTTAACTGTAAAGTTACTTTAATGGGAAAAAAAATCTCATTCTGCAGAACTGCTATTTATATTAAATATTAAATAATATTTAAAAGATATGCAAACTGCAAAAAAAAATTTTGGTGTATGGTTGTCAATATTTTTGGTGCAGAGGTTAACTAAATACACTTTTAATTATAGAATTGTAGTTATCATGTAAAAATTGATAAAATAACAATTGTTTGAAAGAATTATCGTGGATATATTGTTAAAATTGTGTTTTTTTAAGATAAATGCTTTTGCAAGGAAGCCATTAATTAAATCTAATTCACATGAGAAGATGTTTCGTCAATAAAAAAATAAAAAATGAATAAATAAATAAATAAAGCTAAAGCAGGGAAAAAGTAAATAAAAAATGTGACTGCATGCACTGTAAAAAATTTTACTTAATCTCTACACAAAAAATGATGGCAATTGTACAGAAATTTTTTTACTGTGACTATAATTGTAACTTTTTTATATAGGCTCATTCATTATCGTTTTAGTCGGTGCGCTGAGCTTTAAAATCATGTCTTGCCAGTAAGATAATATTGCTTACAAATATTTCTTAAATTTAAAATAATATTAACTTTTTCTGATTCATAAATTTTTTCAAATGTTGAATTAAAAACAATTCATAAATCAATTAAAATTGCTGTCAAACAAACCACGACTTGAAAATAATGATAAAATATTATTTTTCAACTTATTTAGGAAATTATTTGTGTGTAAAATTTTTTTTGCTCCATTCATTTAAGTGTAAAGTTAACTTATTTGTTTTTATCGAAAATTTAGTGGGGAATTTTCAATTTATTAAGACAATTGAATTTATTATTCTTATATTATAGACAAAATTATGAAAAATTAATAAATATGTTAGAAAAATGTCACCAAAAGATAAAGGCACGGTAGAGTTAACATTCAAGTTCTTCTTAATTGATATGACTTTTAAGAAATCAAAACAATGCTGTTTATTTGATAGAAAAATATTTTATCAAGTTTTAGTTAAAAGAATCTGTCAAATTCGCAAATATCTAATTCGATTCAAAACATTATATAAGCATTAAATATAACAGTATGTTAGAATTAAATATAACACTGAAATTATTTAGTTAAGGGTTCGAAGTATAAGACAATGCTACGTGATTTATAAAAAATAAACTTAGGGACGCTTTGATTTATGAATAAATCATGCATTTATCACAAGGCAATTGGAGTGTGTTTTCATGCTACTGATTTCTTTTGTTTTCATTCCTTCTGTGAGTAAAATTAATTTATTGTTTGAATCCAATTGAAAGGGTAATATAACCTTCAAAGTATTATCAGTAATACATAAATTCTTCTTCTTCAAAATTTAAAGATTGACTTAATACAAAATTTTAATTTTGAAACAAAATTTTCATCTAAAAAAAAACTTAGCTTGCAGTCACTATTGTTTTGTCGATTTTAAACAATATGGTGTTATACAACAGGGTTTTATGAAACATCGTGCATTGAAATTAAATATTTTGAATAAAAAGTATGTATTTAAAAGTTGTTCTTGAGCATTAATTTTCGTTTTGAATAAAGAAGGCAGTAATCTGAAATGCTATTTTATTACGACAACTTTAATGCGCTTTTATTAATAATATAAAGTTTTTTATTATAAAATAGTAATAATATTAAAAAATAATTAAAAATAAATAGCAGAATTTTTTTAGAAGGCCGAAATATAACTTTATAATATAAATTTAGGTAATATAAATTATTCAGAAGGCCGACAGTTTAAAAAATATTTCATTTATTTTGCAGTTTTTTCAACATTTGATTTTTTGCAATACATAAAAAATTTCAATGCATGCAAGTTAATAATACATTACTTGGTTTTAACACCAAAAGATTTAAAAAATATCAGCATTGTTGCCAGAACTTGATGCAATAATTTTGTGTTAATAATCTCTACTGAAATAAAGAAATTGAGAGGACATTAATAATATAAAATGTATATTTAGCTTAGAGTATTGTAATTGAACTCTAATTATACTTCTCATTTTTTAAATGTGCATATTTTTATGATAATTGTTAGGATCTGAAAATGTTTCATCAAGTCAAAAATTATGATATTATCTTTTTATTTCTAAATTATTGATACCGTTATTATATTATGGATTATGTAATTAAGATGCTTTAATTGTTAACAAATTAAGGTACGTAATATGGAGGTAAATAGAATGTCGTCAAGGATAAAATTTGTAAGTTGCATATTTCCATGTTACTTTTGTTATTGGTTGAATATTCTATTCCTTTAATTTCGTTTCTTTTTTAACCGTCGTTGAACAGCCGACCCATTTTTATGGGTTTACGACTACTAATGTTCAACTCCGTAGCCTTGCAATTTTGAACCCAATCCAGAAGATAGACAAGGGAACTCCTGTATCTGAGTATTGGGAGAAATTTGCCTTCTTGGAGGACTTTTTGATGGAGCTAATTCGCATTTGCACTACATGGAGAGGAAGACCACGAGAACCTCCCACGGTTAGCCTGACGTCAAGGGTACTCTAACCCATGTTCCGTCTACCACTGATGATATTTCATGTCAGTACTGTGGTCGGCGCAAGCCGGATGCGGAATTCGTATTGACTGGGATTTGAACCCGGTTCGCCGCATTGGAAGGCGAACGCTCCCCTAAGCCATCGCGGCTCTTTTAATTTCGTTTGTTGAAATGCTACATAGCACACGCATAAAAATATCCTTATAAACATTAAATGTTACATTTTGAAAATGAATGATCAGACATTCGCTCTATAGTGAAGTATGTGTTTTTACGCGGTACTGCGGCATCGCAAATCACACATAACATTAATAGTGTATTTGGCTTTAGTGTTAGTTGGCTGAAATGTTGTTGAACAATTATGAAACATCAAAACACACTTCAAAGCGTAATATTCACCAAATGAGTTTTGGTATACTCTAGCTCGGGTGTTATCAATTATGATTTAATAAAACTTGGCTCATTGGACGTAATCGAAGCATGCTGCAATTAACTAGACGAAATGATGCAAAAACTCAAAAAGAAAAATAGCCTAAATTGGTCTAAAGATCGTGTCCTCTCTCATTGTCTGGTATTGTCAAACTGCACGACAAAACAATTTTATTCCGAAAATGCTGGCTTTCTAGGAATTCTTAAGCTATCGTCCAACAGGGTTTTATCGTACTTTCCCTGAACAACCAGTTGCTTACATGATGAAAATAGTGCTTACTTTACTCATAAACAAATATGATTAAAACTACCAGAATATGGTAATACTTACCGTGTTCCTAGCTCTATGGGAGCAGCATGAAGCACAGTAGTTTTTACCGAATTGCTTTGGAAATGACTTTTGGTAAAATTAACAAAATAATATGGTTTTATAACATGTGATAAAATTTGGTAAATGTGGTAAAATTTGGTAATTTTATCACGATACCGTAACGCATGCCATAAAAACTAGTTAACCGGTTAAATTTATTTTTCAGTTTTGTATTTTTTACTAAATATGGTGTAATAAGAACTATACATTTGAGAACTAGAGCTTCTGGTTAACCGTTACCATACGAACAGAAAAATACCAAATGAAAAGTTTAAAAACAGTCTTTTGGTCATATTAACAAGAATTATGTTTTTTTTTTGTATACCAGAAATTTAATTACCAGAAAGTACGGTAATTTTAACATAATTTTTTCTCCTTATCTTATGAATGAAATAGTTTCCTATATCTGTTAGCTATCAAACAACGTTGTCCTTTTTTTCCTATAAATTTCATACTTGACCACATAATATTAAGAAACATAACAGTAGCATGAAAAAGTGCGAAAATTATTATTTGGAATTCATACACACAGAAATTATACTCAGGAAAATGTATTTCTGCAACATGAGGCTTTAAACTAACTTTTACTCACGTATTATGCTTGTAATATTATTATGATTATAACTATAATTGTAATATTATGATATGATTGCTATGCCTATTACTAAGCTATGCTTATTACTATGTATGCTATGCTTATTACTATTATTGCTATGCTTATTACTATGATTGTAATATTATTATGATTATGCTTGTAATATTATTATGATTATGCTTGTAATATTATTATCATCCTCATTAAGAAAATGACATTGCTATTCTGCGTGTATTTTTCGCTTCTGCTATTTGCTTCTCATAAATTCTGCACCTTTCAAATGTATCTACGTGCAAATGTAAAATCATGTAAATGTAGTTATGTAAAAATTCGTGAGCATAAATATTAATTATAATTATTAACAAGAACTTATGAGGAAGTAAAAAAAATAAATATTTATGTTATTGCAGTGCTTAATTGATGATTAAAAGAATGAAACACAGAAAACGATTAATTTTTTCCTATAGCTCCAAGAAAAAAGGAGGATATTGAGAAGAAGTTTGAAAGTAACTGGCGCCAAACAGAGAAAACAGAGCATAACAGAAATCCATCATCAACCAGCAGTTTTCCTAAAAAATTAGTTCAATGTCGCCTTAAGTTTGCGAGACAATTTTGTCGATCGTCTAACTCTGTTGGCGACAAAACGGTCAACAGATTTTACAGATAGTAAATCAGCAAAGGGAAAAAAAAGAAATCAAGTGGAAAATAAAAAGCAAAAGCGGGAGGAAAATTTTTGCTGAAATGATTGAGTCACTAAAAACGTGCTAAGAAAATGGTGAATGAAAATAAATGATGCCGAAATAGTGATAATTGCGTTCAGTATACCATTTGAGGTTTTTTTGTGATTCCATTCCTAATTGGAATTTTTTATAAAAGAAATAACTGTTGTGTTTTAATCGAAGAAATAATAATGAAAAAGAATATTGTTTGAGATAATAATTCATACTGGTTATGAATAATCTGTTTTTTTTGTCTTCTTGCGCTAATAATTTTTTTGAGAAAAATATATTTGTTTTCTCAAAAAAAATTTGCTTGCTGATTTATTTATAGGAAGTGGAACAATTTATTGTAAAATAATTTTTATATTAAATTTACTTCGATTTTATGAAATAATTTTTGTTCCGAAGCATTCTTTTACAGATAATAGCATGAAAATATTTTTAACTGCAAAACTTCATGCGAGACGCAGTTATATGAACAACTGAGAGTAATATTGTGATATGCCACACTTCTATCAAAGTATTACTTTTATCTAAAATTCTTGCATACTTTTGTTTCCAGATAGGTCATTTTCAAGTTTTTAACATTTTTATGAGATAACAGCGCATTATACAGAAACTTCTTATTGTCTAACTGAAAATTAAGATGTTTTTCACCAAAAACACTCTTCAGAAAAAAATGTGACTTCTATATTACCCTAAATAAAATGAAGAATTTGTATTGTCAATAATTTTATTGAAAAAGCTTTTCCTTTAATTATTGCAGGTATGTAATAATCTTGAAAAATAATAGAGAATAATATTATATATATATATTTTAATAGAGAATATGTGTCCCGAATAATTCATGTTTTGTAAAACATTATGCTCCTGCATTCGCAATTTAAGGGTTAAAATGCTTGAGGTTTATTTTCATACTATTTCAATAAAATAATTCTGTTAAAATTATTAATTTAAAATAAATTATTTGATTAGGCATTAGAAAATATAAAGATTATTTAATAAATTAAAAAGTTCATGCACAAACAGTTATATATTATAAATAAGTGTTTGTCACTTGTACTTAGTTTAAAATGTGATGACCATCATTGAAAATTTTTAGAACAGCGTATGTGTTTTTATCTTTTATAATATTCTCCTTCGTTAAGCATTGTATTTCAGAATTAAAAATGTTTAGTATTATTTAATACACCCAATAAACGTTTAAATTTCTTTACAAACTTAGTTTACATTTATTATGTTTGAAAAACTGCACAAAGATTGCATTATAAATGCAAGATCCTATTCAACAAATAGTTATCAGTTATAAATCATTATTTGACATATGTACTAAACTATGAAAAATTCCAGATCAAATTACGGTATGAAGTACCGGCACTTTGGTTGCATCATCCGTAAAATCCATTTTTACCGTATAATACCATACTATAATTTTTTGTGTAATATTTATTTGATTTTAGTAATTCGGTGATTTTATTGGAATCATTTCTCTAAAAATACTATTTGTAAAAATGTATTTTAGTTTAAAAGGTACCTGTGATTTTAATTAAAAATAAAACGTTATTTTAGTCACGATGACAATAAAGTTCACCAAAAAGTCACTCACACAGAAGTTTTTCATACACTGAAACAAATTCCGGATTGAATTCCGGTAAAAAGAACTGACACCAAGAGCGCAGCATCCATAAAACTCATTTACATAATTCCTGTAAAACCATAACATATTATACCATCATTTTTACAGTAATATTTATTTCATTGGAGTGATTCTGCGATGTTATTATAATTATTACGTAAAAATTATAGTATATCAAATTTTTTGTTCCGTAACATGTTCCGGTAAAAAGTCGGCATTTTTTACTGTAATTTGAACTGAAATTTTTAACAGTGTAGTTGCAAAAAAATTGAGGTCAATTAAATTACAGTCGATAAACAGATAGGGAGATTTCGCAAATTTTTCTTACCTATAATGCATGATACCAATCAACATATTTGTAAAAAAAAAATCTTTTTTAATTTGCACTTATGCCTGAAATATCTTTATATCAACTGTCAACAGATAAATGTAAGTTTATGTTAGTTCATAAAATAACTGTAAAAATTATAATTTATATTTTTTTTCTACTGTGAACCATCTTATATCTCTGAAATAGGCTTAGCAAAAACATTTGACTTCTCTAAAAACAATTTTTTAATAAAAATGTTTGTCTATTTATTCTCTATCCTGCTATAAAGATGTAGGTTTTTATACAAATATCTATCCACATTACTGGATAATTGCAGCATTAAAACAAAAAAAAACAAAAAATGTGGATAATGATATAAAGTAACTAAATGCTATAAAGAAAACAAAACATTTCAGCAGAAAGACTCGATTGTAATTTTTTTTAATCAAAATCACTGTTTAACTAAGTTACAATGTAAGGCAAATGTTATTTCAGCGTTTGAAAACTAACACGCCATCAAATATGATTCATTTCTGTCAACACGTTTGTGATGATGCACGGAGCAAGGTTAAATAGTGATAGTTGATCCTATCAGTCTTTAATCTGCACTGAAAGTGTTATCAGTTACTAACAGTTATCTTTAAATGTCACTTTTTTATTCCAGAAAAAAAAATGTTGTGTTACATTGTTATCGTTCATAGAATAGCTATACACAAATGAAGTACACACGATATGCATTTTAATTTTCAATGAAACTTTATGGCAGCATTTAAAGCATGCGATATTAGTTGATATTTATCAATTCTTTCCTTTCTGCTAATTTCTAACTAATTTCTGCCGTTATATAGTCAATGAGAAAATTAAAAATTTGATATTATGCAGAATTTAATTCTACGGCATGTCAAATATTAGGATACAGTTATAATATTAGTGATGAATTTAAATTGAATTTTTAGCCTAAACTATTGTGAGAAAAAAAATAGTATTTTAAGGTGAATGAAATTTTAAAGCAAATTATTGTAAAATAAAAAAGTCTTTGAATGAAAACTATCTTTAGTATTGAATATTTAATTGAAAATGATAATTTTGATATTATACTGAATTTAGTTTTACGGTCATGGCATATATTATAATACAGTTATAGCATTAGTGATGAATTTAAATTTAATGCTTAGCCTAAAATAATGTAAGAAAACAATAGTATTTTAAGTTTTAACAGCATTCTTAAACACTTTTGCTGTTAATTGGCAATTTTAAGGCATCTTTAAATTATTGTAAAATAAATAAGGCTTTATACAAAAATTATCTTTAGTATGGAATATTCAATTGAAACGAAAAATATTAAAATTCATATTTATTTATTTTTGACAAGAGAAAGGCATGGATTAAGTTTATTAAATAAGAAATGTTTTTAATAACAATAATTGATATATATATATAATTAGGAAATACAACCATATTTATTTAAAATTTAACAAGCATGTTTAAATTTTTGTTATAAATGCTCTTAAAACATTAAAGCATTTTTCATTTTACTACATTGCAAGAAATTTTGGAGCGTGTTAAACAATAATATCGTTTAAATTTGCTGAAAACTTAAGATTAATAGCGTTATTTTAACCATATTATCGTGAAAATTAATTGCTGCGAAACTTAATTGCACAATAATGAGAATTAGCCTGATCGGAAACATGGTTAAATTTAACACCTCTTGAAGTTTCTTTAATATGGTTCAATGTTGAACAAATTCTGAAAAAGACTAAAGCTTAATTGAGGCATTTTATTCGCGAAATAAAAAAGAATTAAAATGATTTCCCTAATTTTAAAGTTCACGAAATCCCTTTTGATGCAAAAACCAAACTTTGAATAGTATAATTTTTTATTTAAATAATTCTTGAATAAAAATGATGTCACGCTTGGAGGGGAGGAGAGGTTTATAATGTTTGCTTCATATTATTATCATCTTTTTCAATAAAATAAACATACATCTAATCATTATTATTATTATGCTCTCAAATGCCTTTAGAAACGTATTTAAAACTTCAAAAATAAAATTTGAAACATAACGTATAAAGTTTGTTCTGTTTCTGAACGCTTGTATATGTTAATATAATACAGCCTGTCACGTGACAAGGATTATAGTGAAGCGTGGCACTTTGTGACAAAAGGGATGAGGGAATCAAAAATTCTTAAGAAATGTGACTTTACTTATGAATTTCTCCTCACGTTTCTTTTTTTAACTAAAAAATGATAAAGAAACATATAATACAAAATTTTAGTATTTTTCATATTATATAGAGAAATTTGCTCAAAATAAATTGAGACACTTTTCTTACTAAAAAATATTACAACTGAAAAATTATTTATATTAAGAAATTATTTGAATAAGAAATTATTATGAAACGAGAGCTTGTTAGGTCTGCAGAATTTAAAAACTAATTTTATCATATAGCTTGCAGACAAAACAGAAAGTAATACAGAAACAGAATTTTCTTCCACTTCTTTAAAGAATGTTAAAATTGAAAAAGTAAACACTATCGATTGAGCGGCTGAGGAAACTTATGAATGAAAGTGAGGAAGAACTTTCTAAAACGATTCTCTACGCAATCTGTATTTATAACTACAAACGTAGTACTTACCTATAATACACTATGACTGGAACATAAATAGAGTTCACGAAGGAAATAGAAACAGTTCAGGAACAGCTAAATTTAATTTATGCCGTATTTCTCTCTTTTTTTTGCCTTCGTGTTTAAGTAGTTCCTGTTGAAAGTCATATCAATTTAGCAACAAAAACTTTGTTGACAAGGTGAAACGAATCAAGTTCATTAACCAAGTTCAAAAATATAATTTATTAGTCCCTGTTATATAGATCTATGGATAGTTATTATTGATTCTATAGTTGGTATATCTTTGGTAATTCGTATATTGAGAGTCAATGTAATAGAATAACTATTACAATTTACTTTCATATTGATTGTATTGAAGCAAAACTGATTTTGCGATTTACATATCATTTTTAAATTGTTTAATTATAATTTTCAACTTATGTTGATGACTTAGATTTACTTTAGATTTAAAACTGTATGTGCAAATGATGTTAATGTTTTGGGCTTATTATTATTATTTGCTTGCATAAAAGCAAAAATATTTGCGTTCTATATATCGCTTTTGAATAGAAAATCATAGTTTTTTTCCCTTTAACTTTTGTTTTCGACTTATTACTTTAGATAAAAGGAAACTGTGTGTGCAAGTGATATCAATGCTTCGGGATTATTAATATAATTTGATTGTTTGAAAGCAAAAATATTTGCATTCTATATATCTCTTTTAAATGGATAATTATTACATCGTTTTTTTTTTTAAATTAAACTTTTATTTTCGACCTATCAAAATAAAAAAAAACTAAGGGCGCAATTGATATGAATCTATTGAAATTGTTATAATTTGTTTTCATAATACTTGCATAAAATTAGAACTACACAGATCAAAAAAGTTAGGGGAGCGAGCAAAAAAGTGATGAAACCTTTGCGCGATAGTCATGCATAGGCATAAAATGGAGAATTCAGATATAACAAAACGCAATACAGAAACAAATAAGTAAAATAGAATTGCATGGGAACTCTAATTATTTGGAATGGAATAAAGAACGTGAAATGATGTTTCAAAGCAACAATTTGATAACATGTAAATGACAAAAAACTGATTGCATGGTGTGTGGTCCACCCGAACTGCTAAGACTGTCGCACATCTTCTTTTGCATGGATTCGATGAAGTTATCAATGAGACTTTGGGGAATACTGTTCTACTCTTGACAAAGTCTTGGACAGTAACAGGAGACCTTGGTCTTGCAGCAACACGTCGTCCGAGTGCATCCCAAGCATGATCTATCGGATTAAGATCAGGAGAGCATGTTGGCAACTCTATACGGCGTATTGTTTTAGCTTCAAGAAATTTCTACACAAGACGAGCAGCATGAGGTCTTGCATTATCCTGCATTAAAAAAATGAATCAACGATGGCTGTAGCGTAAGTTACGACATGGGGTCACAAGTTCGTCTGCATATCTTGGAAGAGTCAAAATTCCATTCCGAATGATATGCAGGTTAGTACGGCCACTCATGCTGAATCCAGCCCATACCATCAAACCACCTCGTCTGTAAAGTGATCTTTCCTGAACAAGCATAGGGTTATTTCGAGCTCCCTTTTCTCATCATACTAAAACACGTCTGGTATCACACTCTAAACTTAATCGTTCATAACCAGCATT
This sequence comes from Parasteatoda tepidariorum, assembly GCF_982258835.1. Classification (NCBI taxonomy): domain Eukaryota; kingdom Metazoa; phylum Arthropoda; class Arachnida; order Araneae; family Theridiidae; genus Parasteatoda; species Parasteatoda tepidariorum. The sequence continues at coordinate 55,039,529 of NC_141765.1, forward strand.
TGACTCCAATCACTTTGCATCGAATCTCCATTTTCTAAAGCCCACTTTCTTCGGGCAGCACGGTGTCTGGCTTTCAACGGAATACATACCATTGGACTACGTGCATACAGACCACCCTCATGAAGCTTATTTCGGATTGTTTGGCTTGAGATCCTTCGTTCTGTTGCCAAAAGAATCTGTCTTTGAATTAACGTGGCATTGGTTGTTCTGTCTCAACGACCTATTAATTGAATATATCGGTCATTATTTGCCATGGTAGTGCGTGGACGACCTTGTCCTGGACTACGTCGAACATGCCCTGTTCTTGGAGTGGATTCCAGAGTCTAGAAATGACACTTCTTGCTACTTCAACAGCGTCAGATAAATTTTTTTGTGTTTACCCGGATTCCAGTTTCCCGATAATAAGCCAAGCCATGGATTCTGGTAGATTACGTTGGCGTGACATTTTCAAGTAACCTTTCCTCAAAACAAAAGCCCAAAGGTTAAATTTCACCACTGAGATAACGAAAGACAGCAGCATCTGCGAAATCGAGATTTCTGCTCATATAATCTTTTTCTGGTTTTCGGAGTCATGAACAATGATTTGCGTATGAAACTTTCTTCTACCATTTCTTGCTATACTTAAGGCTTTAAAAGTTTTGTTTTGCCTCAGTTATCAGAAGAAATATTAATGTAATTTCGTTAAAGCCATGTGCTCCCCTAATTTTTTTGAGCAGTGTATTTGAGCTCCATATATTGCTTTTAAGTAGTTAAATATAGTTTATTTTTACACTTGTATTTATTTCAGATTTACATTAGATATAAAACTGTCTGTGCAAATGATGAAATATTGCAAATATAGCTAAGTCTATATACTTAAAAAAGTACACGCATTTAAATATATGCAATATATTTATTTGAAAATAATTTATTTGTGTCATATGTCAGCCAGTTCATTATGATAAATGGAAGCAAAAAAAAGCTTATAAAATGTGTGTTTCAACATAATACAACAGCTTATAATACGTATTAAAATAGAAACTTGTAGATCTAGAATAAGTTGAATTGTTTTGTTTTAGGTTGCATTACTATTTATTTTCTACAAAAGTAACACATCGGGTAGTAGGATACATTTATTTCGGTTTATATGAGAGTAAATGTAATGCAATTTCCCAAATATTGTTTTTTTTTGTAGTCTCGGGGATGCACGAAAAAAAAAACAAAATTGGTAAAATTAGCGTACTGTATGGTAATGTCATTTCTGGTAAAAAAAAGATCCATAAGTTTTGGTTAAGAAAGCCAAAATATACGGTATTTCAACCATACATTTGATAATGTTTCTCTTTATATTGTAAGGTTTATCGGAATTTGTGGTTTTTAAAATTATAGTCTTCTAATCACATAAATACAAAACTGAAAAGTAAATTTAACCGAATAAATGATTTTTATACCATGCTCTAAGGTATTATGATAAAATTACCAAATGTTACCACACTTACCAAATTTTATCAAACATTATAAAACCACATTTTATTGTTAATTTACTATAATTATTACTAAAGTACTTAGGTAAAACTTACGGATAGGGCCAGAAACACTGTAAATTTTACCATATTCTGGTAGTTTTGGCCATACTTTCGTTCTCAGTGTGTATCATACATATATTAATAATCTAATGTAATCGTAATTAAAAAATACCTTTTTATTGTTTTTCGTTTATCTGAGAATTTTAAATGAAATAATTTATGAGTTTTAAAAATAAAATCTATTTTCATAAATGAAAGAGAAATGTTTGAGAAACTCAAGCAAATCAAATATATAGAGGAGAATAGAGAAGTTTCTTCGTGTTGTTAATACCCAAAGCTCGATAACCATAATAAATAATTCTATTAATTAATACTGAGCTAAAGAGTGAGAGATTAAAAAACTTAAAAAGTAAATAAAACAAACCGAGTGGTTTAAAACAGATATGTTGTATATAACTAATATAAGTGAGAAACTCTTACATTCCGTGAAATTAAACTACATTACATGAAATGCCTGAGGTTATCAAACACAACTTGAAAACCCTTCGAGACGACATTTTTGAATAATAATGTTTTACGATAAAAAATTCGAACTTCAAGCGCTTAAAGCGTTAACAAATATTTGTTTGAAAATAATATTTAACTAACTTTTAATGATTTTAAAAATATTAACAAGAATGTTTAACTGTTCTGTATTGCTACTAAATTTTTATCCGTATTTTTTCATTCATTTATTTTTTTAAGTACACTGAAGGTTTTTTAAGTATTTAATGTTTGTTTAATATAAAAAAGAATAGATTTCATGTTTTATAAATTATTTGGTGTTTTATGAAAGATTATTTTGAATGTTAAGTATAATAAGAATAAAAAAGTAAATTAGTTTAATGAAGAAAAAAAAACATTTTGAGCACATACATGAAAGCTCAAATCAGCAATCGGTTTAGCTGATAAAATAAATAGAACGATTTAAATATTTTTGAACTTCTTCAACAGCTCTAATAATATCTTAAATATCTATCTTTTCTATATATATCTTAATAATTTCTAAATATCTGGATTTTTTGAAACTCAATTTCACAGGAACTATTGAACCGATTTTGCTCAAATTTTGTATTTTGCTATATTCTTTAAAATGATGAAAATTTTTTATACCTTACAATTCAACATTATTTCAACTATTATTAAATAAAATAATAAAAAAATAGCAAATCTTTAATAAAAATTATTTTTGCATAAAAATATCTTTAGATAAACGAATTTTATAACAGTGTGCAAAAATATTTCAATTCACCTAAAAAGTTCTCGAGATATAGCGAAATACGTTAAAAGTAAAATGAACATTAAAAGGTGCAAATTTTGGAGCACTCTCTTGACCAAACTATAGGGACTATATTTCCTTCCGAGATAGCCGTTATTTCGGAGGTTAGAAATCCGAATCCGTGAAAAAAGGCATTTTTATTTAGAGAAAGTACGTTTTAATGTCTGATTTCGTAACTTGGAATATCTTCTGCACTTATTAATTAGTATATTTGTGGTCACCTCCTCGAGTCATTAAGATTGAGTCCTAGAACGTCAAGATCCGATCATTATATCAAAAGTTATTCAGGGAGGTTTTTTTTTCCCTGGCAGACTTTACTTTTGAGGGATTCATGCATGCACCAATTGCTATATATAAACTTTCATCTGCTTTTTTTTAATAAAAATTCGATTAATTTTAAAAGGATCTTTAAAATAGAAATTATTCTAACATTTTTAAACTGATGTCTTATAATTATCACCATAAATCTAGCGTTTTTAAATTTCAGATCTGTACTTTAGACTCAATAAGTTTAAATTTACTTCCAATGGAATAACACCAGAACAGAAAAATCGAAAAATACAATATTGTATCGTGCTCAAAAGAAGGAAAAAAATTGGCCTACCCTGAACAACTTTTGATCTAATGATCGAATCTTGAACTTAATATTAAAGGTTTGAGGGAGTGACTTCAAATATGCTAACTAATTAGTGCATACAATTTCTTAAGTATGCATACAATATCTTTCCCTGAATAAACATAATTTTTTTCAAAGGATTTTAATTTCTGATCCTTAAAATAGTGGCAATCTGAGAAATATGGTCCCCATAGTTTGGTCAGGAGAGCGATCCAAAGTTTGGACCCTTTAATGTTAATTCTACTTTTTGAGCATTCCACCATATCTCGATAAATTTTACAGCGACCAGAAACATTTTGGAACACAATTAAAAAAATTCGTTTATATGAAGATCATTCCTTACAAAAAAATAACATTCAGTAAATAGCTATTCTTTTTTATTACTTTATTTTATAATTGTCAAAAGAGTTTTGAATTGTAAGGTATAAAATTTTTTACATCATTTTAAAGAATATAATTTCATAAAAAATTTCAATTATTGCATTAATGACAAAATACAAAATTTGATACAAACGTCGGTCCAATGGTTCCTAAGAAATCCAATTTTGAAAAAGTCATTTTTTTAAAATTAGATTTCTCAGGAATTATTGGAGCGATTTCATGCAAATTTAATATTTTGCCCTGCAAAATTACATTCTTTAAAATGATCACTTCCTCGAATTATTAAGATTGAATACTAAAAGGGGAAGATCCAATCATGATAAAAAAAATCATGAGATAAAAAGTTATTCAACTTTCTTCGTTTTTTTCCGAAGTTGAAGCCCAATAGAAATTTTAGTAAGTTTGGGAAAATGAAATATTTACAGTTCATTTTAGAAATTTTCTAAGTTTTTTTTCTAGACATAATTGTCTATTGCTGATCTGCAAAATTGAAAATAATGCTTATCGGAGTTAATAAGTAAAATAAAGTATAATCTGTGTGTTTTGAAGCAACCAAATATTATTCAGGCTCCGCTGGGCCGCTTTTTTGAAGTCTTAGAAAAACCCTACGCATAATAAGTTCCACTTTGTACAGCAAGAAGCTTCCATAAGATGAGATGGAAAGAATAAGACCCCCCCCCCACTTTTTCCAAACACTATTTTGAGTTATTTACAGCTCTTGGGCTGTTGGGTAGCAAAGAAGTGGACGAGGCCCATAAAGGGTGAAAGAGTAGAGGTAGAAGATCTTCAGCATCCATCCCCTTGATCCCGGGCCTCTCTTCTCTAACTCTCGAAACTCAAGTTACAAGGGATGCGGGAAATCGGGCCTAATTTGGAAGCGGACGGCTATCCTCCTCAGCATCTGTTGCCAAGTCAGAGGTATGAGACTGTTACTCTTTTTCTTGGGGAAGTTCGGGGCCGTGCTGGAAGTGTGCCATGGAAAAAAAGAAATATTGGGGAGACTTCGTGGCCCGCCTCTTATCTTTCTAGCGCTTTAAACCATCCTCAGGATAGCATTGTTCATTATTAGTTTTTTTATGCTTTTTTTCCTACGTTTTACCCCGTAAACTCTTGAATCTACTATCAAACCGAGTTTCCTGAAGATTTCGTTCTTCTACTAAAGCTGTTCTTAATTTTTTTTCCTTCTAAAAAACTATGTTTTAAGAAGGCGTAGGCGTTCCTTACACTCTTAGAAACAATACATCAACGTTGAGCCTTAATATCAGTACTTTAAACCATAATAAGGTGCAAATTCAATGCAACTTTAATAAGGTGTTAATTTGAGCTATATTTTTTGCTTTAGTTGATCCATAATATTCATAAGCATAGTATTGATCCATAATTTAAGCAAGTCTTACAAGTCTAACAATGAGAATCAATTTAGGATTATATTAAGGTTGAAGCAATTTTGAACGATATTATGGTTCAACATTCTTCAACATTTTTTACAACGTGTGTACAAGTGGTTAATACATTGATGTATTGTACAATATCGATTACTTTTAAATATCGCTCGAAAAATTCTTTTAGAATAAATTTTCATGTTACAGCAATGGTAAAGACTTACAATAAAACAGTTACCTATAACTGTAAAATCGTAATGATTATCGATTTTAATATTTATCGAAAACAATAATATCGTAATCGCCAACGATATTCATTGAACATGGTAACTATCATCTGCGATAATTATCAATAGATAAAACAATATCACGACAATTATCGTCAATGATTCTATTCGAGTCTTACTTACTAGGCAAATAAATTATTATATTTTTATAACTACTTACCAATTTTTTTAAATAATAATGCTTAGGAAATGTTTAATAAAGTTTAATAAAAATTTTAAAGAAAATCTTAAAAACGTTTATCTCTTTTTTTAATTGGTTAAATTTAACATTGCGAATTTAATTTAAAACCATTTTACATACAAAATCATTTTCATAAAGCGTTTCTTGAATTTAAATTCATATTTCCTTATAGTAAGAGAAATGTATTTATGATAAAATTACCCATAATTAGTTAATGAAACTGGTTTCAGGAATTTTTTTGAAACAAGATTACAATAATTCATTTCATATACTTTGCTTTGTTAAAAATTACAAGGCTTTTTGGTTTTTCCATAGAGCCAGAAACACGGTAAATTTTGCCATATTCTTGTGGTTTTGTCCATACCTTTTTTCAGTGTAGATTACTTCTACCATAATTAAAAAGCTTCAAAGTAAGATATTTTATAAATGTTGCAGAATTTGTTTTGCTAGTACGCTATCCTGATAGTTTTTCAATGTTTTATTAAAATTAAATTAATATCTAATGTAAAACTCATCCATTTTCTCTCTAAATCTAAAAAAATGAGGATATTAATTTCCTAAATCGATTTAATAACTCTTAGTATATTATATTAAGTTAAGAATATTGTGTGAATTCCATATCCATTTAATATGCTTTGAAGTAACTTTCATCTGATTGTAAAAGTTACATAAACCACTTTTGAAGTCCTCGCTTGGCATGCTCTTTAATACTGGAGTTGATGTTTCTTAATGATTTGAATATTCTTAAACATTGTTTCTTTAGCTAAGTTTTGAAGGATGTGGAGACGAATTATTCACCATACTCTTCAGGCGAAAACAAACACCGAAAGAACTTTATATTACATGGGTATAGTATTCACATATTCGAAATTAGTAGAACAATCCTGGAAATTAAATGACACATCTTGTATTTCGAAAGCTAGATGAAATAGACGAAAGTTTCTCGGTCATTCCAGCTGTAAAGTCTACTTGTATATTAAAATTCAGCTTGACTGACTCATGCTACTTTCCTTGTTAGCTAAGGACAGTTCTTCTGATTTCACATTCACAAAATTTATCAAGTTAAAATCAAAAGACAGAACGAATTAATGCATTATGAGTTTCCGATTTTTGAAGAAAAGATAATACTCTTTAACTGATTTATAAATGGGAATGGTTATCTGATGGTTAAGACCTATACACAGCAATGATCGAGAATATGTCAAACGTGTTGCTTCTTTATCATTTATTAAAGTAGCAAGATGTACGTTTTTTCTTCGTTTTTATACCTGTTTTCTTTTCTTCTGTCTCCGGTGGCATCCTGGATTATAGGAATGTAGGCATAGCCCTGAAAGCTCTGGGTGTGGTCCAAGTCTCTTAATTGATAAATGGCATGCAATTATTTGATCGATCTCGAGGAGTAATCGCTCCAGTTTTTTTTTTCCAGGAATGCCACGTACACAGCTAAGTATGCGACCTCAGTTCCCCCGAACAATCGATGCAACTTTGCGATGGGAGGATGAGATGGTGAAAAAAAGTTCACTTTCAACAGCTCATCGAGAATGGAGGTGACATGTTCGAGTCCAAGGTCGATCACGAAAGGACGGATCTGTTAAGTCAAACGTGTTGTGTATGGACTAGGGAATTAAGAATTATTTGACGCGACGTTAAGGAACGGAAAGGGTTGCTCCCGTTTTTTTTCCCGGGAACAAAGTAAAAGGAGTTGATTGTTTTAAATGACAGATTGAGAAGACTATTAAAAAGATATTAGAAAGCACTGGACGGTGTCAATCGAAAAAGGATTATAGCGGAGATGGTAAGGAGTAACTCGATTATTTTAATAATTAGGGGGTAGAGCAGAAATCGCGAAAATGGTACGAAATAGGAAGGTTAACTGTTTTACATCGGGGAAATTCAAATGCCTACCACTCTCTTAAGAAAAGGCGTGCAACATGAAAAAACAATAACATTAAATGATTAGCATATTTAATAATAAATTATGTTTAATTACTAATGAAATAATGGCGAAAACGATTTTACTTCAAAGATGAATAAGGGCATCGCTTATCTGATTTGTATAAGTGTTGCACTTATTCAAATGATTCACAGAGGGAAGTGAAAGCTCAGGGGATAAAGCATTCATCTCTCAATGATAGAAACCGGGTTCGAATTCCAAAGATGGCTGGTGGCATCTAGCTCTCACCGTCCACAGTGCTGGAGTAAAATATCATCAGTGGTAGACGGATCATAGGTTAGATCCTGCCATCAGGCTAACCATGGAAAGTTTTCGTAGTTTTTCTCTCCATGTGACGCAAATGCGGGTTAGTTCCAACAAAAAATCCACTCTGGAATTAAATTTCTCTAAATACTTGATACAGGAGCTTCCTTGTCTTCTGCATTCGATTCAAAATTACCAGGTTGCGTAATTGAATATTGGTAGTAGTAAAATCGAAATTGGATCAGCTGTTCCACGACGGTTATAAAAGAAAATTATAATGCAGTAGAGTTATGAATTTCAGGCTCAAAAATACCTTGCTTAAAAAATGCTACTAAATAGGAAAGTTTACTGTTTTACTAAGTTGAGAAAATTCAAATGATTGCCACTCACTTAAGAAAAGAGCTTTTTTATTAATAAGATAATAGCATAAAGGGATTGACATATTTCATAATAAATCATGTTTTATTATTAGTAAAATTAGGATGAAAAGCTGCACTGGTTTTTTTTCAAAGACGGATAAGTGCATCTGTTATTTTTGATTTGGATAAGGTCATATTGCAATTATTTAAATGGTTCACCTAATATCATATGCATTTTTCATAATACGATTCACTGATCAAAATTTAGCTCTAAAAATTTTATTTTTTGGGCAAAGTAATAAAAATATAAATTTTATTTAATCCTTTTAAGACCAATATTTGATGCAGATGATATATGCAATATTTGATGGCAATATTAAAATGAAGTACTGTATTTGGCATACTTTTTTAGATGTAATAAAAAAACAAATATTGTCTGAAATGATTGGGTGACAGTGTAAATCAGGAGTGTTTATGAACTGTCGACTTCAAGATTACAGCTTGATATAGTAAATTAAGTCCGATTGTACCGTTTTGTAAAATTTATTGTTTGGTTCTTTTACCGAGGGTTACTTTTCGCTCTATTTAATTCCTGAAGTTTAGATTTACTTTTTCGAGTGAAAAAAAAAGGTAAGTTTGTAAGGACGGTATTATCCACATATCACCCATAAAATAGAAGAAAAACCAACTGATTGAAAGACTGTAACTATGTTCCAATCAGCTGTCATTTTCTCTTTTTTTCCAGGCCGCGAATCCTCCAATACTTTATAAACAAGTCTATAAAAACTAACGGCTAAAAAGTAAGGAAAAATTTAAGTACAAAAGGTTACACGCAATCGGAAAATAAAGACTCACTGACGTAACGGGATTTAAACCCATGTTCTAGCAGATGCTGAAAAAAATTGCTTGAGCGGTAACAACAAAATATGTCCACGCTGTTTTCGTCAAATATTGGGGTAGGGGGTGAATGAAAAGTAAATAACAATCATAAAAAAGTAAGCCAAAGATTTCCTCAACTTCCTCCCTTCACAGGTAAGCGAACGTTTGTTGTTGACCTACCCGCTAAAGATGTCTGTTTAAAAGAAGTACTGGAATTTTTTTTTTTTACTGACCCATAAAGGGGTTGCCCGTATTTGTGGATAAATTGTTTACGATGTTTCTCGCCAAAAAGGTATAAAAAAAGTTTTTCGCCTCCAGGGTCGAGGCCAAGCTTAACTTTCTCGATGTGTAAGACGGAAATGGGAAGTGTAGAGATTGTTGTAAGGAAATAATAGTTTTACGCTCAATAAATTTAAAAGTGAAAGACAAAATTAGAAAAAAAAGGAGATGAGATTTCGATAATTATGTAAGTTAAGAAAATTAAGAGTTTAATGATTATTGCTCGCAGTTTAAACCTCAGTTTATACCAGCAGATTTTGATAATTACGTAATCTATGAGAATTAAGCGTTTAATGATTATTATTCTTAGTTAAAACCTCAGTTCATACCAGCATTCCGTATTTCAATAATCCAGTGATTTAGAAATAATATTTATGCTTCTTTAATTATTTGAACAACATTTTTTCGATAGTTCTACGCTGAGAAAAAAGTATGGTAAAAAATATTACAATAAGGTAAACTCAATCGTGTTCATAGTTTAAACCTCTGTTTATACCTGCAGATTTTGATAATTGCGTAATCTATGAAAATTATGCGTTTAATGATTATTATTCTTAGTTGAAATCTCAGTTCATACCAGCATTCCGTATTTCAGTAATCCCGTGATTTAGAAATAGTACTTATGCTTCTTTAATTATTTAAACAACATTTTTGACTCGATAATTCTACACTGGGAGAAAAGGTATGATCAAAAATATTGGAATATGGTAAAATCAGATGTGTTTCTGACTCCATAGGAACACCAATAAGCTCGATTATTTATTATTTTTGCTTTGGTATGATTTTGATAGAATTAAAAATAAAACATGATTTTATAATATATGATAAAAGTTGGTAAATGTGGTAAATTTTGGTTATTTATTATGATACCTTAAAGCAGGGCATAACACATTTTTTTTCTGTTAAATGTACTCATCAGTGTTGCATTTTTTTTTTATCAAATGTGTGGTACTAAGAACTGTAATTTTGAAAACCAGAATTTCCGGTAAACTGTTACCATATGAAAGATAAAAAAATCAAATTAATGGTTTAAATACTGCATATTTTGGCTTCATTAACCAGGAATATGTTTTTACCAGAAATGTCATAATCATATATTTCGGTAATTATACCAGAATTAGTTTTTCATTGCACCTGGATATACAGCATTCACAAGTTGTGATAGATTCACAAATTGTGAAGAATATGCTATTAAACGCTAAAAAAAGCCTTTTTTTTTTTTTTTTTTTTTTTTTTTACATTTTTCGGTGTGACTTGCATCTTTGAGACAAAAAGACTGATTTAACAAAAGAAAATACTTAGGAAAATAGGTTAAATATATGATGATATTGATGCAAAAATAGAACTAAATTCAAACGTTATTTAATTGCGCACTGCTCTACGAAAAATTAACTTAAATTTTTCGGATATAGAATATAAATTTTACATTTGCAATGAATAATCTCAATTCTATGCTTTTAAACCTTGTGTTGTATACATTTTTCAGCTTATTAGATTTACAGCAAACATCCCATCAACGTAAATTTATTCAAATGTAGTATATTTAAAAATGTAGTATATTTAAATAATACCTTGTATAGAGTAAGAGCCACATAACAAGATTGAAAAACCTCAACTGTTTCAAAAATTGCATCAAAAGGAAAGGTTCGTAATTAAGATCGTAATCTTAATATTGATATCTTACAATATTGGTACTCTTAGTTTGCGATTGGAATTGAGTAAGCTATAATATATTAAATTTGCACCTACTTATAGTAGCTATCGTTGTTTCATTTCCTCTTTAACACATAAGGGAAAGCAATAAATCATATAAAGTTTTATTCGAAATAAATAGAATCTATATATTTAGGCAAATTAGAAACCTTACTGAGCAATTATATTATTTCCAAACAATTTTCAACACAAAAGGGTTCATCTATTTAATTACTGAGAATATGGAGTTTAAGTTAATCAATTGAAAATCGTGTAAACATTCGCTTTAAACATTTTAATTTCTAATAATAAATCAATCTGAAGCAGAAAAAAAAATTTCCCCCCCCGCAAAAGCTGCATCAAAAATCACTTAAAATCGTTTAGTTTTATTATGCAATATTATTAATTTTCGAATCTTTCACATCAAAAACAACAAACATCTTTTACAATTTTAACTTCAATAATTGCAACATCGAGGTAATCAAAGGAAAAAAATGAGTCTTTATCCTGATAAATAATATATATATATATGTATATAAAGGGGGGGAAAGAAAAATAATAATAAAAAAATAACAAACAAGTGGGAAAAAAAATGGATAAAATTTAAAAATAAAGATTTTTCATATGTCTGCAATTTTCCTTTGTTTTATCTTCATTTTGAACTTATCTTATGAGTTCTGCTTACTTGCAGCTCATGCGCAATATATATATATATATATATATATATATATATATATATATATATATATATATATATATATATATATATATATATATAAATGAAAAACAACAATCTTTATATTTTAACTTCAATAATTGCAACATAGAGGTAATCTACTGAGAAAAAAAAACCCAGCTTTTATCCTGATAACTAAAAAACTCCTCTTATAAGCATTGATTTTATACACATATTTTTTTAAAATTCGAACTCATTGTGTTTATAAAATACATAAAAAATATAAAAAAATAATATAAAAATTGCATAAAAAAAATTAACATTTTCAACTTGATGCATGTCATTGACATGGACTAATATCAAATGTCATGACAGCGATAACTAGGCAAATGTCATTTGAATCAAACTTATCCTGAGCAGGCACATAATACCTGTAGACCCCTGTGTTGATGCGTCATAACTACGCTAACGCGTGGGAGGTAATATAAAGCAACGTTATCCGCCATGTTTTCAAGACGACGTAGATGCAGCTGCGATATGTTGACGAAGGGACAATTTTTGTTGCATATTTTTTTTATTCTGCTGAGGTAAGGGGAGGGGATAGAAAAGCTCTCCTGTAGAGAAACCCTGCCAAGACATCAAAAATGTCCTGCTTTCAATTCGGCCACACGGGGGCAACGCAGATGGTATTATTTTGTAGTATTTTATCCCTTTTATTTTTTCCTCCTTTAGTGTCGCGTTTCACATAGAAATCCAGGTTTCTTGTTTGTTGATGGTTTTGGTCAAAGAGAAGTCGCGATCCTCCCCCTTTTTTTGTATTCTGTAAAGAACACCAAGACAATAGATTATAGCAAAAAGAAATTTGTACGGTGACTTACTTTCGATCCAATGTATGAATTAAGAGAGTCCACTGAAATTTTTTTTGCCATTTTTCTTGCTATAAAAGCAGCTTTAGAAACATTCTTTTCTCGAAATGGTTGAGAATAGAATTTTTCTGGATCAATAAATAAATGATTTATATAACGGGCTTAAGAGAACAAGAATAAATACATAAATGTCGCTTTTTCCTTTTCAAATATTTTTAGTCATTAAGAAATTATGAGTTTCACAGCTTAAAATGTTGATTCAGGAGGAGGAAATAATTCATTAAATACATTAATTTAATATAGTAAATAATTTAAATTTAGTAGAACTATGGCGTAGATTTTTAACACTGACATTATTTTCAAGAATAATATCTATTATCTTCATATTTTTATATACGTATGTATATGTCTTAGTATATTATATGTATATGTCTTAGTATTTTAAGTCTGGACCAAATGTGCAAGTTAACTGAAATGAGCATTTAAATACGTAATAAAACAATCACAAATGTATTAATAATTTTTGGAATGAAATATTTTAATCTGAATGTTGTAAAAATTTTTAATGGTTTCATTCATAAGTTAAAAGTTCCTATGATTGAAAAGCCTTTTTGCAAGGTATCTAAATATATTTAAGCGAAACCCATCATCATCTTTGGTAAAACAAACCGGCGTTGGCCTTAGCTTTCTTCAGAGCATTTCTCCATGCAGTTCTTGGAGTATAAATAAACATATTATTATAATTTTTATTAATACGTTTGTTAATATATAAATAGTAGTAAATTCTAAAGAAAAAATATCTTTATAGTTAAGTTAATGCCTCATTTTGTAACTTCAGGTGAATATTCTGGTGTTCGCATTATTTTTCAAGACTGAAAATCTTAAATTTCTAAAAAAGTGATAGATTACATTTTGAATCAATAAAACATCAAACTTTCATAATACAACTTAATTTTACATAATCATGGAACATTTGAGTATTCATTAATGCTCTACTTTATATATTCACGTATAAAGAACATAGGCCAATATAATGATAAACTTTATTTCAAACTATGAAGAAAAGCGTATTTTAAGAGCATTTTTGCTAAAAATTAAGATTTCCTTGTACACGAGAAAGTTTCTCAGGTTTTATAATAGAAATTTGGGAATCTTCTTGAGTAGGAATAATATTAAGAGACAGTTTGATGTAAAAATTTTACCCTTTCTCTGCATTTTCTCATGCCCTTGTATCAAGTTAAAATTGAAGTATATGAAGTTAAAAAAAATTTAAAAAAAATGTCCTTTCAACGAGTGGACAATTGGATATCACTCCTAACTATTTTTAAAAAAAAGATTTTGAGTTTTTAATCCTTTAAAATTCATCACTCGTTTTTTTGTATATTTTAACTGAATATCATACCTTTTGTTTGAATAAAATTCCAATATACTGTCTAAGTTAACGAAATAAAACTATAATTCATCGATATTCGTAAAAATTTTCAGGTTTGATGGAAAGAAAAAAGTCTTTAGTTTGAGGCTGAGTAGTAGATCCTGTTAAGGGAAAAGAGATGACAAAAAGATTTATATTCTTAGGTCTATGGACAAGGTAAATATATGGATTTGAAAAATGATAAATGAGAGAAAAGCAACAAGTCAAGAAGAAAGGATTTGGATTGGAGAATGTGATCGGCATTAGAAAACACTAAAACGCAAGCCTTTTTTCCCGTGTCTTTCCGACCAGATGGTTTTGAAAGACTATAAAGAGTTTTGTGGAGTTTTTCCCCCATTTTCTTTTAGTAATAAAGAAAAAGTGACTTTTTTTATTTGATCATAACCATGCATTTGATCCAAATATATTTATTTGAATTTCCATTTATTTGAATTTCCACTTATTTATATCAGAAAAATTGAGGAAACTAAGGTTAAATTCTAGCATACTCCTGGTTAATAGTTTCATTTTGAAAATATTTGGAAAGAAGAGCACATTATCTTCGAGTTAGAATGTTAAAAAACATTTAAATTTTTCCCCCCATTCTCTTTTAGTAATAAAGAAAAAAGGACTCTTTTCATTTGATCATAACCATACATTTGATCCAAATATACTTATTTTAATTTCTATTTATTTGAATTTATATCAGAAAAATTGAGGAAACTAAGGTTAAATTCTAGCATGCTCCTGGTTAATAGTTTTATTTTGAAAATATTTAGAAAGAAGAACATATTATCTTCGAGTTAGAATGTTAAAAAACATTTCAATTTTATCCCCCATTCTCTTTTAGTAATAGAGAAAAAATGACTTTGTTCATTTGATCATAACCATACATTTGATCCAAATATACTTATTTGAATTTCTATTTACTTCAATTTCCATTTATTTATATCAGAAAAATTGAGGAAACTAGGGTTAAATTCTAGCATGTTCCTAGTTAATAGTTTTATTTTGAAAATATTTGGAAAGAAGAACACATTATCTTCGAGTTAGAATGTTAAAAAACATTTCAATGTATATAATGTACTTCAGTTAAATATATAAATTTAGTTTTTTAATAAAATTATGAAAACATGTCTAAAAAAATTAATTATTCTTGAATAATTAGAAAGGAGATGATCATTTGAATTTTATTCTTAGAAAGATGATGGTTTAAACTACCAGAATATGGTAAAATTTGTCGTGTATCTAAATCTATGGAAACATTATAATTTAGCATTATAATTTATAATTTAGCACTTATAATTAATAAATAATTTATAATTTAACATTATAATAATTTAACATTATAATTTATAATTATGGAAACATGATAATTTTTTACCGAAGCGTTTTGGTAATGACTTTTCATAAAATGAACAATAAAATATGGTTTTATTACCATGCTGTTTTATAGGAAATGTCGTAAAATTTTGTAACTTCATCATGATTCCTCAGAGCATGGCATAAAAACCATTTTTTGGTTAAATTTGCTTTTAAGTTTCGTATTTTTACTAAATATGCAGTAATGAGAACGATAATTTTGAAAACCAGAATATACCGTAAACCTTTATCTTACAAATGGAAAAATTACCAAATGAATGGGTCAAATACCGTATATTTTGGTTTTATTACAAAATGTTTCTTTTTTTAAAAAAAACCCAGAAATGTCACTTCCATACAAGTAAGTCAATTTAACCTAAATTATTTTCTTCGTGTATAGAAGCTTATCCAACTATTTTAAATTGCTAAAATTATTTACGTACGTTGAATCATTGTTAAGTTGTGAGCTAATATTCCTGTATCATGAAAAATTTATTTATATTCCAGTGCAAGAACTTCATTTTTAATTTTGATTACATGAAACTGTAGTTAGGAATGGATAAAAATATAGTCTAGCTCAAAACGTTATTAAGATTGTGGTATATTTTTCGATATTATGGTTCAATATAGTAATATTAGGGTATAATCTTTAACCGATTTTGGGAATATATTAGTCAATTTTTCCTTTTTATATTATTATTTTTCATAGTATTTTAACTGAAGTATTAACTTAAAACATATTAAACATTGTTAGAAATTTTAGAGTGTATTGAACCCTAATACCGTTCAAATTTGCTGCAAACTTAATGCTGTGGTAAGTAGAATAATATTATCTTAATTCTTAAACTTGATTGAATGATACTTTGGTTCAAATTGAACAGAAGCTCGGTTCAATTTTATTAAGGTTGCGACAAATTTATATTGTATCATGGTTCTAAGTGACGAAATTATGGTTTTAAGTGGCGAAAATAAGCTTCAAAGTAGAACGTATTTTTATGGATTTTTCACATCCCAATGCGCAATGAGGGATACCGAAAATATTAACTTAATTATGGTTCAAAAGCTCCTCTTATGGTGCCAGAGGGAAACTTCTTTTATAACTGTTTGTTCTATCAAACCTAGTGAACTTTTCGCCCATACATTTTATTACTTGATATGGTTGCATTTTACTATTGATATGACCCAAAAGTTAAAGACAGAGTCTTTAAATATTTTCTGATTATTAAGACAAAGGAACTTAAGATTATTAAAAGGTGTCCTTAATAAAAAAATACACGAATAAGAAAGCAAAAATGCAACAGATAGGCTTAATAATTTATAGTATATGAACTACAATGAAAATAAAATTTCATATTTCAGCATAACTTTGATGCATCTCAAAAATGAAAAAAAGTTTCATCCTCAAAACTTTAAGGCAAAACTTTAAAATAGGGTAAATTTAATTTGTTTTTAGTAAAAATGTCTGCCCTCTCAAGAAATCTGTTAAGCTTAGTACCATACTATCGGTATTTTGAACAATAGTACCATGCAAATTTGCTGTCACCTTAATAAGGTGTTGAATTAAATCATGTTTCTGTTTTAGATGAATCATAATATCGTTTGATGAAATTTAAGAATGATTTATTTACATGATATGGTTCATTTATTTCAACTATGCACCGTATAAAGTTCGTTGGAAATTTGCATTAAATTTTGATTCGACATGCTTCAAAATTTTTGACAGTATATTATAATTAATGTTTTTAAAGTTAAATTTAAAAAATGTAATTTTTTAACAGTCACCAATAATATTCAACGAATTGTTGCAAAAAGTTTTATTTCATTTATAAAATATATATGAATAACATAATTAAATCAAATGTGATTCATAGAACGTATTTATATAAGAATGCAAAAAAAAAAAAAAGAAAACAATTGCTCAGTTTATACTACTCAACAAACTACGCAACAAAGTTTTCAAAAAATAACAAGAAATAATGTTTTTCGATAGTTTATCCTTTTAAGATAATTGCACTAAAATATTGAATAATTCATTTTCGTAAAAATGTAACAGTTTCAATATAGTATGTCGATCGCAGCGCAAGACGCGCTGTGATAGGTATGAACAAGTGATTTTGTGCCCTCAGTTAATTAATACATTTTTTTACTTCTATAATAACATTTCAGCAAAATATTTTTATTTTAACTATTTAATTGAAAAAAGTTGTTTAATTATGTAAGAAGAATAATTAATGATATTTTCAGTATTAATAGTTGAAATTGCAACTTATTTAGTTGTAATAACTTTTAAAGAAGGTTACAAAGAGTAATTGTAAGTTTTAAAATAATTAAAAATAAATGTTGGACCAGAAGCCAAAGAATATGCTCAAAATGAAGATGACTGTAAAATTTCATCTGTTACTCTGAAAACATATGAGGCGTCACATGAGAGTAGATCGACAAGAAAAAGGGCAAGACCAGCACTTAAGACAGCTGGAAATGATGAAGAGGATGAATCTTATGAACCTGGATGCATTATAGTTGGTTATAAAAATGTATTTATCCATATGGATTGATCACAAAACTTTAAACACAATTTACTCGAAACTATGTTTCTCTTACTTACTGTAACTCTTAACTAGCACAATTTTTAACCAATTTACTTCAAATTTTGCCACACTGTTCGCAATAAGTTAGTTTTCCTTGGTAAATTTAATTAGATTTACTGGTTTTAATTAACCCACGAAAATGTAACTTAGTTATGTTTTTTTTAAAATTTTTTTCAAAACTCCGCCATTTTGTGAACAAAAATTTATTTTTTAAAAATCCTACATACAACGAAAACTACATCTTGGTAGTTTAAAAAATTCTAAACGGAATTAAATTTGGATGATTTTTTTTTAACTTACGAGTACAGCAAATTATGGATAATTTAAAAAGTTAGTTATAAACATTGTATTACATAAGCGCTATTTTTTTATTTTTGTAATTGTAACATGATAAAATAAGGATTGAAATATGTACAATCGTTGTAAAATTCATTAAAAAATACTTCTTTTTTACAGGTTTCTACTGCATTGTTGTCCCTTAATTCATATATTGCTTACCTTTTTTTCAGAAAATTATAAACTATGTGAATAAATGTTCTATACAAAATTTGATCTAAAGCGTAAAACTTTTACAACTAAATATTAAATGCAAAAGAGGGAATTACATCGAAAGTTTAAGAATATTGATAAATTTAAATTGTGACACAACTTTATTTTATCATTTGGCGAGTAATTTAGGACAGACTTTGACCCTGGAATTCTATTTCCAGATAAGAGTTTAACAGCAACTTAGTAAATTTTGTAGAAATATAAGGATTAGGTTGACGGCGAATAAAGTTAAGTTTTGATTTTGCTGAAGACGTTGAAGATTCTTCATTTTTAATTTCAAAGTGGGGCGAACGGAACTAAGGAAGTTCTTTGACGTAACAGAATAAAAATAGACCGGATATCTGCTGAACATATGACAGTGGTCATCTGGACTTCGAATCTTGGAATAATCGTTTTTGTTTGTTATGCAGAAAACAAGGCACATCTTAAAAAAAAATTATATCTGGTTTGTTTTCAAAATGCATATCCAATCACAAAGTATAATGAAAGCAAATTTAAAATGTATAACAAAAACATGAATTTTTTTCAGATTTAATTCGAAGAAAATTTCTTGGTTTGTTTTCAAAATGCAAATCCATTAGCACATTACAAAATTACTGGCCCTTTTTTTTAATAATAAATGAAAAATATCAGTGAATATTTGTATATTTTTTCATTTAAATGAAAGCATATGCTAAAACAAAAGTTTTAGAGATTACCATCACTTAAATGCATTGCACATATTTTTTTAGATATCTAATGGAACGTATGTTGAAATGAATTTTTCAATTAAAATATATAACAATATATATCCGCAAAAATTAAAATATATAACAAAAACATGTATTTTTCATTTCAGTTTTAATTAGCAAAAAAATTATAAGGAACAATAGAAAAATTATAAAGAATAATTTTAAAAAACAAGTTAGAATATAACCGAAATATTTGCATCCTAATTTAAAATTTGAAATATTTGAAAACAAGATACAAAATTAAATATGAAACATTATAGGAAATTTGATATTCTAATGTGTAGAATTTTTCTGTCGGTCGAAATTTTAAGTAAATTAGGACGAAAGGAATAATTTTCGCTTTCATTAGTTACTCGTAACGTCTACTCTTGTAGTATTTCAAAAGTTACTCTTTTGGCGACAATTTCACTCATATGAGAATACACACTTTCGTCTCCCCACGATTTAAAATGAAGAGCAATTCACTGAACCCTATCAATACACGATAACCTTACGTTAAAATAAAGAAAAAAATTTAAAACAATGAAAAATGTTTTTAAATGCTCATATTTTAAAAACAAGCATTTTTGTAAATGAATCGTAACTGCAACAGTTGGAAATATTTCGACAAAATTTTTAAAACTTTGAACGAAAATCCGCATATTTCTCTATACTTACCGTCTTAAGCTTTTGTTTCAAGAATATTTATTGGATTTTAAAAACGAGTTTTTTTAAAAAAATAAACAAATGGAATAAAATTAGAAACAAAACTGTTTATTAGAATTTTCTTAATATTTTTGCAATTAATATTATGAAATTCACTTGGTTTTTGATGAAACGTAATTAAAGTGGACGAAGAACTTAATAAATAAATTTTAATAAACAAGTGTACAAAAGTAAACAATTATTTCTTAAGCACTGGATTTATTTTAAAGTAATAAAACGGTTTTCTAAGTGACAACTAGCAAACATTTGTCTAGTTAAAAAAGCCAACGACCAATTGTTATAACCCTTTTTATTGGGTCGAAAATTGCCGTTTTGCTAAGAAATCCCTCCATTAGCAAATTTATTTGGTATGAAATATAAAAATGAATGAATGAGAAAAAATAAAAATGATGGCAGGATATTCCTTGTGATACGTATGAATAAGGTAAAAAAAACAATAAATGAATAAAAGGTCATAAATAGACATACTATAGTTTCATGTCTATGAGCAGGACCCTCTTTCAGTGTCTAAACATAAAATGACAGTAGGAAAGTAAAGAGATAAACACGTTACAATAAGCAAATTATATATAATATATGAGCAAAACTTGAATAAAAAAACGTTCCTTTTTGGATTTAGAGCTTTCAGACGTGACGCCATTCATCCATTGTTTCTTTTAAAATATTAATTTTTGAAATTAAACAATAATAGAAGCATTAAATATTACAAAGATGAACTTTTTTAAACTAAATATTAGAATCCTTTGCTGAAGAATAGTATCTTGAACTATACATCAGAAGAAAAAAAAAAATGCTAGTTACAAATTCAATCAGCAAGCTAAACCCTTCTTTAATTGAAGACACTTAATTATATTTTACGGCTAAACAATTAGATTTCATTAAAGACATCATTAAGATCGGATGTATTTTTTAAAAGAGTTCCAGAGAGATGAAAGAAAAAATGCTTCAGCAGCTGGCTTTTACACAAGTCACTGTTGCTCCTTGATGCACTTGGCACGAGCCCAAGGCCTATGACCCCCACCTCTCCCCTTTCTTTTCCTTCGTATGTCGGTATTTCTCTTTTTTAACCTTCGGAGGATGGAGATGGTAGAGAGATCCCAGCTGCTGAGCATCCTGCTCTTGGGCCTCTTTAAATCACCTGGGGGCGCGTGCGTTGCACGTTGCCAAGAGATCACGTAGGTGCGACGCAAGCCTTTTTTTTTACAACTGAAAGAATGGAATTATTGTAGAGCTGAAAAAGAATGTTTAAGGATATTTAGAAAATCAGCCCATTCTACCTCCACATGTGTGCAGAATGGAAGAAAATGAGCTTAAAAAAAATTTCAAAAAGAGATGCTTTTAAATAATTTCAGACACAGTCGAGTTGGAAATTCAATTTTACTTTAAACTTAAAGAAAGTTATTATTAATTATATATAAATATGCTGTGATATAAATATTTTTGTAATGTCTAAATTTGATGAAAATTTAAAAATTGTGCTCTTTTCTGTATCATGCAAGTAGGAAAGTACGACGATGGAATATTGTGTGCTTATTTATATATTATAACAGCATTTAAGCTTGCAGTCAAACAAAATGTTGAACTATTAATATTTATCGATATAATTTATTAGTGTAATTTTGATTTCTGATAGTAAGAAAAACTTTTTAATGAGGATAATTTGGTTTTTAACAGAAAATCAAAAATGAGTATCACTTATTGGCAAAATTATTCTAAGAGACTCTTTTTTTCATTTTGTTTTAATAAATCTTTTTGTATTATTAAAGAGTTGTTGCATGCAATATTTTATTAATTTATTTACTAATTATTATTTTAAACTTGTCTGTTTTCAAAATGCATCAATTTTCGAATCTGATTATGTTCACAGAGAAGTTTTAACAACAAAGAAAAGCATTGCTGAAAAATTGAGTATTGTTAATTTGATTAAAGAACTGAATGTCATTTCAATTAAACATCTTCCTTTTTGATGAGGTTTTTTTAGTGTATATAGTTAAAAAAAACAATTTAATAAAGTTATATGTTACTTTATAAATACATAAATAACATATATAAATATATAAATAACTGTTATATATAAATATATATATAACTGTTGATTAGATTAAAATTACGATTTAAGGAATCGTAATTTTTATGTTTTCAAAACGTGAAAGGCTATCAAAAAATTCCAGGTCATTGAAAAAAATCCAAGCTTTTTGGTCAAAATATGTCATTATTAGGTTTAACGGTAAATTGAGTCGTATTTTTCCAATATAGTAGTTTGTTTATGTTTCGTATCTAATACTTTGATTTGCTTGATGGTATAATATTTTCATTCAACTAATTTAAAGGTCAAATCTAATCTGTTTTTATAATATTCTCAATTATAAGCTATATATTTCATGTTTTAAGCTGCTTGTTACAGAATCAAACAAATCTATACCAAGAAGTAAAAATATTATATTGTTAGAGCATTATTTATATTTTAAAAAGTGAAATCAATGAAACTCAAACAAATCGTTGAAAAATAACAAGATCTAGACATTATTTCATTAAAACTATAAAAACAGAGCTGATTCAATTTTCTAAATCTATGGATTTAGTCAAATTCAATAACAATTTAAGAATTTCGATAAAAAGTAGGAAGAGAGTATATTTAGAGTAGAGTAGCGTATATTAAAACATCTGAGAGAAAAGAAAAGATATTCAAATGCCTTCTTGCGTGTAAGCAATGATCTTTTTAGCGGATCAAAGAGAAAGAGCAATTCAACCATATGACTTTTGTGCTTTGATGACCACAGAAGTCATGCAAGCAGACATTTGTATAACTTTTTCGCTTCAGAGTCCAGCAAGTTCATTAATGTATCGATATCATGGTCTAGGAATATTTAAGATCACAAAACCCGTAACACTAAGAAAAAAAAGTATAGATTTTTAACTAGCATAGCATTAACTAAATTATTTAATTGCTATTTTAGATTAGAAAGTAAAATCGAAAATTACAATTTGATATACTTGAGTGATATTAAGTAAGAAAAACATGTTACAGCTTTTTT
The DNA here is from genome assembly GCF_982258835.1 of Parasteatoda tepidariorum. NCBI lineage: Eukaryota > Metazoa > Arthropoda > Arachnida > Araneae > Theridiidae > Parasteatoda > Parasteatoda tepidariorum. Next base: position 55,062,528 of record NC_141765.1, read on the forward strand.
TTTCACTTCAAATTATAAGTTGGCATCATTAAAGTTTCGAAAAAAAAAGGAAATAGTTTTATAAGAAAAAATATATCCTTTTAAAGTGGTTTCAAAATAAAATTGATGGAAATGCTTCACTCTGTAAATAACAACAACGACAAAAAAAAACATGCGCCAAATCTTAATGTCTGATTCGGATCTAAGACCTTCTATCATGTTTAGTTCAAAATAATAATAAGCAAACAATAACATTTGTAAAGGACAACATGCAGAGTGTGTTTTATAATTTTTAAATTCTCTCAAATTTAACTTCCTGGACAAAAAAAAAGAGAATGCATTTAACATACACAAATATTTTAATTTGTAAAAAATGGAGAAAAATATTGATTTATAACATGGATATAAAAAAGAATTAAGTGAATTGTCAGTATTATTCTGAAAATAAAATTATTAATATTATTACTATTGCAAATTCGTACTATGTAAATAAAGTATATAATGGAAAATTATTGTTATAAGTTATTCCAAAACCTTGCAAATGATATTTATTGCTGTGAATAGTAAACAAAAGTAAATTTTAAAGGCAAAAAATAACCTCTTTATTAACATTATCCAAGTAGTGTCAAATAGTGCAATTATTATCTTCAAAAATTGTATTAAAAAAAATCAGATGATTTATGATCTAGTGTCCAGCGTAAATAATAACGTAAATGAAGGCTTAATAATTTATATATTAAGTTTTATCATCACACTAAACTGTATCAGTTTGGATCAGTTTGTATCAGGAAAGGAAAAATATCTAAGTGTGTGTATATATACAACATTCAAAATATTCTGAATATTAACAGCATAACCTATCTTACAACCATCAAGATGAAGAGTAGTATAACGTATTTCCCTCTAAGTGCATTTTTAACAAAATTTCCCTGGAGTAATTTGTCATTCGAACTTTCTTACGACTTGCACTCTACGTATATTAGTATTCAATCAACTACAGATAACCTATCTTTTTAAAAAATGGCAAAATATAAGCGTTTATAACATCTGATTGCTAACTTTTTAGCTAGTTTTTTTTATTTAATGGATGTATAAGTTTAACATTATACTCGAGCAATAAATGGCATGCCTTAAAGTGCCTATTACATTCTATTGGCGTAAGATGCACTTGTGTTATAGGGATGTCATGCCATGGCGCTATGCCAAAAGGCTGAAATTCTCCCCTTTTTTTCAGAACTCGCTTTTATCTGTTCTAAGCAATGCTATCAATGTCATCATCTGTGGCTTGAAAAGCGTGCCAAAAAACTGATTGCGATGGTGAGAGAAAATTTCGCTAACGTTTGCTAAATTTCAGTTGACGTAGTTGTACACGAGAAAAAAAAATACTCATAAAATTCTTGGCTGTAAAAAAGAGGCACCTAACAGCAAGATTCGTGCGCATTAATGTCAGTTGCGTTGTTTACCTGCTTTTAAAAGTTATGTATAGAGTTGCTAGATCCTAAAGGCGAAAGTTATGTGAACATTTAAAAGCACGTGTGATTTTTCTCTTGAAATCGGATCATTTTATCAGATGTTAGGAGATAAAAAAATATTGGTCTCAAAGTACCATATTGTGTGAAACTTGTACATTTTTTTCGGAATGTACTAAACTGCTAAAATTTAAAATAGTTATTTTTTTTTTAAATTAGAACAAGTGTAATGTAAATGTTATATGATAGTACAATATTGCTGTATATTACCATTTAATTTTAATTCTTTATCTACTTTTGACAACAGTATTAAAAATGCAATACATTTCTCAGTTGCATGAAAATTTGTCGTATTAGACTAATTCTTATGTATATATTTCGAGTAAGATTAAGAGAATGCACACGTGTATTTTATGAATTAGATCGAAACATACTTTTTTCATGAATTAGATTAAAAATGTGACTAATTCTTTTATACGCATAAAATATTTCTTCTTTACTCGAGCTAAATCTATTGTGACTAATTTATGGATGATGAATACAGTTTTAAATTAGCTTTATTCAATGTATTTAAGAGAACTGTACATTAAAGCGCACATTATCTTTTTCTGTATTAGTTTTCATATCATAGATTCTCTGAAATTTACTTAATAATTGCTCATAGGAAATTAATTAATTTCACTTATTCTTATTGAATTTTATAGTTTTTGAGCTGCACTTATTATAAGAAAATAAGAACTTGGATCAAAAAAATATTTTGTACATTTGCTAGTTTTTACTTTAGCTTAGTTTTATTAAACATGCAAATTTAATAGTTTAAACTAGTTTTTAAAAATACAAAAATTTTTTGTCCCATAATTTTATATCCTATAAGAATGTTACGTTTCTTTGATCAGAACAGAATTATAAAAATAAGAAATAATTGTGAAAAAAATCTTCTTTTTAGTAAAAATTTATATTTGGCATAGATTTTATTAGTTAATGTAAGAATAAAAAGCAATTTTTATATGTGTAATTAGTTCTGAAAAAAACACACTAGCAACAGAGTCTCCCCTATTCGTCTGTTGAATATTATAACTATTGTAATTAACTAACTATTATTTTTAACAAAATTGCCTCAATAGTTAAAGAATGTTTAAGTTAAAAACGTGGAAACGTGGTGCTTTATTCGTTTTGCTAACTAAAGTAAAATATAGCACTAATCAATTAGTATATGTGATGTGAGCTAGTCAAACCACAGAAACTGCATCTAAATACCTAGAAATCTGGACATTAGATCAAAGGTTATTCAGGACGATTTTTGGTGTGTTGTATGATCTATGAGTCTTTGCATGTTTCATGACATGTCGGTTTATGATTGCAAATCAATTTGGATTACTTCTTGCAAAGATACCTAATGAAACACTTGACTTAATTAGAATTAAAGTTTAATAATTTAAATTAATATTTAATTATTCATTTTAAATAGAAAATGTAAGAAATTACTTTAAAAAGTTTTATGCCTTTTTTTAAATAAACGTATATGAATTACTGGCAATTATTGAACAATATAGTACAATTGTATATAGTAAATAATTCTGATTGATCTAAATATTTTTTCTTTAATTTAAAGGCATTTTAAAATTTTTTTATCCATCGAAAAATTTGACTTATCTAAAAGAAGTGAACATATTTGACCAAAACAGTGTTCTTCTCTGGGACAAAAGATTTGCATTAACAATAGACAATATCTAGCATTAGTTGAACCAACTGACTTTTTCTTAAATTAGTGATAAACAGCAATTATGTCTTACTTATTCATCTGAAAGCCTTAGCTTTTATGATAAATAAGCTCAAAATATCTCAAAAAACAGGTAAGTAACAAATTATTACCTATTTAATTTTCACAAAGCAAATTTGACTTGTACTTTCTATGCAGTTTAGATCCATCTTTATTTTGTATCAGATTACACAGCTGAGAATTTTTTAAATATGCGATGAAAAGCAAAATGTCATTTATTTACTCATCTGAAAAACTTAGCTTTCATGAAAAATAAGTGCACAATATTTCATGAATGAAAAGTAACAGAATATTTTATTTAAGCAGACCAAAATCATATTAGTTACATTCTTTCTATAAAATTTATTATTTATAACTTAACTAGAAAAGTAGATCTGTTGTTAAGTTAATTTCATGAATAATCTGAATTTAGTGATAAGTTAATAAAATTATTACTAATCCTTAAAAAAATTTAAACACATTTAGAAAATTTTAATCCCCTACATGTCGTCGCGATTAAACCCCTTACAGAAAAATATATTGTAAATATTTTCTCGAGTTCTCGGAAATTTAAAGTTTTGAGGTCAATCTGATTTAAGAACATAAAAATGCGCGCAGATTATCTTCCGTTCTAGAAATATTCCTTTTTCAAGAGATTATAAAATATTCTTTATAACAGAAACTTTGTACTCATTGAAAATACATTTGTAAACAGACGCTAAATTTGCGCTACACATTTTTACAGTATTAAATTTTAAAATGGAGGGCATAGTTTTTTGTTATTTTTTGACACATTAAATTTTAAAATTATTTTTTGACACATACTCATAAATACAGATTCATACATGATATTTTCAAGCATTAAATATAACATAAGTGACTGTTTGGTACGCTTTACATGAAATTAATTAATATATTTGACAAAAATATTTTCTAAATGTGTATCGTTTCCTGAAAAATGTTAGTATCCAATGAGAAAACACAATTTTTTTTTATTCTTATTCAATTGTACTAATATTCATTAAAATAATTCTGCAAAATTAAAATTTATATTGTGCAAAATTAAAATTTATATTGTGCAAAATTAAAATTTCTATTAATCTCTCAGTAGTTGAAACATCCCATATCTTTCTAATTTGACACATTATAAAATTTTATCTACTTCAGAATAGAAACCTGCGGCAAAATTTCTTTATGGAACATTATATGAATATTAATTGTAATTTTTAATGACTATAAAAATGTAACCTAATTGTTAAGAGAGGTATGCAATTTCCTAAAAGAGTTTTGTTGAGATATTGTGTAAATACTGCTTTTTGAATTGACATAATATACATTTCAATATTTAGAATTTTAAATTTAATGAGTTTTAAATGTTTAATATTTTAAATGGTAATGCAATTATGCACAAAAAGTTGAGACTTTTGCTTTAGTTAAGTTTTTACGATTTTATTTAGAAGTATGTCAAAATATTACGTTTTATTAATTTAATTTTTATTCTTCTTCTTCAGCACTGCAGTCTGTCACGGGCCAATGCTGTCTCTATGAGCCTCCTCCATTTTACTCTGTCTAGAGCAACATATTGCTATTGGTTGACTCTCGGATCACCAGATTTTTTCATTAATATTATCATTTTAATTTACTGTTCATCAATATTATCATTTAAATTTACTGTTCATTAATATTATTATTTAAATTTACTGTCCATTATTATTATTATTTAAATGTTATGTGCTTAAGGATTTTTAAGAATTATTAAAAAATTAAAAGTATGCGTTAAAATTTTTTTGTTGACAAAATTGACTTCTTCTTTTAATTTGCTCATTCATAAAATTAAGTAATAAAAAAAAATTATACAAAAAATTGCATATAAAAATACCAACTGAATATAGATAGGAAATAGAAATAAAATAAATAAATAAATAGAAAACAGAAACGTTTCTTTGTTTTAAAAAGTCTTAAATATTAAAAATAAACATGATATATGCGTACATTATTAAATTTAAAATGGCCTAACTCTTTATTTTATATTCTGCAAAAACCTTTTTTTTTTAAAATAATTTCCTTTGGAAAATTTCGATATGTATTTCAAAATTTCATGTATATCAATGAGACTTTTAGCAGCAACACTTTTCTAATTTTTAATTTCTCTAATTATATAAATATTTAGTTTTGATGTTAAACTGAAATTGTGTAGACGTATTGTACGGAATTTGGAGTTTATACAAGTTCAGTAAAAAAAAATAAGTTCCTGTAACTGACATCTTAAAGAGCACTACAAAAATGCCAAAGCAATGTATACAATGCCGAAAGACAAACCGGCAACGTATGAATATGATTGTTTCATGCTTTTAACTAATATGATTACGATTTGCTATTAGTTAGTTGAAAGTAGTTTTTGGTGCAAAAAGTAGGTTTCTATTTCATTTTGCTTCTTTAATAAGATCGGCATAAATATTTAGTAATCGAAATGAATTATTTGGATAATTAATTTGGATAACAACTCGGCAAGGATGCATAAATGATGATTGCCTGGTTTTTCCAACACTGACGTTTTTTTAAGGAAACGGGCCATAGCCTTGTCCGATATTCTATACACTGATATTTTTTTAACCCTTTCATGCAGAATTTTCATTAAGCATATTTTTTATGCCTTTTTTATTAGTTAGTATTAATTTCGGTCAAAATAAGAAAAAAATATATAAAATATAAAAATATTTAAAAAATATAAAAAAATTAAAAAAATAAGAAAGAAGAATAAAAAAGAAGAATAAAAATTAAAAAAATATAAAAATATTTAAGGTAAATTTTTTCAAACAAGGCTCTTTTCCAAAGAATAATTTTTCAAATTCGCACTTATTTGCAGTTATTTAAATGCAAGAAAAATAGTAATTCATCATTAAAATGTCTGTTTTTGCAAAATCAATTATTAAAAATTTAAAAATTTTTTGAATATGAATGGAAACAAAATTCGCAAAAATTTTTTTTTTCATTTCATATTTCAGAACAAGTATAACTCCGAGAATCTAACGGTTTTTTTTATTAACTAGTAAACTGCTTTTTATCATAAAAAATACCAACTTTACTTTTTATTAGAGGGTGTGAAAAAAATATGTACATTCCTGCCAACATGCAAAGCTGTTGAGAAATAATTTTCTTAGTGCCAGTATGAACGTTAGCTTTTTTGCGTATTAAATCTTGAAGTTTAAAGTTTCACAAATGTTTTTTTTAAGCTATCACGATGAATCCATAATTTAAAAAAAATATATAGATAAGATATATTTATTGGCTAATCATGTTTATAGATGTCTTAATGGTTTTGTTTTTAGAAAATTCTTCCAATCTTAATTGTTCTCTTATTACGATTTTGTAAAATTTTTATCAACGACCGCACAAGTTGGCAGGTATGTATATATAAAAGGCACCTGTGTCACATCAGAGCCAAAAGGTAAATAGGATATTATTAACAATAACCTATTAAACTGGTGAAAAAAATTATGTTTCATAAAAAATATTGTGTCAAAAATGTCATTTTTCTTTGCTCGTCAATTCTGTAGAATGGAGAAAAAAAAACGATAGGAAAAGAAAAAAGTAACATTGTAACTAAGTAAAAAAGTGACATTGTATACAATGTTTCTATTTGCTACCATAGCTAAATATTCATAATGATTCGTAACTCGGGATCTTGTGGAGTAAAAACTTCACGCATTATAAAGGAGAGAAAACATTACCGGCATAGATGTCAAAAGTCAAGAAATTGTGGGCGGATGAGTAAAGATAAATAGGAAGAGGAACTGCTAACAATGTTTATTCCCTCTTTCCCCCTATGGAAGTTTAGTCCCTGGTCGCGTGCCACGCTATCACGTGGTGCACTTCTTTTCCTCATATTTCGATCATCACTAAGAATGGACTCTTGCTCTGAAGGTGAAAGAATCACGATTTCCGATAGGGGATACAGAATATAGGTTTCAGTGAATAAATTTATGGTTTTTGAGTCTTCAAAAAATATCGTAATCATTTTATGATTCGAAGGGATTGGATATGTGTCATGGATAAAAAAAATACAACTAGGGATAAAAGGTTGTAAACTTAAACACTAAAAAATAAAATTAAAAAAATCGAATTTGTATGTTTAATGGAAATTCCAAAATTCATACCAATTAAAAATAGATGAATTTAAACTAAAACTCTTCGCAATTTTTTATTTTTGTTTTTATAAGAAAAATTAAAAGAAGGGAATAGTTAATTATAAGCTTATTGAGATGAGATAATTCAAGATAAAACAAACAAACAAGCTAAATAAACTTTTATCTTTTAAATCCACCAGATATTTTGAATTAAAAAAGAACATGCTTCGACCTGAAATGACACCGAAACTAGTTCGAATAATGGAATTACGAAATTACTTCTTCATATTTCTTACGTTTATAATATATTTAAAATATATACTGAATTAAGTTATACCTATTTTAAAATTTGAGGTATGAATTCTTTCAGAAGATATCACTTTTGATGTATTCAAATGATTATTAAAATTAAACCAAAGCTATTTTTATAGTATTATTAACATTTTGCAATAAAAATATCCTCACCGAAAAAAATATTATTTTGGTGAACATTGACTTAAACTGACTTAATTTAAGCACATATACTGAATTAATAGAAGTAAAATGTATAAATTAAAAAAACAAAAGCAACTTTTTTTCTGAAATTAAGATTAAATTATTTCATTTGACGTTACTTTATAACTTATCAGTGTGAAAAGCATTTTTTGAAATATTTTTCACCTCTAAGCTATCAGGAATAAAATATGTTCTATGAATGAAGTGCAAGAAAATATTTTGCTTTTTGTAAAATAAAAAATAGATCATTTTTAACATAAAAAGAATTTTCAAAATATCCAAAAATGCTTATTTAGATTAACATTTTAAAAAAATAACTAACTGTCTGACTCAAATCAAAGAAAAATAATGTTCACAAAAATAACCAAGTAATGATAAGTTTCTTAATATATCCATATATAAATATATCGGCATCGTTCTTTTCGAACTTACATATACGATCCAAAATAACCGACGACTTCCCTGTCTCTAAATCAGCGAGGTGGGTCTTAAAAATAACCCGTCTTCCTTACTATGACTGCTAACCTTAGAATAACGGTTACTGGCTAGCTGGAATTAGAAGTTCTAAAGCGAAACCTTCCAAAATTAACAACAAATCTAAACACTCAGGCACAGAAGATGTTAACTTTTCCCGAACTCATACTACTTGTAGTTGAGGTAGGAACAACGCACAATTTACCTCACATAGAGCGAAAAACCAAATATTATACCTGTGGAATCTGTAACGGATAAAAACTTACGCAAAAGTCATACGAATCATATTCATCCTACTACAACATAGCCGCCGTCTAATTATTTACCATTGGTCAGTATGAGTGTTCTCCTACACACTTAGCCTATTTAAAGAAAGAAGATTACTAATTTGATAACAATTATTACCATCTCTAATAGTTATCGTCAATAATAGTTACCTTCAACTACTACTTATGCGATTACCTAAGTGACCAGCTTCAAATGGATTAGTTTAATTTCAGCTTTGTTTACAAGAAGTCCGTGTTAACAGTGACAGATATTTGTGCCGATTTCATTTGGATAGTGTTAATGTCAATCACGATCCCACCATTATGTTTGGATTACCACTGTACTTGGATCTAGTCCAGCAAAAGTTCGGTTTTGTTTGAGCTTACAGAAAGCTTATGTGGTTTACATAATTTTAAGCAATAAGTAAATCGTCTAAAATGCATGAATAATGCAATTTTATTTTTAGCATACACGTAAAAGTAACTCTATTGTTGGTTAATTAATAATGTCTAATTAAAAATACTAACTATAATTAAGTTCTAGGAGTTAAAGTTAGACTTCAACAGCAGTTTTTTTATTTCAACTCTTGAGCTTTTATATAATATCTGTTGCACATAGTTACTTGTTGTCATATATATGTTACACATTGTTTTGCGAAATTTTACAATTTTAATCAGGTGCAGAAAAGAAGGGAGCATATTTTATTTTATCTCAATTTAAATATATTTTATAATTTTTTTTAAAATCCCTAAAACACTTTACTATGCAATGTTAAATGAGCAAAAATAATTAATAAATTAATTAATTTTTAAATTCATATTAAAAAGTATTATAAGATGAATTCTAAAACTAATGAAAATGAATGCATTTTGGATTATTTTTAAGCGTATTAAAGGGAGCGTATAAGAAGGGAGCATATTTTATTCTATCTTAATTTAAATATATTTTATACTTTTTTTAAAAAATCCCTAAAACACTTTATTTTGCAATGTGAAATGAGCAACAATAATTAATAAATTAATTAATTTTTAAATTCATATTAAAAAGTATTATAAGATGAATTCTAAAAATAATGAAAATGAATGCATTTTGGATCATTTTTAAGCGTATTATTATTAATTCTCTCTCGCAACGTACGTAAATAAGCAGAACTGTGTAAGTAAAAAAAAAATCCGTTCTGGGTAACTGGTTTACACTGTAAAAAACAGTGCTTTCTCGAAAATCGCTAGAAAACTGGATCATAATTTTTTCATTTCATAATTTTTTCTCTAACGGTGTGGTTTCTTTTTTAAGTCGTGTAGAATACTTACCACGTACAGTGTAGTTTCAGTTTTAACGGTGTAGTTGAAATTAATTCGGGAGCAAGCTTATTTTTAAAAAGTTATTAATATTTTAAAACAGCTGCATTCCGCCAAAGCTTTCTTTTAATTATTATTTGAAAATGAGTATTTTCAATCATCCATTATGACATTCAAATTAAAAACCCATCAACTGCATAAGATACTTATTATCATAATATACAAATTTTCATAATATATTTATTTTTATAATATACTTATTTTCATAGGTCAAAATTTAAACAGATAAGTAATCGAGTTTAAAATTAGTAATGGTACCCTCCTTTTAAACGAACGCTCAAAAGCATATTTTCAAAGTTATATAAAATTCTCTTGCATGTATAAATCTAACTAACTTGTATATAAGAGGATTTCTCAAAACTTGATAAGCAGTAAATTGAAACAATGAAAAGATATTCCGAAAATTAAAAAGAAATTTTCAGAATTCTACATAAAAATATTATTTTCTTGGTTAAAATAATGCAAAGTTTAATAGTTAATAATAGACTGTATATACTATAACTACTAATAAACTATATTTTCTAGATTAAAACTGCTCCTAAACTTTGAGACTAAAAAAGCTAATTTTGTCCGAAAATAACATGTTTATACAGAGAAAGTGTTTTTTATGCTACTTCACGTAATTTCAATTATAGCTTATACCAATAAATTAGTTTATTTTCTGCCAATCCCTGCGAAAAATTAATATTAAAATTATTAAATGAATGCTTCGTTTTTTTACAGCAGTAGGGCATAATTTGTGCGATCTAAATGAATTGCTGTAACTTAATTTGAAAACTACACGATTCGAAATGAGCATGTAAAATATGTAAAATTTTGTGTGGCAGTGGTAAAATTTTATTTATTTTAGACATCAGACAGTAGCATTTGCTGTTTGTGACGTTTTATTATAATTTTTTTTTTATTACTCGCTTAAAATTCTTGGTGCAAGGTATTTTAAAAGTATTTGCTAATCAAAAACGTATTCAGGAATTCTCATTTTAAACCTTGGGACACTTGAATCATTAGTTTTTTTGAATTAATAAATTTGATTTTGAGAACTTTGATATAAAAACACTGTCGCCGCTGGAGTTGCTTCTGGGATACAAAACTTTGAGAAGTGAATTTTTTACTTCTTATAAGGTGTCTTAGTAAAATTTTTTTTAAATCTCTATCATTCTTTCCTTTTTTGTTAAAAAAAAGAAAATTGACATTGCTGCTTTTCTGCCTTAAACCATTTACAGTATTTTTTGTGCATATTTATTTATAAGAAATCCCTTGTTTGAGCAGAATGTAAACTTTTTTTTAAAAATTTCGTGGCTATGTAATATTTTGTTCATTTATGGAAAACCTTTTCTAATAGAAAATGGTTTTTGTTTCTTAATGAGAAAAAGTGTAATGAAATAAAAAAAAGAGATTCCAGAGCAAAAAAAGGTACACTTAAAGTTAAAATTTCTGGGCTTAAAAGGCTTGTTGAAATTCTGGATTACGGTAAAAAGTACCGCCACTCTGGGTGCCGGTACTTTTTACCGTAAAATTAATTTTTTTCCGGAACATGTTAGGGAACAAAAAGCTGATATATCGTAATTATTTCAATAACAATTACTGTAAAATCACTAAATCACTCTAATTAACTAAATACTAAAATGATGCATGATGATAAGATGATAATAAAATGATAATAATTAATGTTTTTCGGTGCAAATGGATTTTACAATAAAATGAATTTAACGGATGATATACTCATTGTACCGATATTTTATACTGTAACTTTATACTGGATTTTTTTTCAGAGTATTAACTTATTGTTTAAAGTAAATTTACTTTTGAACCAAAAAAAATAGGAAAAGTAACATTATTTTTTACTACTTTAAAAATAATTTAAATAAGGAAGAGTTAAGAACAATTGGAAACTTTAAATATGTTTTAAGAAAAAATATAAGAGTTCTTTTTAATCGGAATATTTGTTTGTAAATTTCATGAAAATACGCAAATGATGCTTCAAATTATTTTCGAACGTGATTAATTGTCTTCTTAAAAGGTCAATCTCATAAGGGTTTGGTGGAATACCACCGATGAAAGAATATTCTTTTCGCCCCACCTATTCCATAATATTGATTTTTGCGTCCATGACATAAATTCTTTGACACTTACTTCGCCTAATTAATGTTCTCTAGGCAATAGTTACACCCTTACAAATATCACCCTCTTGCTTATTTTATAGTTTTTCAAAAAGATTTTATTCTGAACACGTTTATGTTGGAAAAAGAATTATTAAAAATACTTCTCATACATTGTCACTTTTTGTACAGTGATCAAGAAACTACTTAATAGGTAGTAACGTCGATAAAGAACAGTAATGGTTTTAGTTGGTGACATTTAGGAAGTGTTGTGGCAAATCAAGTTTGGGAATTTAAAAATTTTTTTTTTCTCTTAATACAATTAAATGTTGTAGAAAATACGAATTTTTTGATATTGATTGAAATATGAATATGAATTTGTGAAAAATATGTAACATGCGAATTAAAATGCATTTAGTATGTTATGGTGTTTACTAGAGTGCAAAGTAAAAGCAAAAACAGAATCATGTTCAATTTCTTAGTGAATATGAGGTAGAAAATTGTTTATGAGACTTACAAGACAAATTCATTGGGTCTGTTTTCACAGTGATAAAGAAACTATACTTAATAGGTGCCATTGATAAAGAACAGTAATGGTTTTAGTTAGTGACATATAGGAAGTAGTGGGACAAATAAAGTTTGGAAACTAAAGAAAATATACATATATTTTTCTTAATTAAATTTAAGCTGTAAAAAGCATGAATTCGAATGAAAAATAAGTTTATTTAACATGATAATTAAAATGTATTAAATATGTAATGGCGTTTACTAGACAGTAAAATAAATACAAAAACTTAATCATGATCAATTTCTTCTTTAATGTGATGCAGAAAATTGTATATAAGACAGACTTTTCTGAATTGGTTTATGATAATATGATTAGCAATGCTAAGTGTAATACATTAATATAAAATGATAAACGCAAGTGTAAGGATATCGCTTAATAGTTTTATAATATAATTTTGATTTGATTGAAATTCGGAAAGATATATATATTTAATACAGATCCTCAAGTTAATTTAAATAGTTATAAAAGAATAAAAAATTATAACTTTTAAGATTCTGATTTACCAAGTTTTGAATACTTCTGATTAAATAAAGGTAAAAAATAAATTTGGAAACGTACTCGTATTTAATACAGAGTACTAGTCTCTTTTAATCATTAAATTTAATGAGATGGCTATAAAAGAATTAAAAAAAATATAAACTTTTAAGTTTCATTTTTACCAAACTTCAGATATAATATTAATTAGATATAGGTAATAAAAATTAATAAATTCAAAAATGTGCATATACATTATACAAAAGATTATTTCAAATATGTGAACAGGATTATTTTCAAATTTCAGAAGCTTATCTTCAATACAATCTCATCATCATTTTTGTAAAGAAAAATTTTCATTTGAACATCAATGGTTAAAATTGAGTTTGACTAATAAACTCTTCCCAATATTTTTTAAGTATTCATCATAATTTTTTTTTTATTAAATGAAATGCTTTGGAAGTTTATCTTATGTGCAACAGCAATACTTGACCACGGCCAAGAATCTCATCTGTTTTTTATTTTTATTTCATTTTTTTTTACGGCAAGATCTTCCTACAATTTAGTAAGGCCATGTAATGTAGATTTCAGCAAAATGAAGATTTTTCCACTGAACTGTAACTCATGAGGGCAGATTTAACGTGTATTCTTAAGAAAAACGTTCACTTAAAAGAAATCATTATAAAATTAGAGTACTTGCACAAATAATAATTCAGTAATTTAGCAAATAATGAAAAGCGCTCATTAAGTCAAAAATTATTATTTATTGGTTCTTACACAGAAATTAAAGAAAATATTTTCAACATAATTTATTTATATAAGTTGATTAAAACTGGCTTTTCTGTATTTTATTTGCAGTGTTATTAAAAACGAACTTTTTATTTTTAATATTTTACTGTGCGCATAAATGTTAGAATTCTAATTTTTTTGTACAACATATGCATTTTTTATACAACGTATGTCAATTTTCATATAAGAAATGAGGAAAATTTAGTTTATATATAATAATGAATACTCTTGTTTAGTTACAAATAATTTAAAAAGTTCTTTCCCAGCAATTCTTTTTTTAGTCATTTCAATTTTTAAAACTGTTTTTTACAAGTAAGGTCTAGAATAAATATTTCGTGAAATAATTTCAAAATGTATAGTTTAGAAAAGAAATTTAAAAAAGAGCATTTGGAGTTCTGTTTTAAGAAAAATTTTATGACAGTTAAAATTTTTCATAGATATATTTTGAGATAATTGAAAATAGATTTTTTAAATCATATCATGTAACATTTGTTTTATTTCTTATTTGTGATAAATTTTTTTTACCAAAAAAAATATTTTTTAAAATAAAATTCCAGCGTAAGGTACTTTTTCTCAATAAGGTATAATAGATATTAAAATATGATGTATATTTTTATGAGTAAATTTTTTATGTATATATTTTTTATGTACATATTTTTTATGTACATATTTTTTATGTATATATTTTTCATGTAAATATTTCTCATATATATATTATTTTAATTTGCTTAATTTTTATGTTTTTATGGTGAATAAATACTTTGAATTAATAAAATATATAGTCCTAAAAATACAATAATGAAACTTTCTTATTATTATTTTCCCCTAGTCACTTACCTTTCTTTTTAATTCTATCTCAATTAAAAAAAAATCCACGAGCACATAGTCTAATTCAAAAATTTATATATGTTAACAAATTCATATAGTAAGAATTCATAGTAAGAACTTCAAACTGTTTTACGTAATTTGGAGAAAGAAGTTTCAGTAATGCATGAAATATTTTGCTATTCTCACAAACTAATCATATATATTATAACGTGACATCAAAACTTTGAAAATGTAATAGAATGATTCAAACTGTACGAAATGTTTCAGAAATGAGATCATGAATGTGATCTCAAAAAAATAATTATAATAATTATTTTGAGCTTAAACAGACGGCGAGCTTTAACTTCTGTTGCGGAAAACTTCAGTTTTAATTAGTTTTAATTATAATTTATTTTTATATTCTGTCATAGTTCTTTGAATCTTATATTTTCAATATTCATCAAATTAACTAATATGAGGTTTGCTTTATCTATGAGCTAGTTTTTGAGCATGACAATTGCGAATAAAATTTGCTTATTAGCTTGTAATTTTAATTAATTCTTAATTTTGTTTCAGAATTATCTCTTTTTTTATCAAAGTAATATAAAATGATATCATATAGGTATTTGTATGTTGTTTTTTCTTAAAAAAATGAGCTAGATAGCTTTCAATTTACAAAATACTTCCTCTTTTAAATTCTTGAATTTTTAATTTATTATATCAATCTTTTTATTTAGTGATTTTTCTTTTGAATGGCATGTTTCACTTTTTTGTAGAACATACATTCTGTATTTTGTAGGAAATCAATTTTTTAGCTTAACATCAAACTTTCCTCATAAAGGCTTTCTTAGCACTTTTCTTTTTCCAGAACTTTTTAGCATTTTTATGAAATTCTCAGCTATTTTTTGTCTTTTTCAGGTCCCCTTTAGCTATCATCACCGACTAAAGATTACAATAATGTCATAATTGTAAAAGAAAAGACATAAAAGAAGAGTATAAAAATAAATAATGAATTTTCATTATAAGTATATAGATGTAATGGAGTGGTAAGGGAGTTTTAGTAATGCAGATGGGTAATGTATATATGGGTCATTTTTGATGTCCTGTG
This sequence comes from Parasteatoda tepidariorum, assembly GCF_982258835.1. Lineage (NCBI taxonomy): Eukaryota > Metazoa > Arthropoda > Arachnida > Araneae > Theridiidae > Parasteatoda > Parasteatoda tepidariorum. The sequence goes on from NC_141765.1 coordinate 55,078,301, forward strand.
AATTAAGTGATTTTAATTTCTGAAATAAAATTCCAAATAACATTTTTAAATATTCAAATTAATTTACTTTATTTGTTCAGCATATTAACATACACAGAAATCAAAATTTTAAGAATAATGTCTTTGCAATAACTTTTTGATGTGTCTAAATTGCTATGTCTCAGCCTTCTTAACCTCTTATTTAACTGCAAATAAACCAACAGTTATTTGAGAAGAATTTTAATTTATCTAATTTTGAAAATTGTATTATATGTCATATACAACATAGGTAATCTGATATTCAGTTTTAAAATTACTTTTGAGTAAGAATCAAGCATTTTAATTTTGTCCCAGGATTTTTTCCAGTTTTTTATGATAATTAATGTATTAAATTACTACAGTTGAGTTGGCTAAAATGGGTTCCATGGCTCACTGGATGTTCTATTTTAGAAAAAGTAGCCATCTTAAATATTTTGTTATCTATATGTCTGCTATGTTCTAAGCAAATACAGCTTTGTCAATGTAATGATGTTTTATTCACTTTCCATAATTGCTTTAAATGTATTGTTCTAATGTTTATTTGATTTTTTTTTATAATTAGATCAAATTACGCTTGTCAGTTTTGAATAAATATTTCTTTTTTTTTATCATTTGAACCTGTCCAAGTATCAGTTTCTTTTATTTCCTCTGTTACTCTTCCACTCTGTTACTCTTCCATTCTGTTACTCTTCCATTCTGTAGGCATGTTTATTTATTGATTATTTGTTTATTTATTGCAGCAGAAATTTCTTAAGTAGTTATTCGAATATTTTCCTACGAAAATTTTTCAAAATGCCTCTCTATTTTGAAAATGACCCATACACAGGCATGCATACAAATATTATAAATACTTTCGATTTTTGATTTCTTTTTCTTTAGTATTTATTTTCAAGTAGTTTCTTCCGATATTTTTGAACTTAGTATTAAAAATATCAAATAGCTTTTGAGCTTTGGAATAGCTTTTTTTCATAATTTTTTTAAAGAAATTTCTTGAATTCTTTACTTTTCACATTAATCTTTTTATTAATGTTTTTTTTTCTTCTCCTTCTGACTGGCATATTTTACTTTTTATAGAATTTGTCATTCTTTAAGTCAGGAACCAATTTTTTGTTTAACAGAAGGCTTTCTGCATAAAGACTTCCTTAGCATTTTTAACAAAATCTCTTCCTTCATAATTTTTCAGCATTTTTATAGATTCATAACCATTTGTTATCTTTTTCAGGCTCCATTTATCTGCCCATCACCGACGAACATTACAACGATATCATAGAAAGCATGTTAAAAGAAAAGCTTTTCAAGAGGAGCAGAAAAGAAGAGTTTTTTCTTTCTTTTTTTAACAAAATATATAGCGCATTTTCATTATGAGTGTGGATAGATAAGGGAGTGGTGAAGGAGGTGGGGGAGTCTAAGTGATGCGGAGAGAGGGAGTGAGATGTTAAGAGGCGACGTAGGGGGTCTTCCTAGAGGCGGAAACGGAAGTAATGTAGCACGTGCTTGGCGGACGTCACCAGATGGTATCGGTTTCTGGCCAGTTTCATCGCAATGTTGTGTAGGATGCTGTCTTAAAAAAATTAAATCTAGCAAGTGAAACATTTGGTTTCTCAACCTTAATACCTTTACTCCATCCTTACAGGCAATTTTTTTATTTTTCCGAAAGGGTTATGAACTTGCTTCACTCACTCTCACTCCGAAAGCAAGTGAAGCACTGAGTGAATTGAAAATAACTGCAAGCTTTATTGGCTTAAAGCTGTTCTTCGGAAACACTTTCGTCCTATAAAATAAAGCTTTTTAGCAAATAATATATTTTCCTAACTATTGTGAGTTTGTAAAAGTTATCTATGACATTCATAAATAATTTTAATTATAAATAACTTTCATATATAACTCATAATGTTCATGAAATGGGAATAACGACAAGCTTTGGTTTAAGGATATATAGTTAAAGCTGTTCTTCGGAAACACTTTCGTCTCACAAAATAAAGCTTTTTAGAAAATAATATATTTTCCTAACTATTGTGGGTTTGTAAAAGTTATCCATGTCATTCACAAAAAATTTTCGTAAAGAACTTCTAATTTTCATGAATGGAGATAACGGCAAGCTTTGGTTTATGGATATATTGTTAAAGTTGTTTGTTCTTTGAATATCTTTTCGTTTCATGAAATACAACTTTTTAATAAATTATGTGGCATTTTAATAACTATTGTGAATTTGTAAGAGTTATTCATAATTCATAATAGTCATGAAATGGAGATAATGAAAAACTTTGGATTATGAATATATATATAAAACAAGGCCTCGAAGACTTCGTCTTATGAAGCAAAGTTTTTTAGGGCCATAATATTTTCATAACTATTATGAGTTTGTTAGAGTTATTCCTTACATTTCTGAATAACTCTCTGAATTAGTTCATAATATTCATAAAATTGAAATTATATATATTTTCTTAACTATTATGCACTATTAAGAGTTTCTTGATAAAGCGAATCTTCAAGGAACAGCTTTAAAAATATGTTCATAAACCAAAGCTTTCCGTTATCGCAATTTCATGAATATTATGAATTATTCCTTACATTCAGGAATAACTCTCTTGAATTACTCATAATATTCATATCTAACTTTAGTTTCGTGCTTAAGGAGTTTAAATTGTGCCTTTTTTTCTTGGCGAAAGATCTCCGATTATCACATTTAATTGGAATTTTATGACAAGCATTAATTCTAAAATGAGAGAAAATGTTTTTCGTGCTAGTACTGAATTTTATTTTAAATACTACAATTTAGAAGAAAAATATTGAGCTTGACCATTGATTATTTTAGAATTGTTTAATTATTATAAATTTTTTCTTTCATCATCAGAGAAAAAAAATTATTTCTTAGGGGCTTAGTTCCTCAATGTTCACCAACGTAATTTCCTTATTCATTGGAAACTAATTAATATTTAGGTTTAATTTTATTTAGTTAAATGTGTTCCAATGAACCTAATTATCGAACTTTAAATCTAAAAAGTGCAAACATATTTTAAAACGTTTTAAAAGTATTATCATTTTTTAAAAAAGTTCGAAACCTTAAAATTTAAAATTTGAGGATCAATTTTAATTGAACATTAGAACAAATTTCGCTGAATAAAATGAAAAAAAAATATTTATAAATAAATTGCATTTATATATTTTCAAAAAAGTTAATAGGAAGGTATTAGAAACATTTTCTGTTAATTTCTCCGAATTAAATTTTAGTTTCCTGATATTTTTAGGCATTTGTCATAAAAAACGTAAGAATAGTTTTTTTTTTTCATTTAGGTAATTTCTTTCGACAATAAATACCTTTGAATAAAATAAAACGCTTTACGTTAGATTTAAATAGCTTAAATTAATTGTCAATTTTGTTTTCTCCGTCATATTTTTTATGTGAAGTTTTGAAACACATATGGGAGCACACAGTGCAAACATTGTTCTATCAGATTTATAAAACATTTATTGAAATATTTATATTAAATTCTTAAGCAAAATGATTTGAGTTTAAATTGAATTAACACATTATTTCTTAAATATAATATTAACAATAATTTCAAACCCTTTTAGGGTCCCGTCTATGATTAAAGGAAAGCAATATGCAATATAAAACTTGCACCAATTAGTTGAAGAGTTCTTGAGAAAAAAAAAAAAAAAATTGAAAACAAACTTAAATATAGTTCAAACGTTTTTTGAACGTCTCACGAAATTTACAATAAAAAATTATAAATAAATATAAAAAAATATTTTTGCATTAAAGAATCTTTGGAAAAACCAATTTTTTTTTTACTGTGTGCACGGAGTTTTTGAATAGCTTCAATAATTTCCGAGATTTGGTGAAATACACAATTTTTGAAAATTTATGAGGTATGTATATATTTTAAACCTCTCACATGACTAAATTATTGTACCCATATTTTCGAGATTGGGGGTACCTCCCCCCCCCCCCCCCACACACACACATTTCGAAAATATATATCTCTGACAATCTTTTGAGATATCTCTGATAAAAGGTATGTTTATTCAGAAAGTACGTTTTATTGTCTGTATTCGTAACTTAAAATAGCATCTAAGTTATGTAGAGTTAAATAGAAAAGTTTTAAAATAATATAACGTGAAAATGAGCTGTAATAGCTGTGATGCATATTTACAAAAAAAGAAAAGAAAAGAAGAAAAAAATTTAATAGTTGTGAACGAGTTTATAATTTAGAAATAAAGTTTTCGGTACAAGTAAGAACGAGCGCATCGGGTGAGTGGGTGCAAATTGGTTTTATCATTTATTATTTTTTTACTCAAATTAATAAATCCAGAAATATTTACTCCGAAATGAGAAATGATGTATGGATTTTTACCCATTTTATTGGATAAGAGATGGCAGCACCATTATCTATAAAAGGTTAAAAAAAGCTTCAATATTTTCTTTATGAACCAATCGCTAGAACAGTTATCTTTTTTTTATGCAATTGATAATAAATTCATTTGTCAAATCGATCATTCATTTCATCAGAATTGAAGCGAAATATTTATCTTCAAATAATAAATGGAAGAATGAATTGATTTATGAAAGGGAAACGGTGTTCCATGATGTTACAATATTAAAAAAGAAATGTAATCGCGACGTCAACTATTCGATACAATTAAAAAAAATTACTATGTTCATTTGGCGAAAACAAGATTTTTAATAGCTCCTTTTTTATATATATATGTATAATTTATTCATTTAATTATTCCGCATGATCAAACAGCAATGTTATCACGAGAAATGTTACTTGATATGAGACAAATTAAGCTAGTTCAATAAAATATGCTTCGTTTTTAATCACAAATTTGTAATTAAGATTCGAAATACACCCAAAGAAAATTTGTAAAAAGGTTTTTTAAATGATATTTGACAAATTCGTTTGTAAGCTCAAAAAAAAAAAAAAAAAAAAAAAAAAAAGAAAAAAAAACAGAATTAACAACAAACACCTAAATTCAAAAGAAAAAAAATTTTTTTTTCACAAATTTTTTACTCAGCGTTTTTTCAAACCCACATAATTTTTTTTAATTTTTTAATTTTATTACCTCTTTTACATAAGGAAAAAAAACTCCGAATTCTTAATCTAGAAATTGTTAAATCTGATACTGAAGCTACAAAACTTCATAGTTTGGACGACAATAAATCTGCTTTTACGAAGCACAGCTATGATGAAAGTCAGAAAAATAATTCGCTCCATGCCTTGCTTTTGAATCGATCTACGTACTTTTTTGAGTTAAACATAGTACTTTTTGAATCAAAGATAGTTTTTTTCATGCAAGTCAATAAATTACTTTTAATAACAATTGGATTCTTTTATCAAAATTCTGAATTTTTTAAGGCATAAGCTATATCTGAAATTATGTACTTAAACAAATATCCCTCATACAAATAATATAGAATCGTGGTTCTTAAACCCTTGATTTGAATGGTCTTGTCTTCTTCTTTAAAAAATAGGAAATCGTACCTATTAAAGTATTTTTTTTAATGCTTTGAAATTTTTATGATCGAACTTAAATTCTTAAGAAAAATTTCTGAGACACAAAAGGGACTTTTTTATTGCTGTGTGAATAGAACAGAACGATTTATAAAATTCATGAAAATAACGACAAAATGTAAGCATGATAATATAGCAGAAGTTACTAACAATTATACTCAGAAAATAATAATAAATTTGCCAATTCAAAAATAAACTGTTGGGTAAATGAATTTTGTTAAACTTGTATGATAAAATTGAAAATTAGTAATTAACTAAATGAAATTTTTAACATTTTAAAAAAGTATTAGGACTTTATTTGTATAAAATAGAAATTTAAATGAGCATAAATGTTGCTAATATTTTTTGGAAAGTGAAACTATAATAAAGCTTGATCAAATCTCATCCATCTTGCAATCGCCCTGCGTATAATTCGTCCAGCATGATTCTATACCTGTTGCATTAAACAGTTTTCTAATATTTTAATACTCTGGAGATAAATTTTAAATAAAATAAAAATTTCAAATCAATCATAAATTTTGATTAAATTTTTAATAAAAGAAATTATCAGTATAGATTAATTCTCATCCAGTATCTGATTAGTTTTAAAATGAATAAATAGACTATCTGCACAAGCTGAAATTAAATCATTTTTTAATGTTTTGAAAATCCTCAAAAAAAGTTTAATAAAATGTTTGCGAAACGAGTAGTTTATAATGTAAGTAAAAAGTAATAATAGAAAGAAAAGACAAATATTATAAGCTATTTAATGTCAACTTGGAAATTTTACTATGCTAGCAAGAAAATATAATTTGCAAGAATTGGGTCAAACTCTAACTATACCTGTTTTCTTAGTTATTCTTGCTCCTTCAGATTTATTCAAAACAAGTTTATAGAGCATATTTATTCTTGCTCTAATTTTAAATTCAATAATCAATTATCACAAAAGCATTCAGTTGTATACACTATTCTCTTAAATCAACTTTGCGAACTAAAAGCTTAAACACCATGACAACTTTTAAACTATTATTAGCTGATTAGTAAGAACAAATGTAAGTATGTCGGTTCGAAAAATATCAGATTCCTAACTGGAGGGATTATGAAAAAATGTAAAAAAATAATCAAAGAACGAATGATTTGTAATTTAATGAAATTTAGAAGATACGTTTCTCATAAATGAAGTAACTATTCCTTATATTATATTGATTTTTACCGAAGCGTTTTGATAATGATTTTGATAAAATTAAAAAAAATATATATAGTTTTATAATATGGGATAAAATTGAGTAAATGTGGTAAGATTTGGTAATTTTATCATAATACCATGGTATAAAAACCATTTATTTGGTTAATTTTATTTCTGAGTGTATCATTTTTTAATAAATGTGTGGTAATTAGAAATATAATTTTTAAAACCAGAATTTTCAGTAAACCGTTACTATATGAACAGAAAAATTACCAAATGAATAGTTTCAACATTAATGGTTTATTTTACTTTTAATTGACAAAATTATGCTTATTTTTTTTTTTTTACCAGAACTGTCATTACCATACAGTACGGTAATTTTACCGGAAGTTTTTAGCTCCCGTTTTGTAAAAATGAAAAGCGTTTATTATCGATTATTATTATTTTTTTTAAGTAATTGAAAAGTTACACAAAACTGTATTGTCTGTCAAATTTTGCAAAATTTGAGAATAACTGATTGATATTAATAATTTTTTATCTTAATAGAGAAATTTTGCCAAATTTGCATTTTTTTTTTTAAAAAAGTTAATAGATTTCCAAAATTTTTAAGCAAATTATCCATTCTAAAGCCCAGTACTTTACGGCAAGGTGGCATGTATAGTTTAAAAATACTTGACCATTGGCTTACATAATATTTTTCAACGAAAGAGCTTTAAAAAATATCGAAGGCTCCTTGGTCATATAAAATTATGCTTTTTTTGCGAAAAACTATTAGGTCAAGTTCTTTTCTATCTACAGTCAGTGTTCTCTATACTTATTCTGAAAATGGTGCAAAATGCCTATATGGAGAAAAACCAGTTTTGTGAAGATAAAAAGCGTTTGTGGTCAATTTTTTTAATATTTAAGAAATTATCTGGGCTCATAAAATTTCAAAAGCTGAGAATTAAGCAATTATTTCAATTACTTTCTTCTAGATGAAAAATCGTTGCCAAATAAGCTATTTTTTAAAATGTATAGTAACTTTTAATATATTTAAGCTATTAGTCTGTCTTAAATCCCAGATAATTCGTCACGGTAAGAGGATATATGTTGTTTAAAATTATACTTTTGCTTCAAGTGTAAGGTACATAAACTGTGGCTTTTTCATTTTCCTTGGCGATAACCATGCAAGGAAAAACCATGATTAACCATGTTAAGAAAAAATTTAATAATAAAAATACTTCTTAAGCAGTGCATGTGATTTTTATAAAAACTTGCCCTCCCCCCATTGAGACTATCCTTGTTCTTTTCACGGGTTTTCCACTTTTTTGATCATGTAACATTGAGACGCCCCCTTATTGAAACAAAATGTGTCACGTGAACTATTGAGTAGTAATTGAATTTGTGTAAAAGTATACGTTGTATATAATTGGTGTTAGCTCAGCAGTATGCAAACTATAGCAGAAAATACAATTCCTTAAACAAACTAATATTATTAAGTCAAAAATTCGATTTTGTGCCTCAAACATTCTCGCTGTTTAATCTTACATCCCATTTAATCTTAATTCTCTAGAACAGAGCGATAAAGAAAAACTCTTTCAATTCGAGTAAATAAAAACTAATGTTCTTTCGGACACGCTCAAAGAATAAAAAAGAAATTTTTGACCAAGTCCACAACGTGTCGATTTTAACTCGCTTTAAAACATTTTAAGAGAAACTTTCGATTTTACAAGACTGAGTATCTGGCACAGTAGAAACCTTTCAACCTCTGAGATTTCATTGATTAAAGTTTCCACCGGAAAGATCTAACTTTGCAATTAAACTGAAGGAAGTAGACGAAAGAAACCTTTTAAAAAATTTACCTTCCTTTCTTTAGAACAAAAATGGGGGAAAGCTGAGAAATTTGTTGAACTTTAGAAAAATGTCCTCTTCTTCGACCATCAATTACTAAGTGTCGTTATTCTTCGTACAGAAGTCTAAATGCTGGGCATTATTTTTCTACGCAGAGATTCTATCGTATGACCGTTTTCATATTCTTTCGACTTAGTAAGACCTCAATAATGCGAACCTCTTTAATCCGAAAACCTCAGTTACTCGCAGCTTGGTTATTTTATACAGCTTACTTTTTTCCCCCCTTCCTTTTCGCGATTTCAATAATATGCTGTCATAATTCAGCTATATAAGAGGCCTTCCAAATAAAAACACTTTTATATTAAATGGCTGCATAGAATTGTTTATTTAATGTGAGTAACGAAAAAAAAATGGTTTGTCAGTAGGTGCAGTTGGTTAAATTGATTTTGATGAAGCATTTTAAATATAGTTAGTTTCGTTATTACTCGTTATTTGTTACTCGGTTGGCCCTATTTTGCACACGCGCTTAACTTTTTCATAAACATTTTTTTGTAATGGACAAAATCAAATTAAATCGAAGTTTTTAGTTTTAATGATGATGGCTTCCACTTCTTCTAAACGATAAGCATGTCATGTTCCCTCTGCGTGAAAAATATAGTATCGGAAAAATAGAAATCAGGAATATTAAGAAGAAGTCCTGCAAAGCGTGTAGAGGAACAATTTTTAATGTGTTCTAAGCTTTTTTGTTACAGACGCTTTAAATTATGGAGCAGTTTTAAATTTTCAGATTCTTGCATTCTGCATTTAGCAGAAAATTTTTTCATGGTGCTGGGGAAGTTGTACTTGGAAACCACAATCCTCATCAAAACTTAATTAAATTCCTAACTATTTTAAACAGTTTAAGAATTAATGTTTCCTTGTAAACTAGGCTTATTTTTTCATGAGAAAATTTTATAAGGAAAAACTAGTGATTTTTCTTTTTTTAATCTGAATTCTGAGACGGCAACACATTTCGCTTAGGTGCAGAGAAATTGATTGCAAGCGTAGATTCTACAGAAATCTCTTGAAGTTTCATAGTGTTCCTGAGAAAGAAAGTGAGAACGTGACATCCGCATTTGTATAGACCACGCCAACTCTTTGCTAACTAAAATAGTTCGAAGTGACCAACGCCCATTGCACGCGATCCCCCAAAACGCTAACCCGTTTTACGCAATAAAATCTTTCACAGTGGGGATATTTAAGGTACGGCGGAAAAAGGAGTGTGGTTTTTATTTTGTTTTGTGGTCAATTTATACAAAAATCGAAATGAATAATAACACGATAAATGCGCGGAGAAAATAGCTACCACGTGACTCCTTCTGCATTTTTCGTTCCTAAAAGGGGAATCTTCTGTTTTAGAATAAACACTACAGCAAGGTTTATAAAAAGCCACACTTAAGTAGTTTATTTAAGAACCGAAAGTTAGTAAATAGATATTTAAATCGGAAGCAGATATGTACAACGTTTTTAATTCATGCATGGAATACAAAGTATGTTGGAGGTTTATATTTATTGCAAAACGTAATTCTTAGGCATCAGTTTGGAGCCTGCTTGTTCCGGTTATTATTAACTTTGAGTAGAGCTACTATTTATTTCATATTCATGCTTTTTATTAACATTTGCTACGCCACTATTTTTAATCGGAATAAAGCTATTATAATAAGGCTAATATTAGTGTGTTTTTTCTACATTTTAGACACACGTATCTGGATATGAACAGTTTTGCTATTTTAACAAAATCGAGACCTATCACACGAAATAATATGTTTTTTTTTTTTAAATTTTATTTCATTTACTATTACATTGTGGGTTTGTGTAATGTTGAGCATGAGGTTTATTTTTTACTTTGTTTTTGATTACATGATTCTTTGGATGAGGATTCGTTTTGTTTTGTGTAATGTATAGCAGGTTTATTTCTTACATTGTTTTCGATTACATGCTTGTTCTGTGTTCTGATGAAGAGATGTTTTGCGTAATGTTGAGCAGGTTTATTTCTAACATTGTTTTCGATAACACGATTGATCTTACGAAGAATCGTTTTGCATTTTGAGTTGCATCCAGATCCAAGTATTTAATAAAATACAGTAAATCCAGAAAAATGCAAAAACAATTATAAAAATCCACTTAATTCAGCTACAATCTGATAGCAATTAACGATGAAAAATTAAAACAATGCGCATCAATAAAATAATTTAATGAAACCTTTTTTTTAACCTAAACCTCACATTATATTTTACATATAACTAATTAATCTGTTCAGACTTTACAAAAAAATGCACACATAGAACAGTAATACTAAGATTAGCATAGTTATTTATTTATAGTCATTGTCACAAAGAGTCATTTGTAGGTTTTAAAATAACGCATGGGAAAAAAATTGTAGAAAAAAGTAAATTTCATGCGACATTTTTATGTGGAAGAGATGTGTATCTTGAAAAAAGAAATATTGTGCTGACTAATCAACACAGCTGTTCCATATTCAAAGTGCATAAAATTTTTCATAACTATATGCGTATGAAGCTATGTAGGTCAGATAAATCGCATGTTAAGGCTGAGAAATTTTTATTGTAACAATCTGCTGGGTAAATATTGTTTTCTTTTGCAGGTTCATAAAAAATTCTCCATAGCTTGGATCTGATTTATTAACCTTGTTTAAACTGTTGAATTTTTTTCTTACATAGTATAGAAATTACAATCATGAGTTAGAGTTGGAAAAAATGATCAACATATGCTTCTCTTATATTATAAATTTCTTATAGCTCAGACGGACCAAATTGCATTTCATTAAAAAAAAATTTATTTTATAAAAACACCTTTAAAAAAATCTTTCAATGAAAAAAAACATCAGTTTTTTTTATCTTTTACTTTTACATTCCTTATATTTTAATCTATTTTACTAGTGGAGGGTTTTATTTTCTTAAAAGAATGCATGTTTATTCAGAGAAAATAAGTTATTATGTCTGATTTTGTAACTTAAAATAGCATCAGCACTAACAAGTTAGCATGTATATGGTAAGACTCGAGAACCATTAGGATTAAGCTCTATAGCTCGAAAATCTAGTCATTATATTACAAATTAAAATGGTGTTCATCTTTTTTCGCCCTTTACATTGTTAATATTTGCTTTAAGGGCAACTAAATTATTTAAATGTTTCTTTTAAAATAAACTCCCGAAATGTATGCGAAACATAGGACTTTAAAAAACAAATGAACTTAAAAGTTTCCCTGTTTTTGAAAGATTGATAAAGATTTATTATAATTAAAAATAATTGTTTAAAATCATAATCAAAACAGCTGGATTATGAATAAAGAATTCCAAGATTGGAAAGCTGAAAAAAATTTGTAAATGATCACAATATCCAATACTACCAACATTTTTCTATAAATTAGAAAGCTTTGCCATTTTTAAAATTTTAGTTCTTATCTTAAATATTTAAACACTGGTTACTAAAATTGAAACGCAAATGCAGATCATATGACATTTTTTTCCCAAAGTTTTCACTTATATTTCACACACGTGGAACAGCTTAATACGTCAATTTCTCCAACGCAACAAAATACAAATTGGCAACATAGAAACTGATATTTTTAATACTTAGAAGTCCATTAAATATTTTTTAAGCATCATATATGATGAAGCCACTAAACAAAGAGAAGGGAAGGCAAAAAGAATGGGTGCATCCTAACCTACTACGCTTTTAGTAATTGGACGCGGTGCTCTACTCATAATGCAGCCGTTCTCACATTGTATTTAATGATCTATTAAAAAGTAAGAATAATGATTTCGCCACTATCATCTTGCACTCTATGAATTGTATAACGATTCTGAAAAACCCATGACAATTAAGAATGTTTAATCTTAAATTTTGAAAAAAAATCTATGAAAGTTATTCTACTAGGTTTTGCAATCAATATATATATATATATATATATATATATATATATATATATATATATATATATATATATATATATATATATATATATATATATATATATATATATATATATATACATATATATATATATATATATATATTATCTTCCATTATTTAATAAAAAAGAAACATTAACTTGTGCATCGTTCTCTTTAATTCTGAATACCGTGTATCATCGTGTGACGTGAAATTAATTTCTGAATGAAACAAATGATTTTTGGAACAACTTCATTTTTTAAATTTTTAAAGGAAAGAAAAAGAAAAAAAAAACACTAAATTATATGCTACTTTACGTTTTATGTACTTTTGTAATTGAAAACATCAAAGGAAAACTTATAATCGGAAATACTTTCCTTTTAAGTTTTGAATATCATGCTGCATCGTATGTTGTGAAATTTATTCTATTGCTCTTGATATTTTTTTTTACTACTCCTTGTGATGTATTACTTTCTTTTATAATAACATAGATATGGATGAATTATTTTCATGATTCAGCACCATTTTTTCAATAGAAATTTAATGAAAGTTGCTGTAATAATTTTGAATAGTTTTCAGACTTCAATGCACTATATTTAAAGAAAACTGAGTTATCTTAAATATGGAATATCATCTTTAAAACTAATAAAGTAATTAATAATGGTAATTAATTAAATAATTATTTAAAATGGCTTAGAATAAATGTAATGAGTTTTTCATAAGAAAATTTTTAGAAATTTTTTTAAAAAATTTTCTTAAGAAAACAATTTTAATCAGATTTATAGTTGTTTTCTATTGTAGAAGCAGCGTTTGTTATAAAAATCTGTGTAAAATTATTTCGAAATATAGGAACAATAATACTGTTTAACAATTTTATGTTTTGTGTTAAAAATCCAATTAATGTTGCTTTGATTGTAGATGATTTTGCCAACTAAATTTTCATTTAAGAAATAAATAACAAAAATTGAATTCTATTTGAGCCTCATACGTGCAGTGCATGTATACTATATATTGATAAAGGAATATGAATAAATGCCTGTAAGAAATAACAAGAAAGACAAAATTAATCTATAATGGTTATTCTATAACAGTCAGAACAAAAATAAAACTAATGAGTCAGCAATGAGAATGGCACCTTAATCTTGAAGTATGAAATATCGTATTTTACTACTTTTTTATTAATTAAAATATTGAGTTTAATAAATACCTGTAAATTAATGTAAATACGCAAATTTAAGCGATGTCGAAATAAATTACATAATGCATAAAAAGGAATAATGATTTTCCCATAGAGAAGCAAAATCATTCTATGATGTAGTAATAAAACAAAAACATAACTAATTGTCAGTTCTGAAAGTGAAAAAGAAATGTTTTCTTCTTGACAAATTTTAATTTTAATATTTAAACAATAGATAAAGTAAAACGTATCTTACAATATTTTCTAAATATTTTAATTTATTATCCGTAAATTAGTGTAAATATACGAGTTTAAGAGATGATTAGATAAAATAAATAATGTATAAAAGGAATTATACTTTTCTATAGGAGAAAAAAATATTCTACTATGTATTCATAAAACTTTGAGGAGTAAAAAAAAAAAATTTTTTTCCAGAAAATGTAGTATTTCAATTTTATACGAAATAAAAAACCCTAAATATTTAATAACTTCTTTTTTAAATATTGTTTTTTAAAACATACAAATAAATAAATATAAATACACGAGTTTATACAATTGAATTAAATTATGCATTAAAGGTATGTACCTTTTCCCCTTGAATATAAATTCATTCTAAAAAGTAATCATAGAACATTCATATAATAGTCATCATTAAGAATGAAAAAAATATTTTTTCGAAAAAGGAACTATTTTATTTTTAGACGAAGTAAAAAAAAGTAAGTATTTTATAATTTCTTTATTAAATATTCTATTTAAAAATATATAAATAAATATAGATATACGAGATTAAACGATGGCTAATTGAATTACATAATACATAAAAGGAATAATATTTTCCCATAGAAAGATTAACTCTTTCTTCAATCTTATCGTTAAACAAAAATAAAGCTGATAATCATTTTTGAGAATGAAAAAAATTAGTTTTGCGAAAAATGAAATATTTTAACTATATGCAAAACTATTTAAATAGTAAAACAAAAACTAAGAATTTCATAAATTATTTATTTAATATATTTAACAATATATAAATGAATGTAAATACGCTGGTTTGAGTCTAATTGAAGTGGATAATGCGCAAAAAGAATAATATTTTCTCGTAAGAAGACAAACTCCTACAATGTTATGATAGAGCAAAAATAGAAAAAACTAATGGTCATCTTTAAGTGATGACTAATTGGATTAAATAATGCATAAAAAGAATAATATTTTCCCTTAGGAAGACAAACTACTTCTACAATGTTAACATAGAAAAAAATAAAACTAATAGTTATTTTTGAGAATAAGAAAATTATTTTTCTGAAAAATGAAAATTTTTAACGTTTTACGAAATATTGAAAACTAAACTTTTTTTTATTATTAGATACTGTATTTAAAATATATAAATGAACTTAAATACACGGGTTTAAGCAATGGCTAATTGAATTAAATTATGCATAAAAGGAATAAGAAAGGTAAAGGAATAAGGAACTCCTTCGACAATGATAATCATAGGACAAAAATAAAACTAATAGTCATCTTTAAGAGTGAAAAATTTATTTTTCCAAAAAATGAAATATTTTAATATTTTATACGAAATAAAAAAAAAAAACTAAGAATTTTATAACTTTTTTAATTAAATACTGTATTTAAAAATAGATAAATAAATGCTTATACACGAGTTTAAGTGTATTAACATAATTGTAACTAATTGAATTAAATAATGCATAAAAAGAATAATATTTTCCCATAAAAAAATTAACTCCCTCTACAATGACATCATAGAACAAAAATAAAACTAATAGTCATCTTTGAGAGAGAAAAAATTGTTTTACCGAAAAACACAATATTTAAACTTTATACTAAGTAAAAATACTAAGAAAGCAATAAGTATTTTTTAACTTCAAAATTACATTCTGTATTTAAAAATTCATAAATAAATGAAAACACACGGGTTTAAGCGATGGCAAATTGAATTAAATAATGCATTAAAAGAATAATATTTTCCCATAAAAAATTAACTCCCTCTACAATGATATCATAGAACAAAAGTAAAACTAATAGTCATCTTTGAGAGAGAAAAAATTATTTGATCGAAAAACATAATATTTAAACTTTATACTAAGTAAAAATAATAAGAAAGCAATAAGTATTTTTTAACTTCAAAATTACAATCTGTATTTAAAAATTTATAAATAAATGAAAACACACGGTTTTAAGCGGTGGCTAATTGAATTAAATAATGCATAAAAAGAATTATATTTTCCCATAGGAAGACATACTCCTTCTACATTGTTATTATAGAATAAAAATAAAACTAATAGTCATCTTTGAGAGTGATTTTTTTTTTCTTTTGAAAAATGAAATATTTTAAGTTTGCATGAAGCAAAAAAGAAAAAAAACAATAAGTCTTATTGTTACTTTTAAAAAAAATTCTTGTGCAAGCGGTAGGTAAGAAACTTCAAAGCGTTACAAAGCCTCCCCATTAAAATCTAGTCAAGTTAATTTTTCGTGGTTTTCATATTTAACCATGGCCTTGCATTTTCACCCTTTAAACCTTGTCTACTTCACATTATATATGAGAGAACGATGATACTCTGTTTTGAGGGCCAGTTCGGTAACCATAGCGATAGTCTGATACTTGGCGCCTGTTACTACCATAGTACACGGCCAACCAAATTAGCTAGTGACCTTTAACAATAAAGATTAGTTAAACAAGTTAAAGGTAAAATTGTTTCTCCAGCGATATATTCTTTTGTTTTGTTGTAGCAGACTTTTGTTATTTTTTGTTTCATATTTAAAACATGCAGAAAGCGTTCTGACACCTCTGATATATTTTTAGTGGACTATAGTTTCGTTAGATTACGTTCTGTCAAAGTTCCAAGGTTATTTTTAGGGTGGAGATATTATTTTATTTTTGAATTACGAGGGTAAAAAATAGAGATTAGGAAGAGAATGTTATAGGGTAGTTTACAATGCAAACACTTGTTTCACACGCGAATTGCGTCACGCGAGATTTATTTAGTTTCTGAAATAATCGAATATCTCATCAGTTCGTTAAAGCAGTAGTGAGTTAATACAATTTAGTATACATTTATGCTGTTCTATTAATTAAAGACATTTTAATTTAATTAACATTTTATTAGAAAAGTTGCACTATCAGCATATAAAATTGTTTAAAAATTGTTAATAATGATACAAGGGCTCAATTTGAGATTATGTTGTTATATTACAAGGGTCAATTTGTTATTGTTTGTGGTTTCAAACCTCTAAACCAAAGGAGTAGAAAACAAAAGGAAACTTAACGATTTCTGCGAATTACATTTTGGACCATTGTGCTAAAATGCCGTTTCCAATGGTATAAAAATTAAAATAACCCTTTTATTAAGTTAGCCTCATATTTTTTAATATGTAATCACCGTAAAACATCTGATATTAAAAATGGAATAATAAAATGAATTGAACATTAATCTTATTATTTTCTAGTGGTAAATTTTGACTTTGTTTAATGAATAGTTTGAATTAATTTGTATTGTGGCCTAATTTAAAATAGATGAGTAGAAAGTTTTTGAAAAAAGTCGTTACCGAAATTCAAAATTTGAGATCTGCTCATAGAATAAGTAATCGTTTATATAGTTTATTATTTAAATTTTTGCATAATTTTTATAATAGCAATTGACAAGGCAAGAAAAAACGCAAAACAAAGAACGTGTGTTAAAATTTATACGGGTTCTTCCACAAAGTTCATTCTAATTTGCATAATACTATGCAAACGCTTAAT
Source organism: Parasteatoda tepidariorum (assembly GCF_982258835.1). Lineage (NCBI taxonomy): Eukaryota > Metazoa > Arthropoda > Arachnida > Araneae > Theridiidae > Parasteatoda > Parasteatoda tepidariorum. Next base: position 55,095,720 of record NC_141765.1, read on the forward strand.
ACTTCTTATACAAACACCAATCGTGCCAAAAGGGACCACGTCAATAACTAACAAAAATCAGATAAAATACCTAAGTCGTTTAATTGCTTATAACCTCTTTGGTCTAAACATTAAAGCCCAAGCCAACATACATAGCTTGTGGTAGTATTAAGCATGCTATGCATAGTAATCTAGGTTTTTTTCTTCCAGTAACATAGCAGGAAATGAAACGGTTTAGATGCAATATGTCACCATTGCAACTATTAAATTGGTGACTTTTAGCAGTATACCTACGAAATTAAAAATAAACTCTTTTAGATCTCCTCAATAATTTTCATGGCAAGTATTTGGTGATGGAAGGATGTAGAATTTAACCAATTAAATAAGTGGCCGGAATTAATTTTTTAAACATTCATTTGCAGAGTACCTACCTCTTGTGATAAGTTTCCAGCTAAAAATCCTCAGAATTATTGACAAACAACGACAAAAATGTATTATTTGCTAATAAACAAGAAAAAATCCATTGTTTCACCTTTTTAATAACGTTATCTTTAGCAGAAGTTATTATTTTTTTACACTTATTTGCAGAGTACCTCTTGTGAAAAGCTTCCAGCTGAAAATCATCAGATTATTGATAAAGAACTACAAAAATGCTTTATATGCTAATAAACAAATAAAATTCCATTATTTTAATTGTTTCATAACGTTAACGTTAGCAGATATTAAATTTTTAGATATTTATTTGCAGAATACCTTGTGTGATATGTTTCCGGCTAAATAGCATCAGGATTATTGACAAGCAACCACAAAAATGTTTTCTTCTTGAATGAACAAAAAAAAAAAAAAAAAAAAAAATCCCCTGTTGCAACTGTTTAATAACGTTTTTAAGGGTATAGATCAATCGTCACAGAAAACATCGTAGAAACTGATAAGTAACCAAACATCAGACAGATTGATGTTCCAATGTTATTGACTCTTCAGAATTCTTTTTTAAATTTAAAAAGAAGCATTAGCAAGTATTTTATGAAACAGCAAAATATACATCATTTATGCTAATTTTAATTTCGTTTTCAAAATTGGCTCGTTCAATTTTTTTCGAAATTATTATTATTTTTTGAAGTGTAATGTATATAGTTCGTGGTGTAAATAATTCCAATTGAAAAAAAGCATTCAATTTATTTTTAATTTATTTTGTATTTCCCTTTTACACAAAGAAATTTTTTTTCTTTAAAACAATTAAAATATTAAATAAATATACATGTTAAAAATATTTAAGAAGCAATTTTAGTTTTTGGGAGAGATACTGAATTTTTTAATACTGAAAAGTTTCTGAAATTTACTGAAAAGTTTCTGAAATTTTTTGAATTTCTCAAGAAATACTTAAATGATTATTTTGTTACTTTAGATGTACTTCATACGATAAGCGATATCGAGCAATAAGGTTTAGAACTTTCAGAGGTTTCAGGGACCAATAATAAATTACGAAGGGAAACAAGTATTTTTGAACACCCTGTTCCAGAAAATTAACCAATAAGCTTACAACTTATACCGATTACTTTGATTGCTATTCGTAATAACTGCATGAAATTTCATAAACCGAGCCTGAATGACTATGCTGATATGAACATTTTTATAAAAAACTAATTTTTGTGTCTTACGTTTTTTTCTTTTTTGCTATACTTTAAAAAAGAATTGATAAAAAGTTTTTGAGCAATTTAAAAATAACTACAAAATTATTGTTTTGAAACTTGAAAAACATTCGTTAAAAAATACACAAGCTATGAGTATTTATAGTAGTTCTTTTATACTGGGCATGCGAGAAAAAAATTTAAAAAATCCCTTTTTAAAATTTTGTAGAGAATTGTATTTGGCAACTAATAAAAAAAATTTGATTTGAATATATTAAAAATATAAGGAGTTTCAAGCAATTTCCTTAGTAGTTTTTGTACTTTTTCAAGGAGAGCTCAAAATGATAAGCGGTTTTCTGCACATTTTATTTCGTACTATTATACAGGATTTATTAAGAAAGACACCTGCATTGTAAAGATCATCCTCCATAAGAGAACGTTTTGTTTCACCTGTCTTTATTCCTTTTACTATCACAGTTAGGTTTCCGAAAAATGGTGGCAAGGTATTATAATCTGATAATAAATTTTGTATTACGGTACAAAATAAAATTTACAGAAATCCCGTTATCATTTTGAGCTCTCTTTTATAATAACTGATTACAAACTTTAAAAACAAATTATAATACCTTGCAATAATCTTACGGAAATATAAATTTGTTTCCCTCATGCGCAGTTTAAAAGAACTACTTTAAATGCTCATATCTTGCGAGTTTTTTTTAAAAAAAATTTCAAGCTTCAAAACAATAATTTTTTAATTATTTTCTAATTGCTCAAAAATTTTTATTTAATTTTATAGACTAAATTTAAAGTTATGGCAAAAAAAAAAAAAAAAAAAAACGTAAGACAAAAAAATATTTTTTTTATGAAAATGCCCATAGCTTCATAAATATTTAAGCTAGGTTTATGAAATTTTATGTAGTAATTGAAAATAATAACCACAGTAATCGATATAAGTTACAAGCTTATAGCTTGATTTTCTAGCATAGAGTGTTCAAAAATACTTGCTTTCCTGCGTAATTTATTGTCAGTCCCTGAAACTCCTGAAAGATTTAAACCTTATTTTCACATGGATTAATTACATCTAAAGTAACAAAATAAACCTCTAAGTTTTTCATGAGAAATTCAAAACAATTTCAAAAACTGTAACTTCCATTATTGTAGGGTAGTGTATGTGTGTATACAGTACGTTTTATACTATACCAAACAAAACAAAGATAAAAAAAAATTAGTTTCTCGATCCTTGCATTTTTTTACTTACAAAACATAAACTGTTTTTTACCGAAACAATTCAAAAGTAATTTACCCAAATTTAATTGCCAGTATAAGAAAAGAAAAAAACAATTATATATTTATTTACTTATTTATTTAGTTATTTTTAGCCCAGTAAAATATTTGAATGAAGATCGACCTGGCATTTAAGCTAAATAAATAAGACTTACATGTGTAACATGCTTTTGTAAGTGAAAGCTTTTTTTTCTTCAGAAAATGGCAAGACTGTTTCAATACTGAGTCCAAGGCTTTCAGATCCCCTTGCTGCTCCAATAGAGATTGATATCTAAAAAAAAAATAAGCAAATAAATAAATAAATAAAAATAAAAAATAAATAAATATATATATAAAAAATAAAAATAAATAAAAAAATTAATAAATCCATCGTAAAAAAATCAATATTAAATATTAAAATACAGCTTTGAGTCACAGATGTTGAGTTGAAGAATAAATTTAAAAAATTCTAAATGCTGCACATTTACTTTGGGAACGAAAATTTACATTGCAAAACAAACAAATTTTTAGATCACTTTAAACTTTACAAATTTAAATGTCATGATCTCTGATAAGAGCGGAACGGATCAAATAGTTCTTGTGAAATAAATATACGTTTTATAAGTATTTTCAATTCAGAAACTTGTTGACTGATTCCTTCAAATTTTGTACATAGTAAAAAAAGGACATCAAATTTGCATTTTATATTTAAATTTATCTGGTCAAAATGAAGTTGGTGTTTTAACAAATTTGTTGCTATTAATAGCCAAAATTATTGAAATTTTTAGTGAAAATTATTTAATAAATTATTTATATGAAGTTGAACAGGTTAAATTAAATTTATATAGAATCATAGAATCATTGTACAGTAAAATGTATCTTTTATTTATGAGAGAAATACCTAAAATAATAAAATAGAGAACATTTCAAGAAATTGTACGGTTAAAAAAAGTAACATACCTATCGCTTATCATGAAATAATTACAAGGCGCGAATGAAAAATTTGTAGTTTTCTTATGATTGTTTCAGGAAAGTAAAAGAAATAAATGAAATAAAATAAAATACTCAATAAATAAAATAAAATGAAATAATAAATAAATAAAATATCGTCAACCCGTATGAGCCCCCTTTTTTTGTTTCCATGTATATATTCGTTAATGAAAACTTGTAAACAAGAATATTTTTCCATCAGACGTTTTTAATCGGGCAGGTAATGCTTCCGAAAATGTTGAATTGTATGATTAAAAAAAATGGAAAACTATTACCACGCATTGACATTTATGGCACATGGACTAAAGTTGACTAAGATGAACATTGTTTATTTTTGAAACATTAAATATTATGAAGAAAAAAGTTCATTATACATCAAAGAACTTTTACTCTACTGCTTACTTCATATACATTGCTTGATTTACCTTTTTAATTCTTAACAACTTCTGAATTTCCTTACCAAATGAAAAGTTTAATTTATTTTCCTCAAACGAAATTCTTAGTTCTTCAATACTCGACAGATGGCAGCATGAGCAGTCGTGTGTTAGCTTAGTTTGAAAAGTTTTCAAGTTTACATGATGTCAAGTGTAACTACATATGTAACTACGTATTTTTTCTTTACAAAAAAGGAAAAAAGAAGGAAGGAAAAAAAACAAAACACTATTCCATTATGAGAGAAATACAGTTTAAATTACAACTAAGAACGGAGACGTAAGTAAAAAAAAAAAAAAAAAGTATTACATTATTTGAAAAAATAATATGAATAAGGCCACTTTTTAGGTGTTATTATGAGCAGATTTAACATCGGAAGACTTTTGTATTAAATGAACTGCTGTTGAAAATAATGATTAAAATTAAATGGCTCTGAAAAAATAAATTCTATCTAATTTGATTGGTAAGGGGCATTACATTGAAATTTAAACTAGGTCACAAAAAAAAGGAAAAGAATTTATTATATTTTTATATTTTTTTGTCAAAAACTAAAAAACACGCAAGATTTCATTCAAGATTGCACATTATTCAAGCCTATAACTTGCCGTTATTTTTAAAATTTGAAACATTTACATGAATGACTCTTGTCACGATAGAAGCAAAATTATTTTTATAAATTTGATAAGATTTTAATACTATAGTTCAACGCAATAGCAAATCTCAAAAGTAGTAATGACAACGAAAATTTTATTCTTTTTCCGTCATTTTCAAGGCGGAGTTAATAAAGCATGCAAGAAAGTAAAAAGATGCAAGTACACGTCGATCATTTTTGACAAATAATCATAAAATAAACTGATGACTTGGGCAAAAATGTTTCATGCAATGCCCATATAAAATTTGATATGTTAAAAAAAAAAAACTAAACGCTGTGTAATAATATTTAAGATTCATACTAACTTTATCAAATATATTTTAAACATTATATCAAGATTGATATATTTAATAATATTTATTTTGGTATAATATAATTTTTATTATATAATATAATGTTCATTATGATATAATAATAATATTTTTTCAGATTAATATAATAAATATAATTAAATTAAATGTTAGTTAAATATATTTTTAACATATAATTTTCATTTCGGTTCATTTAGAAAAAAATTAGTTATATTAATTGAATTACTTTTATAATAATAACAATAGTAATTATAATACAATAAGTAATTGTTATTAAACATAATTAACAAATAAAACAGCATGAGAATAAGTATTATTAGATTATAATAAATTCAATAACCAGCAATTTTTTTTTTACCCACATTTAAAGATTTTATTTACAGTTTCATTTTGATAATTTTATTTAAAATATATATAACTTATATATCAAACCCTAATTTATGGCTGAATGTAGGGGGATAATAGGAAGTAAAAATGTAAAAATGGCGATGTAGATGTAAAAGGGATTTTCTTATTCTTTATAAGACACACAGCTTTTAATAATATAAATTAAGCAAAACAATCTTATTAGATCTGATTCATTGCTAATCATTGAAGTTGATAACGAGTTTTGTTGAATTGTTTAAATTTTATAGATTACTTTATATTTGTTTTAAAAAATATCTCAAACTAATTAATGGTTAAAAACCTTGTCACTTTATTTAATTGAATGTTAGGCAATCAATACAGTCGTAAGGCCTCTCGAAAAGATGTTACAAAACCACATTTCCAGAAGCCATATAAATGAATAAACAATTCTGAATGGAAAATTGTTTTACTTCGCGTAGCCGTACCAAACATTCTTAAAGAATAAAAAAATTGTCCCAAGTAAAACATATAAACTTATTTCCAATAGAAAAATATATCTGCAATCTATAAAAACATAATTAAATTCATCAAGTAAAATACAATGTCTGCAATATATAAAAATATAATTAAATCAAATAGAGATCTTATTGTTCAGGATAAGTAACTTTAGTACCTAAACTCTTACAGTTCAGTTTTAAAAAAGAATAAAGAAAGTTAATTAAAAAACACCTATATATATTTAAATTGATTTTAGCTCTTATTTTTCATAAAATTAGCACAAGAAAACATTTCTCTTAGTATAAATATTAAAGGAATAATATATTTTTTTTTAGAAAAAAAGAATATAATATGTTTAAGTTTCTCTTTTTATTTTCCGTCGCAACATCTTACAGGTCGTTTCACAAAAAAGGTAAAAGCGTAATAAGTCTGATGTGTTTAAAAAATGTTTGAATTCAAAACTAATTAAATTAATTACTTAGAAAATGATTAGTATAATTAGCACTGATAAGATCTCATAATTTCAGTCTAAAAGATGTTTAAAACAGCCTTAAATTTCTTTTTAAAATTAATTGTTATATACATATAAACTATATTTAGTACTACTAGCAAATGGAGTAAGCATATTTATATTTATAATTTTCGCAATATTAATGTGAATAATTTTGTTCTGAAACATATGCTCTCACTTATAATACTTTTCTTCCAGATTCTGAATTTTGTAGTTCAGAGTCAGGTAATAAATAATTATCAAATTCTGCCATGTTTCACGGTGTTTTTTTTTCTTTCACAATTTGTTTTTTAGATTTTTTTAAACTTTAAAACAAGTAAAACATTTCTTAGAATTAGTTTTTAAATTCAATACTCACACAATATTATCTAAAACTCAAACATTTTGTAAAATCCTCTTTAACATAATTTTTTATTATTTTTTATAAAATACTTGATTTTAGTTACTATTGTGTAAGTATTGAGTTTAAACAGTCAATTCAATTTTTCTTATTAAAACTAGAAAAAATAAAATAAAGGATAAAAAGAGATTTAGGCATGCATATAGTAGATCTTTAAGCAAAGCGAAGAGGCGTCATAAAAATTGTTTTCTTTTGAAGCTCTTACGTCAGGGAAAATAAAGCCGCAGCTTGAGCCGCTTAAACTTGAATAAAAGCTTTCATTTTAAGCAATATACACATTGCTGAAAAGAATAGTCTCATCCATAAAACGGACAATATAAAAATATAACAAAATATCAAGCTTTTTTTTAAAAATCGCCAATTTGGCTAGATTTTTTTCATGGCGGCAATTATTAAAATTAACAAAAAAATTCTCAATTTGTGTATATTTTTATGACCTCAAATGATGCAACGTTGTGGTAATTTTTCAAGTATTAAAAAATAGATCACAAGCGCTTTTCCTTTTCACAAAACTATTGTTTGTCTTCATATTGACATTTTGCTTTATTTTTATTATTAGCATAGATAGCGCTGGTTAGAGGACAAAATTTAACCTAACAATCACGCATACCTGTTAAAAACTCGCAACAATTATTTAAGTAGCGTATTATTCTCCCCTTTTTTTTCTTCCAAAAAATTGCATTTGGCGGCATAGCCTTTGAAGAACAGTCTTAAATATGTTTGTTTTAGTACTGATAATATAAAATATACATTGAGATAAAAAGTATGGTTAAAACTACCACAATAGGGGGGAATTTAACGTGTTCCTGGATCTACGGGAGCACCAAATCGCTCGATAATTTTTACCGAAACGCTTAGTAATTATTTTAGTAAAATTGACAATAAAATATGGTTTTATTATATGAGATAAAATTTGGTAAATGATACATTAGAGCAGGGGATAAAAACCTGTTATTTAGTTAAATTTACTTTTCAGTTCTGAATTTTTTATTAAAGGAGTAGTAATAAAAGTTATAATATTGAAAATCAGAATTTCCGATAAACTGTTACCATATGAACAAAAAAACTACAAAATTAATGGTTTAAATCCATATATTTTGGTTTTATTACCCAGATTCTTATTTTTTTTTAAAAATGTCAAAACCATGTCTAAAAAATGTCAAAATTATAGTACTTATTATCACACAATTATAAGTAAAATATGCAACACTGGAAAGAAAGTTCAACCGAATAAATGTTTATTTTTTTTGTCATGCTTTAAGGTATTATGATAAATGATATCAAAAAAGTATCACGATTAAGGCATCATGATTTTATCAAATTTACCAAATTTCCCAACGTTTATCACACACATTATAAAAACATACTTTATTGTTAATTTTACCTAAATCATAACCACAGTGCTTAAATAAAAATTATCGAGCCTTTGAGTGTTCTCATATAGCCAAAAACACTATAAATTTCACCATACTCCAGTAGATTTGACCATGCTTCTTTCTCAGTGTATTATATTAAAGAAATATATATATAGTTGATTATTTATTGGATGAAATTTACACTTAGTAAACGTCTCAACGAAGTTTAGTGGTATTTAAAAATCTGAGAGCATAAAAAACAGTAACAAAAACTTAGGTTAGAGATATTAGCTTAATACATTTCTGCACAACTAGAAATAATATTTCTTTAAAGCACTATTCCATTAAATTCCCTTTATCGCAGTATTCAAAATTGTGTCATTTTGTTTGTCTACAAGAAAAATGTTTTAAATCTAACTAAAATACAAAATTTTAACTAAGTTAATCACTTTCATTTATCAAGGTATTTATTAAATCAGCAATTTATACTCAGAGAGTGCATTATAAAAAAGAAAAACAAATCACGTTAAGAAAAAATTCAAATTAGAAGTCAATAAAAGTTTGATGAGACATAATTGAAAACGTAAGTTACCTTAATAGAACACAAATTAACTTTCTGTATCTTAGCAACATGACAAGGGAAATCGAATCTTTTCTGAACGTTAATAAGATTCAAGAAGAGTGCTTTAGTTTTTTTTTTTCTTACTGATTTTATCTTAAATTGAAAAAATGCTAATCAAAGTAAAGGAGAATAGGTTGTTTCGTTAAAGTTTAACATATTGAAGAGCTACTAAGCATCTTTGGTGACAAAAATTGAGACTATTTCATTAATTTAATTTATTTTTTGTTTATTTCGACTTTTATTGAAGGAGATGGAAATTAGAAATTACGTTTAATTTACAATTATAATGTGATAAAAAAATATATCAAACAAAACTGAAACAATATATACATAAATATTTCATCTAAAACTCTATCTGGAATGAGCATATACTTAGGAAGTGGTGACAATTATAAAGCTTCATGAGCAAAAAATTTAATGGATTGTGAATTTTTTCAGATTAACTTTCACATTTTAGTTCAATTCTTGTGGTTGAATGTAGAGCAAGCATACAGCAATATCTTTTAACATGTGCAATTTTACATTTGTTGTTCTTCATTTTTCTATAAAAACATCAAAACACAGCGTTCAGGTTGCTTGGCCACTCTATTCTCCAGATTTTAATCCTTGTAACTCATTATTGTGGGGAAATATTAAGTAAAAAAGATATGCAAATAACTTTTAAACAGTAGTTTAAGTCATTAAAAGCATCAATATCAGCGAGCTTCGCAGAATTTTGCGTATCGAACTTAGACGAACGTATTTACTTTTACTTTTAAATTTTGCATAAAATCTTTGAGCTCAATAGTTATTGAAAAAATATTTCTTTTATTATACATTTCTCAATAGTTGTAACCTTGTATATTGTATAACGCGCAAAATAAAAGTAATAATAATTTTAAAAAACGGATAATCATTATAACTTTTAATTTAATGATCAAATTCTCTCGTAGAAATCCCTCTTTTAGTGTTTCGAGCTGTTTCGAGAGTCTAAACTCAAATAGGCTATATAATTTTGAAGATATTTTTAACTACGAAATAAGATACAAAAACGCATTTTTTGGACAGATTTAGGTATTTGACCATTAAAATCATTCGAGTATGAATTCAAAAGTCATTAAAGTGTTGAGTTTTTTTTTTGTTTTCAACACTGGTACATGTAATTTATTCTTTTCTGTACAATGTGTAGTCTTAGAACAAATATAAGTTCATAGCATAGAGAATTTATAAGCTAAGTCGACAAAAATATCTTTTCACAATGTATGTATGATACCACTGTCACATTTGAAATAAACTATTGCTACACAAAATACTTTGTTTTAAAAAACTCACAAATTTGATATTTAATTCAAAAATTTTTTAATAATTGCATGAGGCAATTATATTTATTTTATTTGTAAAATGTTTAATGCTATCAAATATTTTCAAATTTTTCTAGGAGAAGATTTGCTGTTTTCTAAAGCTCTGTAAGACATTCATACATAAAGAAAAAAAACCAGATAAAATTACCGTACTGTATGGAAATAACATTTCTGGTGAAAAACATAATTTTTGTTTATAAAACCAAAATATACGGTATTTAAACCATTTACTTAGTAATTTTTGGTTTATATGGCAACGGTTTACCGGAAATTCTGATTTTCAAAATTATAGTTCCTATTACAACACATTTTGTAAAAAAAAAAAAAAAAAAAAAAAAAAAAAAAAAAAAAACAGAATTGAAAAGTAAATTTAACTGAATCAATGGTTTTCCTACCTTACTCCAAGGTATCATGATAAAATTACCAAAATTTAATACACATTATACATAATCACACATTAACCACATTTTACGGTTAATTTTACCAAAATTATTACCAACGTTCTTTGGTGAAAATTACGGAGCTTTTTGGTATTCATATGGAGCTGGAAGTACGGTAGAGTTTATCTTATTCTAGTGGTTTTGACCATAATTATATATATTAATAAAAATTAGTTATATGATAATATTAATAAAAATGTAATTTTACTCTGTGTATAAATTAAATTTTTACAAGATTCTATATTTTTTTGTACTGGATCTAACAATCTATATATTAAGAAATATCAAAACAAGAAATGAAAAAAAAATATTAATAAATCGCAATAATTTTTTTATTCATTAGTCCGATTTTTAGAGCTATTTAATTTACAGGCCAATTATTCACCTGTGTGGGTGATGAAGCGAAAAACGACAACGTATTTAAAATTACAAAAACCATAAAATAAGTTAATATTTCTGTATGGAGTTGCAGGACATTCCGAAAGTGTTGCTGGAATAAAAAAAAGAAAAAACAAAATGCTAGAATATTTTACGCAAAATTTACGCCGTAGAAATAAAATGGACAAAAAGAAATAAAAGAAGAAAAAAAATAAATAAATGAAAACTACAAAAAATGAGTATGTTTTCCCGTACAGGTATATTAAACGTGAATAGGACCCTCCCAAAAGAAATTTCAATCCATTAACTTGTCATTTAAATGGGGGGTTGGGGGACAAAAGTGTGACTCCCCTTACCCCCATGGGACGTGTCCATAAAGCTTTCGGAAGCTGAAAAACAGTAAGTGCAAATTTGTATTTGCTCAGTCTTGGAAAAGCAAAAAGAAAGAAGAGTCCAATTCTTATTTATCTTGTCAGAGAAAAAGAAGTAAAAATAATAAAAGAAAAAAGCTATAACAATAAAAAAGCAAACAGAAAAAGAAAAAAAGGCGAGTGAAGTCACATTTTTTATTGTGTCGCGTCGAATAGTTGCGCAAACATTGTGATTCAGGAAGAAAATAAGCTATGTTTCAGGTATATGTTCTATCAGGTAAAATAATCAATAATATGACCAAAAAGAATTTTTAAATATACAACCTTTATTTTTTTTAAAAAAAAAAAAGTTTAATAGGTCGACTATTTATACTTTCGATCGTGTAAAAATTTTATCCTGATTCTTAACTAGATTTATTAGGCATCATTAATTTGTTTCAAGATTTTGACATTATAAATCGATATTCTGACATCCGAGTATGATATAAATAATTATAAAATATAAGTAACTGATTAATATAACGAAGTGATAAGAAACATCATTATACTTGTATAAAATACGTCATAATCAGATGAAAGCCAAATGTTTTTACGTTTTGGTGTATGAGTTAAATGAAAATTTTATATGGAATCACGCCAAGGGTGTTTGTCGTAGCTCTTTTTTGCCAAGGGAAAAAAACTCAGTTTACGTATCTTAAACTCAAAACAAGGCTTTGATTTCAAACTATTTTTTCTAACTTGCTAAGGAGAAATAAATCTTTTTTAAAACAAACAGACGAATTATTTTAAAAATCATTTCTTTAAACTCGCCAATTTGACCAGATTATTTGATTTCTATGGAATTTATTAAAATCAATTGATTACACTGGGGAACAATTTTTAGTCACTTAATATTTATTCTCTATTGAATGAGATTTTATATTAAATATTAGATACTTATTTATTCCTTTTTTCAAATCTGCAATCAGTTTCTTTCTTAAAACTGCATTTCCATTTCTAGCCTATTTTCTATTTAAATGTACAAGTTTAGAAAGGCTATATATGACAAGGGATCGCGTAAATATAGCAACAAGCTTCTAGAGGAGTTAGGGAACGTAATAAGGATTAAAATTGAATAAGAACCCGTGCCCGAAATAGTCGTCATACATCGCTAGGGGCGCTTTCCTGTTTTGAACTGTTTCTTCGTGTGCTTCTGAACAGATCAGAATAAGGAAGCAACCCTAGTCAACATTTCAGGGCATGGGTTCCTATGCAATTTTAATCCCATTATTAAATTAATTTAATTAATTTAATAATGATGTGCCCTAACTCTCCTAGAAATGGTAGCAACATTTAAGCGACACTCTGTTATAGATAACGCTTTTAAACTTAAACATTTCGACAAAAAACAGACTTAAAATATCATTGAAAAAACCTGTAGCTTTAGGAGCAAAACTATTTTCAGATTTGAAATACCTACACCCGAATGAAACAAGATCAAAAATTTGTGTAAATGCAACAAAAAATTTGTTACTCAGAATAATTTTCAATTTTTGCAAATTTTTATGAGCTCAGAAAATCCAGCGTTGGATTAACATTTTAAAATATATCTATAAAATATAGAGTATATAAACGCTTTCTATTTCCCCACAACTGATTTCTCTATATTTATAATTTGCATAATTTTCATAATTAGCGTAGTAAGTGTTGGCAGAAGAACAGCAAAACGTAACAGTTACTAATAACTGTTATAAACTGACAATTATGAAAATAGCATATTACTCGGTGAAAGCGTTAATTTACTTTGACTATAAAGTCTTCGATAAACAGCCAAAATTTAACAATTAGAAAAATAAAAATTACACCTGACTCCGTCTAGCTTTTGAAAGATAAAAACGCATCGTTAGTTACATAATTTAATATCTTCAACCGTCATGACACACCACACATAAATTTTCACACGTTTTCTAAAGTTATTCTAATGAGTCTACAGAAATTATAAAGTTATACAAAAATGCAATTTAAAAGGCTATAACTTCTGCATTTCGTTTCTGTAAACAAAGTCTAGACAAATGCAATTATTATTCCGAAAAATTGCGTAATTTTTTAAGATTTCTTTTAATACAAAAATGATTGCATGCTTTAAAAATATGTCGAAGTAAATGCAAATTTTGATGATTCTTGACAATTTTACACCGAGGAAAAAAGTATGGTCAAAACTACCAGAATATGGTCATATTTACAGTGCTTCTGACTCTATGGAAACTCCCAGAAGCTCGGTAATTTTTGACGAAGTACTTTGATAATAATTTTCATAAAATTAACAATAAAATATAGTTTTATAATACGTGATAAAATTTGGCAAATGTGATAAAATTTGGTAATTTTATCGTAATACCTAGAACATGGGATAAAAACCATTTATTCAAATAAATTTACTTTTCAGTGTTGTACTTTTTTTACTAAAAGTATTGTAATAAGAACTGTAATTTTGAAAGCAAAAATTTCTGATAAACCGTTACCATATGAACTATCAAATAAGTTTTTTGAATACCGTATATTTTGGTCTTATTAACCAGAATTATGGTTCCTTTTTGCCAGAAATGCCATTACCATACACACTGAAAAAAAGTTGTGCTGCATAAAGCACTTTGGTATACTTTGGGTACATCCTCCTTAAAATCCATTTATGTTATAAAATATTATACTGTAAATTTTGCAGTAACATTTATTTTATCAGAGTGATTCAGTGACTTTACGATAACTATTACTGTAAAAATTACAGAATATTAGATATTTGTTTCATGACATGTTCCTGTAAAAATAAATTTTACGTACTTCTTACCGTAATTTGATCCGGAATTTTTTGCAGTACATCGTGATAATTTTATCAGGATTCTCCGTATACATAGTGAAATTTATAAAATTTGGCTTTTTTTAGAACATTAAACTTCTTACTAAAATATTATGAATTATTTTTCATTTATGCGATATTAACACCATTCCTTAAATATAATTTCCCTAACAACAAATGTTTATAATTATTCTTGTTGTATATATAATGCTTCTTATTATCAAATAAGCATGGCATTAATTAAATTAATTTCAGTTTTACTTTAATTAATTTACATTACAGTTTGCGTGGCTAATTCTTATTAAAATCACCAGAGCACTATATGTATTTATATATTAAATTAAGTCCTCTTTCCACTGAGCAACTTAAAGTCAAGTGAATAGATGTGTAAATTCATAATAGCTAACAGGTTTAAATGAAAAGTTATGCCGCTTGACGGCCATGAACTTAATGAATACTTCATTACTAATGCACCAGATACTCTTATTTCAGCGATGTAATGATCTATTCCTACTGTGGTATGGATATGTAATACGAAAATAATCCGCGTTTGCCCTTGAAAGCTACATTTCATGTTGAGATAAATAAAAATAGATGAAATAAAGTTATTTTGTATTAAGAAATGTATTTTTAAAATCTAGCAAATTGCTAAAAAAATTACGAAACAAAATTATTTTTGAGACTTCCTTTACGAATCACACGTTTTCCCCTTTAAGTGTCTAAATTATTAGTTTTAGAATATAAATTATTGCACAGTGCTTAAATAATAATAAGAACAACACTATAATAATAATAACGCTAGTATTCGGACAAAGAGGTAATCTACAAAAATCTACAATCTTGACTTTCGATCTATAATCTAAAAAAACTAAAAGTATATTTTATTTTTATAAATTAAAAAAATTTATTTATCTTCTTAGTATATTTTTCGTAACACAAGCACATTGGTACATTGCACACAAAGCACACAAAGTACATTGGATGTTCCGTAATAATTCTGCGTATTTTCAGACCATGGAGAAAGGTATAATAATGTATCTGTTATAGAACTTAGTTAGAGGGAGGGAACACATTCAAAGATCAGCTTCAATTTATATTTTTTGAATCATTGCTAAAATTATATTAAAAGCGTACACACATTAGGGGTCGTAAATTAATATTAAGCGAGGAAAAAACAAATGCGCTATCGAAATTTAAGAGAAACTATAAAGGGAAAATAATAGTAGCATCAAAACCTGTTTTTAAAAAACTGTGAAAAATAAACTCTTAGTTTTCAAAAAATTATGAGGGAAAACTGTTGTACAAAACTGAGTAAAGACTCTTAGTTTGTTAAAGAAGAAAAAAAAACTCAGGGGAAAAATTCTTAGTTTGTAAAATGACTGTGAGGAAAAACTCTCAGTTTGCAAAAACAGTGTGTGAGAGAAAAATCCTAGTTCATAAAAAACGGGGAAGAAAATTCTTAGTTTGAAAAAAAAAAGAGAAGAAAACTCTGTGTTAGTAAAAACCTGTGAAGAAAAATTCTCCGTTTGCAAAAAAAAAACTGTGGGGAAAAACTAGTAGCTTTAAAATTCCTTGAGGAAAGTTCTTAGTTTGCAAGAAACTGTGAGGAAAAATGCTCAGCTTGTAAAAAAACAGTGAGAAAAAACCTGAGTTTTTAAAAGACTGTTATGAAAAACTGTTAGTTTGCAAAAAAACTGTGAAGAGGAGAGGATACTCAGAAGATTAAGCGAATCACCTCCAAATTATTCTTAGACCATCTAACTGCCTTTAATTCCCCATTTACTAACTAGTAACTCAAAAGAGTTCAATATAAATTTTATTTCTTCTTCTTTTATATTTTAAAGAGATTGATTATGACTGTAGTTTTTTAACTACATTTTTTGCAAAGTATCTAAAGATGTTGCATTAAAAGTTGTGATTACGGAACATGATGCAAAAAAAGACATTCATTATGATCTCCTTTTTTTTCAACAGATGCAATTCCTCTGTTCACCTTGTAATTTTAACAAATACTAGAAAGTTCTGAATTAAACATTGAGCCAAATTTGCCTTTAAGACGAGATTTTGTGGGTGAAAAATATTTATCTTTTATGTTACATGAGAAGAGGTATTTGAAAATCTACCTCTCTTACACTATCTAGGAAAAAATCATGAAGTTAGTCATTTTTTCCGATGTCTGTTTCAGTTTTGTCAGTTCTGAGTATCGGGCTCGAACTTGAACAATGGCTTACGCTTTAAGAAATATCATAAAAACTTTTATCAACAATAAATTCAAACTTTAGCTGTTTAAAAACAATGGCATTTTGTAAAATTGATTTTTGAATATTTTAAAATTTTTTTTGCTGAGTTTGACGCCATGCATATTTGTAGATAAAGTTCTTTTAGCTTCCGAATCAAAAATTTAAATATTCAGCAATAAAATACTATAGTTAGTAAACACAATTAGATTTTTATATACGTACTATTATTAATTAACAATTTCCTAATTTATAATTTAAAAATAACTTCCAAACATTTATTGTAAATAAATACATTTAAATTAGTATATTAATAAAAACATTAGCTTTTTTAATGATTTTTAATAATACATCATAATTATGAAATTTCGAAACAGCCTTTTCATGCATTTTTTTCCTAGTGCCTCTTAAATATTTTCAAATATTTAGAACATAAAACTTAATTTACTATCTGAATAAAAAATTTATAGTTCAGAAAATGAAAATAAAAAACTGAAAATTGCTAAGATTGTTTTGTACATTAAAAATCGTAACGAAGCAATATTTTTCAGAGCATTTTGTTTGACAACAAAAGAAAATCCTAGGACTTTCAATCTTATAAGAAAAAGTAGTTGTTTCTCACGAAAGAAAGAAATTCAACTTCATTGTTATTAAAATTGTCAATCATAATAAGGGTCCCTACTAATAAGCGCGCAATTTTGAGATTTCAAAACTTTTATTTTTTACTCATTGGGAATGTATTTTGTTCAAAAATATTAATGTTTTCTCGCCTTTAAAATATTTGCATGTTCGAATCCAAAGAAATATTCCCTCAAAAAGTTCTAAAGTAATCCAATTATTTTAAAGTTGTTATTCGTTGGCTGAAAAATATGAAAAATAAAAAAACGAAAATTGTTTGTGCAACATTTTTAATGGCGTAGAAACAAGGGCACTTGCATTGAAAATACTCACCTCTTCATTCATTAAAATTCAAACATTGCATTTGTCACGTTTTATTTTAATTTTATTACGATTAGAGGATTTCTACTTTTTTGATAGCGTTTAAATAAAATTGACTTCATTAATTTAAATAAAATTAACTTAATTATTGATTAATTTAATTATAATTAGATTAATTTAATTATAATTAGATTAATTTAATTATAATTAGATTAATTTAATTATAATTAGATTAATTTAATTATAATTAGATTAATTTAATTATAATTAGATTAATTTAAAGAAAACAATTTCATTTAGTCATGAGGGTTTGCTTTCTGAAGCTATTAAATTAAATTTTTTTTTCTGAAAATTAACTGTTTTTCAGTTTTTTAAAACGTTTACGTCAGAAATTTAAGCTCTTTGAGGGATTATAATAAAAAAATAGCTTCGCTTTTCGAAAAAATAAATATCTTTAATTTATATATTTTCATTTGAGTTCAGATTCTTAGTTTTATTTTTATACTATATTAAAGCGTAATATGAACTTTTTAATTTATTTATTTTGAAGAAATACATTTGCACTGTTTGAAATTTCGGAATCTGAATAACAGTTCAAATTTGCTGCAACATTAACTATAGTACTAAGCTGATGAATCCTAAAATAGTTAATTTGTACTGTTAGAGATTCGACTTTAAGCCAACTTTTTTAATAGTATGAAACAAAACAAAAAAATTTTTATTTTATTTTTTCTTTAATTCTTTTTCTTTAATTTTTTTTTTCTGCAGAAAAATTTCTAGTGACTTCACCCAACTCAAGTGGAATAATATTTTTCAAAAGAAAACAAATAAAATATTGTTTTATTTCCAGAAAAAAAAACAGTTGAAACACAAAGTATTTTTTTAAAGAAAATTAGCTGTAACCATTTCGTTTTTATCGCTAAATATATGTATATAAAAACATTCTTTTTTCTATTCATATTATACTTGTTAATGTATTTTGTCTTAACACACTTTCTGCAGTTTCAAGGATATTAATTTTTATATGCATGATTATCTTAAAAAATTGTATTAAATCAAATTTTATATTTACTTAAATTCTATTAAGTTTAAAATATTCCTTGAAATATTTTATTTAATTGATTAATTAAAGGAACAAAACTATACTGAAAGTTTAAAAATTATTTTTAACATAAACATATTACTTTACATAACATAAACATATACCCCCTAAATTACTTTTTCAAATTAAACCAATCTCTGGCAATAAATTTATATTGCAATTTGTTTAATTTAATGATAGATTTTATATATTCTGCAGTGTTTTTGTGGTGAGAACTAAATTTTATTACATCTCGATTTTAGATTCGTAAAGAAGATGTTTTTAATGATGCAGTATGCAGATTTTGGCCTTGGAAGTAATGTTTTTCTTGGGATTTTAAGTACAGAATAACGAATACCTGTACCTATCTACTCCCGCTAGACGGCTCCAACAGACAGTTCAAATCGATCCACGCTTTCTAATCGAGTAAAAACTAAACGCAAATTCAGCAAAGTAGATACTTTTTTTTTTATGTATCAAATTCCTTCCTTTGCAGATTTTGGTGAAAGTAAGACAATATTCAAAAATC
This sequence comes from Parasteatoda tepidariorum, assembly GCF_982258835.1. Taxonomy (NCBI): domain Eukaryota; kingdom Metazoa; phylum Arthropoda; class Arachnida; order Araneae; family Theridiidae; genus Parasteatoda; species Parasteatoda tepidariorum. The sequence goes on from NC_141765.1 coordinate 55,114,857, forward strand.
TCTATCAAATAAACGTAACAGAAAAAGGATTTAGATTTATAAATGTTCTGACTTTTCTTATTTTCTCTACTAGGAAATATGATATTACTGAAAAAAGCTTTGATAATAAAAATTTAAAAAGCAAAGTTAAGTATGTAAAACTTAAATTGACATCGTAGAATAAAATATTTGATACTAAATACATAATTCTTGTATTTTTTAAGAATACCGATAAAAATTTTTTTATTTTCTTTATTATTTTTAATATTTGAAAAAAGTAGACCTAAACGTACTTTTTCAAAAGATGTCTTGCTTTACTTATATTACAGAAATCATGTCGTTAGATAAACGAAGAAGAGGTTTCCTAAGATAAAAAAGTTAACAAAAAATTTATAAAAAAAAAGTATGAAATGTAATAAAATATTCAATTGAAAACCGTACTGAAATAATTTATTCTTACTTTTTGTTATAAATTTTAAAATTCGAATAGGATATTAAGAAAGATTTATGTTTGTTTGAGAGTAAGATTTAGAATGATAAATAAATTTGTCTTATAGAGAGCAACACTAATCTTTTATATAAGGAATTTCATTCATATTTTATTGAAACATACTCTTACTAAAACGAATAAAAACATTCTCGGAAATAAAACTCTCACTTTTGACGATTCAGCAATTCCTGAATTGTGTTTTGTTTACTTTGAGAGCCATTTCGTCACGAAATCTCGTGATTCGTGACGAAACGCGAACTCTCAAATACATTACGAAAATATTTCATCAACTTGGAATCTCATTGCACAGCAATATGGGAGATTGTTAACTAAAATGAAGACTAGACTGGACTAGACCATCAAAACTAGAATGACGAAATAAGGTGACCATTGTATGGTGGCCAAGGAGTTGATCTCATATTAGGAAGATCCCGGGTTCAAGTCCCCCTTTGGACATGGGGGTAATCTGTCTCTCTGCTCTATCTGTTCTTCCTGTGTTGTTGGGGTGACGTTGAACTACCTATATAGTAAAAGTTATCAATACCACCCGTTAGATAACATGAAACACTACGAGAGCCTCGTGATATGTATATATTTTTTATTTTTGGAAAAATATTGAAGGATGAACTATTTTGATACTTTTGAGGAAATCTGTTTTCCCGCAGAAGTCACGATAGTTATTTTGTCACTTTGATAAGAGTTTTGCTCGGAGCATATACCAGGAAATGGTTTCGCCAAAAACAAAGAAAGTTTCGTGTCATTGGTCGGAATTTATATTTTTCACAGTGAATGAAAAGAATAAAATATATAATGTTTTATAAGTGATATAAAATTTTTTTTATAAGTAATATAAATAATGTTTTACTTTTAGTATAAATGTTTTATAAGTAACATAAATAATTTTTATAAGTAATATAAATAATGTTTTATAAGAAATGTAAATAATGTTTTATTTGGAAAATATTATAAAAATTATTTGGATGATAATTTTAAATTAATTGCAAAATAATATCAAATTAATTGAGAAGTAATTTAAAATTATTTTGAAAATTTTAAACTTTGGGCCAGGAATATATAGAGCATTATGAACTTGAGAAATCGATTAAAAAAGTCACATCTTTTGCACACTACTGTTTTACTTAAAACCATACATTAATTGCATGTTTATAAAAAAATATGCAGGTCTTCCTGCACCATTTGTATACATTTCATTTGATCATTATTAGTTTCTGAGCACCTTAGAATATCTTAATCCAAAAATTCAGACTAAAATTTCGATAACCTCAGTAGATGTAGGTATATTGTTAAAAAAACTTTAATTTCATGTCATTAAAAAAAAGGGCTTTTTACTGTGGTGTTTGTGGGGAGATTTCAGTCAGCTTTTTTGGATTTCGCTTGCAGGGAAGTAAGTAATGCCTGAATCAAATATGAGAGGAGTGTGCTACTATTTTTTTTTCTATTAAGAGAGACAGTCATGAAAATAATGGCAGAAGTCGTGAAAGACGCTAAAAAAATTATTCTACTTCATTCTTCACTCACACATAAGTACTTTCTGATTCGGAATATTTAAAAAAAACTAACTATATAAAGTTAGACGAAATCTCTACAGACGCGCGTGAAATGTTAAAATTCTTTGTTTAATGTTTTTTAACGCCTACTGCTATCAATTCATGAACCGCAATATCAATTTCTGTTAACGGTGAGTTTCAGTCACAGAGTTATTTTCATTGCATCCATTGACAGACTCACGAAGATTAGCGAAGTCAAAAAATTAATTGCGTTAGAACCATGTGTCTTTGCTAAACTAACGTTAAAAGTAGTTGCCAGGAATCGCTACAAACTACTGTTTTTTTTTTTTTTTTTTTTTTTTTTTTTTTTGTATCGCACTACTCTCACTACACTATTTCTTTGCTTTTAAAAACGTTGCACACTACAAACTACGAAAAGAAGTAGCAACCGCAATAATTTCACTCTTGTAGTAAGCTACTTCCAATCACTGATTATTACTCTGCGGTTACCTTAACGAGAAATATATGTTTAAAAATAACAATGTGTAAAATTAAATATTTTATCCAAAGTTGTACTAAAATAATTTCAGATTATTTTTTATAAATTTTAAACCTTGAATGAAAAGAGAAGTAAGGCATTAGACAACGAAGTATTTAGAACAATCTTATGCTATAATTACACTAATTTTATAAGGAGAGAATTATAGCTATATTTTTATTAAGTTCTTATTTCCAAGAACACGTTAAAGACTTAAATTCTGTGATAGACATGTTTTGATGCTGGGATTAAGACTAAAAAAAGGCAGTTGCTGCAAGGCTCGTGTCTTCAGCAGATGTTTATAATTATTTTGTTGTTCGTCGATTTCTTTTACATCAGTTAAAAAGCAAAACTGGGGATATTTGCAACAATTTTGTTGTATTTTCCATGATAAGTAACAGTTTCATTTAATTTTTTTTTATTGCTGACTTTTCTCTCACTTGTAAAGATAATACTTGTAGCGTCATTTGCCAATCTCAGTTTTCTAATTTTTACTTATGTGTTCCATTTAGTATAACGAACGAGCTTCGAGGAAATTTGGTTTTGTTTATCTCTTGTTATAGATTAATTTTAAATAAAATTTTGTGAAAATTTTTCGATTGATCACTGAATTATCATAAATTTAAGTATAAATCTTTAGATTATACGCAGAGTAAGTGTGATTGTACACTGTTATTAAGAGAGTATGTTTTTGAATTCGCAAAGTTAATTAAAAGTTAACAATTAGGATTTATTGGCACAGAAATAAATTAGGTTTACGGAGAAAAAAAAAGCAAACTAGACTTTTTTTCATATTATTACCTATTTTAAAAACTGTGAACCATAATATCGATTAAATTTGTTACAACCTTAATATACCCCACTAAAAAGAATCTCAAGAATTTTTTCGGAAAAATATTGAGAATATCTTAAGTTATTTGGCTCACTTGTTCTTAAGAAAATTTTAAGAACAAAATCTGAAGAAAATCTTAAGAATACAATCTGAATTTTTTTTTAAGATTTAGGTTTATGTGGGCCAAATAATTCAAGAAGATTATCTGAAGAAAATCTAAAGAAAATCTTAAGAATATAATCTGAAGAAAGTCTTCAGAAGATAATCTGAAGATTTTTTTTGCAACATCTAGGTTTATATGGATCAAATAACTTAAGATATTCAACAGATTTTTTTTTCTTTAGAAAATATACATTAGATAATCTAGAAAATATATATTTCAGATATAAAATTTTTTTTTCCACAAATTTTCTTCAAAATAATAGCGAAAAGTAGCTTAAAAAATTCTAAAAAATTTTCTTACTTACATTTTTCTGAACTTTAATTTATAAATTGATATGCATATGCGACATATATATTTAGAAAATAAACACGTTTATTGTTTTATTTAAAAGCTTAATGAACATTTGTGTATTCAAAATCCGTCACCTGAAATAATTTCTAAGTCAATAAGTCTTATATTCCAGATAACTCTGCATTAGCAATTAATAAAACACTTTGACTGATATATTTAAATATTTATTGTTAGTAAAGGCATATTATTCAAAAAACCTTTTCCTTGGACTCATGCGCTGTTTAGAGTAATTTTAAAATAAGATGTTTTTCATTTAAACAAAATAAATAACCAAACAAATATTACTACGCTAATAAATAAATACCAAATAAGCCACTAGAATTCTAAAAAAATAATAAATTAGGTATTACTTATTTTCAGCAATAAATACATCAATCAATAAAGGTAGGTAGTTTATTTAAGTCACACCAGAGCTGCACAATGGCCCATTGGCGACGGTCTGGGAAGACATGCCATGATGGGAAGAAAGGAAGGGAAGACTTGAATTTTGATCCCCTGCATAGAGAATGACTACCTTGCTTTGGCAGCCCTGACGACACGAGCGCTAAGTCGAGCACTTTAGTAAGAACAATTTAATGAAAACCGATATCACACACACTCGGTCCCAACGCAGGCAGATCAAAATGATCACCCACCCACTTACTGACCGAAGTCAGTGACATTTACTTCAAAACAAATAATTTCACATAACAAAATAAATTTAATTGAATGCACATATATTTATTGACTTTCCTCAACATCACAACATTTTTTTATATGCCTTGCGGCAAATATTAAGTGTTTGTCTAATAGCTTTTCTTACTTGAGCAATGGATACATTAAACTTTTTAGAAACGCATAACTGTATTTCCAGTATAGCGTCAGCAAAACTGATAATTTTCGTCCTCTGATGCCTTTCAATACACTGGTGCACAATATCTGTGGTCCAAAGACAACATTTAATTAATCACCGGTAAATTTTGAGAAATCGTTATTCCTACAGCAACTGAGCCGATACGTTTCAACCGTGAGTGTTTACCCCAATACAGCAAGTTCATTGGAAACTGCACTTTCGCTTCATTTGTGAAACTGGCCATTAACTGCCCTTTTACATTTTCATACACTTAGCTTTTAATTTTATATACTTTTCTTACAGATTGCTATTCAAATTTTTAAGTTCTTCAAATTCTTTGTCTTTCTCAATATTATCCTTCAGTAATACCTCAACTTTATTTTGCAGCACAGGGCAATCTGTCTGTGCATGAATCGCTTCCGGTCAATTCAGCTACCTGCATGTTGGCAACTTGAATTATTTGTTTATCTTTTTCTTTCAAAGCAGATTCGCAATTTGCTTTTTTTTCATTTTGCTTAAGCATTTTGCTTTTTTTCTAGAAGCAAAAGAAATGAATTAATATTTGATTAACATCCATACACTTCTAGTAAACAAATAAATTAAACTTATAGCAGCAGAAGCTGAACATAGTACATAAAAAAGTACATACACTATTTAGAAAGAAAGAAAAATTATGATTAATACTGCAATTAAAACATTTTCCCCATGCACAAGAATTCGATAAAAAAACAACATTTAAAAAAAATAATTATTAACATTAAGTATTGAGGATTAAATAATAAAATACAAAAATAATTAAAGAGCTTTAAAAATCTAATTTTTCAGAATTCTAATTCAACATCTAACTGGTTTCTGGTTTTGATAAGTGCAAAGCTGTAAGTAGATGTTCTTTTTTTTTTTTCAAAATCAGCCTTTGAGCATACAACTGGCTTTGAGCTGTATTAAATGGCATAACATTTTATCTATGGATGTTAAAAGGTTATCCAAGAGAAAGATCTACAAAATTATCTACTTTAATTTTTGACCAAAGACTTTGTCACTTGTAACCGACAGCAGACAGTACAGCATGTTCACTCCTTTACATCACATTATAAAATGCATCAGAAATATAATTAAGTCGAAGAATGTTTTCTTTTATTATTAAATTACTTTCTTGAATACAAAAAAAATTATTACAATTTTTTTAGCTATTTTAAAATCAAGGCAAAATAAATTTTAAGTTTTGATTAACGAATTATCTTTTTTTTTTCTATTTCTTTATTAAAATTATAAGTGATTGTCATGTGTAATGGAACAGTTTTTATGGTACTGAATTTAAATTATAACACTCTCATGAATTTCTCTCACAGTCAATTTTCTCACATGGACTGTTTTTCATTATGTTCATTTCTTGGCAAAACCATAGGATTGCATGCTGACTAAATCACGACGAACATCTTGGCCACTTCGTTACATCAATGGTGGCTTCTCCTTTTAATTAACCATTGCCTCTGCACTTCTTGACCTTAATTTATTATACCCCTTTCCTCAAACGGGGCTACTTACATGCTTTGCTAAGCCGATGCGTTAACTACTCCTGGCGTGTATATACGCCTCTCCCAAGTACACAATGCGCTGCTCTCAATAAAAATACTCCCGCAGCTTTTACGAGCAGTAGAGACCTTAAAAGATTTTCAAAGGATTTCAGTCAAATTCAGTTAGAGGTCCATCTTCTTTTTCTCCAATGCACACCAAAACGTGGGTCTCTGAGAAAACCCGTGGCAATGGGGATGTGAATTCTGAAATTTTCCTCGACAGGCAAGGGGTAACTGGATGTAGTGTCTCTAATAGTTATATCCGTTCTATAGCCCAATTTCTTAGCAACACATTTTGCAGTTACAAGGAGCCAATAAAAGTTCCTCACTATAATACTTCGATTTGTTGATTGGATATTTACATTATGATACGCATTTCGAAGCTATATTAAACATAATACAGTTTATATAATTAAAAGGCTCATTTTGCATTGATATCTTTTTCTTTTACTTGTTCCCTCTTGCTCTTGGGCGTAACTTCTTCGCTTTGAATTAAATCAGCATCATCGGGCGATATCTCATTAGAAATTTGTGGGTCCACAATTATTTCTATTTATCTAAAATGGATCACCCAAAAGAACTTTTGATCAAATGACCAGATATTCGCGCTCTAGGACTGTCTTAATGGTTTGAGAAGGTGATCTCAAAAATGCTAATTAATTAGTAAACATACCGATTTGACAGATGTGGATTTCTGAACCCCAAAATATAGAGGGTAGCTACAATCTATCAAATTAGTTTACAATAGTTTCATCAGATGAATTTCAGTCCAAAGTTTGGACCCACAAATATTAATTTTATTTTTTGTGATTTTCTAATTTTTCTGGAAACTTAAGTGAATTGAAAAGTTAACATTCGTTTATCTTAAGATAATTCCATGCGAAAAGTAATTTTAATAAATATTTATTATTCTATTTAATAACAACAGGAAAGATTTTGAATATTACGGTACAGAATTTTTTATATCATTTTAAAGAATGTAATTTAACATAGCAAAATATAAAACTAGGGCAAAATCAATCGAATAGTTCCTAAGAAAATATTTTTTTTCTCGTAAGGTACATGCATGCTAAATTCAGCACTTTAATTTATGATATACATTAGAATAATAAATTGCTTTTCAGTGAATATAAAGAACAAAACTTACAATCAAACTGCAGAAATTTTGCTGGATATATATCTTCTCCGTATTTTGCTTCGATTTCTTAGTTTTGATCCCAGCAGGTTAAATTAAAATCATCAGAAAAATATTTGGATGTTGTTAATGTTAAAGCATCCTTGAGACGTAAAACGCTGAAATTATTTTCCTCGTTGAAATTTACCAGTACAAATAAATTTGCATGATCATTAGTAGTTTGATTCATTTTTAAAAACTAGATGACAAAATATTAATAAAAAATAGTAAGAAAACAATATCCTGAGAATCCTATATCATACGCCAGAGAATATGCGAAAATGCAAAGCAAGGTTTGAAATTGGTCGTTGCCTACTTATCATCGTTGCCAGCCACTCAGACTATACTCAGTAATAAGAAATCTTAAGTAATTTTAATTTCACAAATTTTCAGATTTATAACAGATCCCGAAATAAAAGCAAAATTAAAAGCTGGGAAAAATATTCCTAATAAATTTCAAAACATTTATACGAAATATGTAAATAAATCTTATCAATTAAAAAAGTAGTTATTATTTCTGATCTAAAATAAATTTACACTAATTAAGGAGTCAAACCATAGAAATGTATTCAGAAAGGAATGAAAAAAAGATTATTTAATAAGAGACAATTAAAAACCCTAGATCCTTGTGTAAGTTTATTGCAGAGAACGCAATAAACCCTCGCAATAAGTGATATAATTATACGAGCCGTTCACTGCACGTTTTAACTCCATAAAACAAGAAGTAAAATTTGAGAGGAAAAAATTTATATTATTTTTTTAAATTTTGTTTTACAATATAATTGTTTTATAAAATTTTTGTCGTTCAGAGGTGTTACTCTATATCGTTTGAGAAATTTATTCTAAATATAAAAAGCTATGACTAATTCAAGGCCTTCACTTAAATGTAAGCTATTTTAAGAATTGGAGTTGTGCAATGAAATTTTCATATGATAGTGATGCAAAACGTCAATGACTGGATAAGATTATATATTTTGTTCCTTTATTGCGATATAACCAAATAAATGTGTTATAATAATATTCTAATGCAAAGCATAGAGGTTTCAAGAACAGTTAACTGTTGCAAGTCATCATAGGTTAAGGATATTTTATTATTTTAGTCTCATTTATGCTTAGTCAGGACGTATTTACTTGTTAGTAATATTAATGTTTATTTATTATTCACTATCTTAGATCGATATAACGTTTAAAACTGTACCCCGTCATTTTCAATCGAAAGTTAAAGTCTACAGTGTTTCTAACATTTCAAAAAATTAAAATCAAGCTTAATTTGTTTTTTATATTACTTTTTAACAGGAAGCATTTAAGTCTTTACAAATAGAAACAAATTAAGAGAAACTAGTTAATAAATAACACTCCAAATGAAAAAAAAGTTGTTAATCTATGAGAGTAAAATGTCTAAAAAAAAAATAGATGCTATTCCAAGGTGGAAGCGCAATCAGATATTTCAATTTTATACTCAAGCGTATGAATAAAAATATTTTGATCTATTTACTTTTGATACTAAATATTTCAGGTATAGATACACATTTACAAATATGTTTTGACAAAATGTCATTTTATTTAATGTATCACGTGAGTGACAAATTTATGGAATCACCCTAAAGTATTTTTTTTAATTCTTCGCTTTTTTTTCCTACATTTTTTTGTATATTGTTAAGTGCTGATATTTAATGTGTCAAGCATCAATATTCATCAAAAGACGTGATTAATCAAAGAATGGTTTGTGAATCGTTTACATTATTGACAGTTGATCTTACTACGGCGATCGAGACATTTTAAATCGTTATTGTGTTTAATGCCAAAGTGCTTCAAAAAATAACAAAAATCAATAAAAGAAAAAGAATTTCAAACGCAGTATGTTTTTTTATTTTATTTTATTTATTTTGCAGTGAAATGGAGTTTTTCACATTTCATGAAAAGTTAAGATAGTATAGAAGCATTTTTACCATAAAGTAAGACTTTCGTTTTGTTCCACTAGCTGTAGTAGTGTTTACAACTTGAGGTCTCTTATAAAAACTATCTAAGAGTGTAAAATAATGGAGAAATTTGTTAAAGGCTATTTTTTATTAATACAATTATAATTTTACCTTGAAAAAAAAAACAATTTACAATAAAGAAGCTACCAATTTACGAATTAAGTAAAACTAGACTACAGAGGTATTTTGAATTTCTCACAAAACAAAATGTACAAACGAATTATGAAACAGAAAGGAAACATGCACAATAAAAAAATTCCAAATCAATTAAGATGAAAACTACAGGCACTCAAGTTTTTGCTTCGTACTTTTTGCAGTAAAATCCATTTTTACTGTAAAACTTTACCGAACAAAAAAAATCTGATATATGGTATTTTTATATACAGTAATATTTACTGCAATATCACTGAATCACTGTAACGAAATAAGTATTACTGGGAAAATTACGGAATGAAATTTTACGGTAGAAATGGATTTCACGAATGCTACTCTCAGGGTGCCAGTAAGCTTTAACGTACTTTGATCCGGAATTTTTTGCAGTGTATTTATATACGAAGCGACGATATTTACTTCAGTTTAATATACAGTTGGACAATTATTGAAATAAAACCATCATAACTTCTGAACGGTGAGCGTGCGGTTCAAACTCCGTGTTGGTCGGAGGGCATGATGGGAATCAGCATGCTCAAGCTACTTGTTGTCGACCATTTGTTAGTGAAAATGTCACGTTACAGCTTGCCTGATTGTCCCCAAAAGCCACAACGGCACTCGCTTGTCAGCCTTATTCTCCGAATCTGCCATGTGAATCATTCTTGTGGGGTTATATGCTATATTAAAGACAATGTGTAAGTAGACAGTAAAGACAATGTGTACTTAAATAACCCCAAAACCATTGCTGAGCTGAAAACTCCAAATCAAGAGGGCATAGACAGCATCGATGTTCCAACACTTCAGCATGGTCTTACAGAATTTGTCGATTCATCTGGGCCACATTATAGCTATCTAGGCAGGTGAATGCAGGAAATGGCCCGGGCTTCTCAGGCCTTATTATAAATCAGGCATTGACGGTTATGAAATAGCATAAGTAGGTTTAACTTGATCCACTAAAGTGTAAGAAATGCCATGTTTAACTTTAATGCAGGTAAACTTTGGCCATGTTTCTTAAATGAATTTTAAAATCGTTAAATTGAGACTGTAACTTCTCCCTTATCATTTCTCGAGGAAGTTCGGAAATATACACCGGTTCAATTCCGACTTCTGGAAGTCGGGTCCAAATTCTTTCCCTGGTTTGTATTGACCATAGTATTAATATACAATTTTCAAATCAAATTTTAGTCTCTTGTTCCAAGTTCATTATTACAAGAGTACAGAAGCGAAAGTTTGGACGCTCTAAAATAGCCTACAATAAAAAAAAGTTTGAGAAAAAAAACGCTCCTAAGTGTACTAATGGAAAAAACAGTGTCGAAATGAAACAAAATTAACATTAAACCCAGCATGTCTTAGTTAATAATAAAATAACATCATTTTAATTTTTTAACTTAAGTTATCATCTTAGTCAAACTTCACTGTTCCATATTACTGAACTCGTTACGATTGATGCATAAAATAACTGAAACTTTTAAAGATTTCGAAATACAGATCCGTCTGAAGCTTCTAATATTCTCCTGTCTTCAAAAACAAATAGAATCCATCACGCGTGGAAGTTAGTTCCAGAAAGCGTAAACATCGTCGTAGAATCCCATCTACTTACCTTGACTTATTCGTTAATGTAAACATGAAACAAAGCGCTATATCTAAGAAAGATTCGAACCGCTGTCATTTATTGCTACTGATGACCAACTTATGACGTCATGGCATTTAGCGCAAAAGGAAGATAGATACATGTCTTCTGCGTTACCATGACTACACTGACCTTACAAACGGGCGGAGACGTTAAGTCATTTTAGAAAAGCTACCCGCCCAAATGTTTCCGAGTCGACTACAAACTCAATCAATGCCTAACTTTCAGGGAGTTGCCCCTTTTAAAGTAGTTCGTAAGATGATATTATGACAGATGGTAAGCAAAAATTCCGATGCAATGAGGTTTTTTAATTTCCTTTCACTTTCACTCAATCCAAATTTATGGATTTAGGTTCCATACTAGGTAATTCTCCAGTGAGGGATTTACTTTTATGTAATGGATTTAGGATTTAAATTTTTGAAGGTCAAAATAAAAATAAAAAAGATTTTTTTTTGAAAAGAAATAGAGCAAGAGATTTTTATTTGATTTATTTGTTTAAGTTTACAAGTAAAATTGAAATAAATTTCGCATAACATATATAATAAAAACAACTTCTAATTTTAAAGAAGTTAAGTTTATAAGCCTAATAAAATTGAAACAAATTTCTCAATTGTATTGTAGCATATATATATAAAAACAACTTATAATTTTAAAGAAATTAAGTTTGTATGCTTAATTAAAAATATTTTATTAATATTTAATGCAAAATTTTATGAATTGAAGTTTATTGTATAATTTTTATTACTGTAAAAAACATCATTTACTCAAACAATACTTAGTGATAGATAATAAAAATGATTGATTCCCTAGCGGTAAAGAAAAGAACTGCAAATAATAAAAAATATCTACTTTTAAAACCAAAGAATAGCTGTAAATGTAGTATGCTTTTATAAAATTTGCCATTGTAACAATATTAATTCTCTAAAAATTGTTCATGTCATATATTTTAAAATTCTTGGAAAACAACAATCAAATCAAATTAACAGTGAAGTCCAGAATAAATGCACAATGAATTCCAAAGCAGCAGTGACAATTGTTTAAATTAAAATTGAACTTTTAATCCAATAAATGATTGCTAATCCGATTTTTTTTCTTATTTAAACACACAAATATTAGTTTTAAATTTTATATTAATTTTATGTTTACGTACAGATTTACGTGTTTAGTTTTTTCAGATGAAGCTACGTATTATCTCAGTTTTGCGGTCATGCGTTTTAGAGAGGTTGGAAAAAAGCGCGCTCTATTGATAATATAAATTTCCCACGTGAAAGCTATATTCAACAAATAATTAAAAAAGAGTTTTATTGCAATACTTTTTCAGTTTACTTGGAAAAACACCCATGATAACTAAATTTATTTTTGCGTTAAACAAACAAGGAGTCTAAAAGAACGTTGATAAGAGAGCACCTTGTAAGTTGTAGAAACTAAGATAATTGTGTACTTAATTTTAAAACTTAATAATTCTCTACTCAAACAAATTGTGAATGAAACTTAAAGTAATTGTACTTTCCTCAGAAGACACACTTCATTCAAATAGCACGTGATTCATTCATTCAAATATGGGTCCCACAGTGGTCTGATCGTAAAGATACGGTTACCAATAGAACACCGAAGTCAAACATCACTGACTGCAGTCAGTAAGCGGATGGGTGACCACTTTGATCATCCTGCGTTGTGCGGTGTTGATCCTCGTTAAACTGTTCTACCGTAAAGTGCTCTACTTCACGTACAGGACGTCGGGCTACCAAAGCCGGGGATTTATACCCTCTGCAGAGGATCAAAATTGGGATGGCTTGTCCTCAGGGATGTTTCCCAGACAGTCGCCAATATCGTCCATTGTGCAGATCTAGTGTGACGTAAATAAAGTACCTACTTACCAATCATTCAAATATAGTAGATAAACACTAAAATTTCGAAAAACAAGCTCCTATATATTGCTTTCATAATTACATTCGACTGAAAATAATAGTTATATGCATCTTCAATTATTACAACAAAACTATTACATAATTTTAATTTTCTTATGAACATAAAAGATATCAGAGAAATAGATATTCTAAAAACTGTTTCAATATCATATATAATTAGAAACCAAATAAAGTTAATATTTTATCTTCGGAATAACCCTTTACTAACTTGCTAGATTCGAAGAACACAATTTTGAAATAAATATAGTTTTAAATCAGAACCATATTTGTTAGAGAAAAATTCCAAAAATAATTTTTTTTAAATTTTATTATAAGCTTTAAAACAATCGATCCATATCGGGTCTTGAACCCAACCCAAAATACGAAGGATATTCTGGATTAAACACGAATTCTTTACGAAAGAATATGATGCGACTGCTTAAGGGATTCTAAACACCTAACCACTCATGATTCATCTACGAACGAGGATATTTTTCTGGTCAGCAATGTAGGCTATGGGAGTAAAAGAGACAGTATACAAATAAACCAAAGATTCCAACCTTTATATTTTCATTGGGAAAGTGAATATCTCCCCTCCTTGTTACTGGAAAATATTAAAGGATGATTCTTTTATATTTTTAAGTGAGATATCTGAATCCTCAACTAAAAGCTTCCAGCATTTTCAACTTTGTGAGTTTCAGTCAGAAATGTGGAAAAATTCAGTGTTTTCAGCTAATTTATATCAGTAAATAAAAATGTTTGAGAGAACTTTCTTGCCTCATCTTTAATTTTTAAACACTTTTTCCTTATTTTTGCTTTATTTTAGCTTTCATGGACACTGCATTATAAAGAGATAAAAGCTCATTGCAAAGAATCAAAAAAAAATTTGTTTATTGCGTAAAACATAACTTCTTTTTCAAATTACTTTAGGGTCCGATTTGATAAGTCTTTTTTATAATATTATTTAGAAAATGAAGAAGAATTGTGTAAGATAAAATTTTTCTAACATTACAAATTTAACAAAGACTTCTTTACTTGTCGGAGAAGAGAAGAGCCAAGACCACGATAGCTCGATTGTATTGAATAAGACTTTCGAAAGATTAAAAGGGAAGAACTCAGGTTTAGAAATAGGCTTTCCTGGTCGGTTTTTAACAGAAGACTTCAACAAAACAGCCTTAGAAGCTGGGCTGTCTTGTAAAATAAGACGTGGAAAATTTTTAAAGTTTTCTTACCTTTCATGAAAATTAATGCAGATATTTTTTCCTCACCTTCAAGAAATAATTTATTTAAATAAAAAGCATAGTAACATAGAAAAACTAGATTCCAGTAACGGTTTTTTTTTCGTACAAGAAAAAAAAAGAAGCGAAAATTGAGTTTGAGCTATTATTTGAAAGAAGAATAATTTAGACTGTTTTTCTTTTCACAATTCTTTTTAAATAGCTAAAGTACACCATATTTAACAGCAACTATTGAAATATGATATAAAACTTTTAACGCGTGGTAATTTTTCATTGCATTAATTTTTCTTTAAATTTAATTTAATTCTCTATTTTAAAATAAAATTGTCGAATTGAATTTGCAATAATCAAGGGAAAAAATTATTAGAAAAATATCAGAACTGTACTATTAAATAATCCCAAGAAACTGAAGTGGTAAGATATAAAAACTTCATCCACTTTAAAAATACATAAATAGTAAATAACAGTCGACATGTTTTAAGCTCTCAAAAACAGGTGTTCATTTTCAAGATTTGCCAGACGGAATTGAAAATGAAAAGTTGCCGAAAAGAAATAGAAAAATAAAGGTGAGAAACAAAACGGCGCTTATTTTAGTTTTTTTTCTTACCTTTATTTTTCAATTTTTTATTGGAACCTTTCCATTTGATATTTCACTTTTGATTCCTTTCACTCACGTCTGGCGAGTCTTGAAAATGGGCGTCTGTTTTCGAGCACTTGAAACATGTTGACTGTTGTTTTCTATTTATGTAGTTTTTGAAGCTAAAGAAGTTTTTAATCAGCAATATCAAAAAAGATATTACTTGTTCCAGACGTCTTGGTTAACGTTTGCCAATGTATTCATTACAAATTAATTTCAAAGAAATTAAAAAAATAAAAATAGAGTACTTCTGTAAAGAGAAAATTACATATGCGATGAAAAAAATTTGCTTATGAGTGTTGAGAGATATTTTTTACAAACCTTTATGACAGAATATTCATTGTATTAAAAGAGAAAAAAGTAAAACCTAATTAAGTAATGGCCAATCAACCTTTGGCCTGATGCCTTAGCCATAAGCCAATAAAAAAAAGATGTATAAAAAACGATATTTTTTCTATCCGAACTCAATACAGATCGCTGCTAGAAACAAAATATAAAGGCAAGTTGGATAGATATAAAAATATGAAAAAAAGGATAAAAACAGGGGGAAAAAAGATCGGAAAAAGTGATTGCTTTCGTTGTGAAAGACACTTAATGACCAAAATGGGATATTGCTATCTAATACAAGTATATAGAAAATGCTCAGGGCGTGTTAATGCTTGCAGTTCAGAGCTTCTGATCTGGAAGATGATGTTTGTGTCGAGTATTAAAACGTAGTAGAAGTTAACTTCGCAATTGTGGTAGTTTTGGAAATCATTAAGCTGAAATTGAACATTTTAAGATTCACTATAGTGCTTTAAAAAGATTTTTTTTCCTCTAGTGAAATTTTTTTAGCGGTGTCCTGTAAGATAGCTTAAAATGTTCATAAGTTTTTCTAAATATAAATTATTTTAACTTTTTTTCTGAAACCAGATAAGTTAAAAGTTTTTACAGAAAATATATGGTATTACGGACATGTAGTGTATTAGTTTAAAACATGGTGTTCTGCAAATATCCTCATTAATATGTAGAATCAAAATGAAAACAAAGAAGTATATACAATGGGAATAGCACATTTATATTTAACCGAGGAAAATATATATATTTGCTTTGAAATCTGACAAGAACAGGAGAGTGAATTTAATAAACAACAAGATTGGTTTAATTGTCGAAGGAAGCAGAGGGGTGTCATCAACTTTCAAAATCCATTTGAATCTGTTTTGATGTTTATTACAACAGTCTTCTTTGTACTATAATTTACCTGATTTTATTAGCATTTTTATTTTTTCCTATGGATTCTATAAATATATACATAAAGGGTGGTCTTGACGGAACACCCTGAATACAGTTATTTATTTAATTTATAGTTAATTAATAATCTTTTCCGAGTTATCCCTAAATAAGAATCTTAATCTTTTTCGAGTTAATCTTTCCCTAGTATTCACTAATCTTTTCCGAGTAAGTTAATCTTTTCTAAATAATCACTAAATAAGAATCTTACGGTTTCCACAAACATTGAAAAAGTAGAAAATAAGATTATACGAATGATAAAATCGTGGAATCAAATATAAGTCCTTAGAAATAGCTTTACACTCTAAAATTAGTTCAGAATAGAATCATAATATCATACACACTTGCTACTTAATTTCAAACACTCTTATGTTTAAGTATTCTTCGATTGACGCTAAATCTTATTAAGTTGAAACATCGTTCCAAGTAACCATGCCTAGAAAAGATATATTTGAACTTTAATCTGGCCAAGATTTTTTCTAAGAATAAATGCTTCAATTTTGTTAACACTATAGACTTCTCGTGGCTGTCAAGTTATTTTTAAATATTTTTCACGATTTAGTTTACTAATGATTTTTAGTAGAGAAAATATAGATGAATATTAATTGAATAGTTTTTATATATTATTGTTGAAACTTTATTTGTATGTTAATTTTATTAAAAAAAATATTTCGCTACTCGCAACGACAAAGTGACGAAATGAACTTTGCAAAAAATTATAAAATAAAACAAAAAAATTATCTCTAGTACAAAAATCTAAATTCTTTCATTATCAAAAACTTTTGAAAGAAACAATCAAGAAGTAATTTTTTTCTAACTACTATCGTTCCACAAAGAATTAATAGTTAAGCACGATTCCCAGTAAAAATCCAAAGTGAAGCATCACTGGCAGTGGACAGTCAGCGGGTAGGTTGACCAACTTTGCGAAGAGACTGAGAGAACACGGTATCGGTCTTCGTTAAACTATTCTATCGTCAAGTTCTAGACTTCGCGAGCAGGTCGTTAGGCCACCGAAGTGGGAGAGTCACCCCTTTGCAGCGTTTAAAATTGTAATGGCATGTCTTCGGATTATCCTCAGGGATTCTTCCCAGTCGGTCGCCAATAGCTTTTCATATATCCCTAATGAGACGTTATTAAAGTACTACTACTAAACTAACTAAACTCAGCGGTGCGACAGCCCGTAGAGGGCCAAGGCCTACTGTGCCCATCTCAGTTTTCTTGGCCATGGGCTCTGGGATGCAGGAGCAGATGTTCCGGTACGGTGGTCAGCCGAACGCGGAACCCCCAGTGTTTAGTTCCCAAGCATGCTTGGTACTCATTTATCGACCCACTGAGGGGATGAAAGGCTGAGTCAACCTTGCCCGGCCCGAGTATCGAACCCAGGACCTGTGGCACGGGAGCGCAAAGCGCTACCACTCAGCCACCGGGCGTCGTACTACTACTATTCTACCCAATATCGGATATGAAAAATTTTGTCAACCAGAACTAAGACTAGAAATCTCATCATGGACTCTTTAAATATATTTATTCACCTAAGAATTGTAACTATTTTCAAAATTAAAGCTAAATTAAATCTTTCATATACATAACCCGAGTCATTTTGTAATAATAGTATTTAAATAGTCTAATTGAAATAAACATGATTTTTTTATTAGTTAGATGGCATTTTTTCGTAGTTTTTTTTGTATAATTTTTTAATAATGGAAATTTTATATAGATTGTGGAATCCTTTATTAATAAAATCAATTAATATATTCTTTTCCTTTATCAGTTTATAATCTAAATGTAGTTTAATCATTTGTTAATGTATATTTTACAAAACTAGTCATTTAAATTGAATTCCTACTTAATTTATTTAATTTAATAGCTCTGAATCTGGAATAATTTTAAATGCATTATATCAAAAATCACTATTATGTCTTTAATAAAAGTTTTATATTATCACTCCACTTCTAATAAAAACAACGGTATTCAACATAAGACTCTTATTTCTTGAAATGCTTCAAAATATCATTGAAAAAAACGCCTTCTATTTCGTTTTTTGAAGAGAATCCTTAATATTTTCTATTACATTGAACCACTGCTCAAGTTAACATGCAAGAATACGAAAACATAAGTTTGCAAGCCATCGAAGAAAGCAATTTTCATTTCTTTACCCTTTTTTTTCTTCAGGATTACATAGTAACATAAAGAAGCAATGAACATTGAGTCAACTTGGAAGGTAATATGACTCTCTAAATAAGCTATTACGCTTTACAAATATAACCTTTCGCCACAGGTATCAACGTCGGATATTATGTATATAGAAAATGTATGACTTCGCTATTGAAATGGATTTCCATTAGACGAATGTGCATTGTGACTACCGTATTATTACGAAGGAGGTCATAAAATTCCTGCCAAGTTCTGAGTCGGAATGCGAAATATATTCATTGCAACTGGTGTAACCTATGTAGACTCAAAAATGCAAAATAAAAAAGATGACTTCAGCAATATTTATTTTGAAATTTCAGAAAGTGTGGTTTCGTTTTTGTACTTACATCAGAAAGATTCTCTGGATTTGTTTGATGAAAAATTTAAAAGAAGTTATAGTTAGTTGGTTGCTCAAAAGGTGGCATTAATTTATAGCATTATCATAAATGGCGAGAAAATCAATCTGTATATATATATATTGCACACTATAATTTAAACTTAAAACTGATTAGGGGAAATTCTACCTGAATTTTTTTGATATCATAACTTCGGGTGCATCATCCATAGAATCCATTTTACCGTAAAATCCCTTTTTACCGTAAAATATTAGACTGTAGTTTTTACAGTAATATTTAGTTAATTAGTGTGATTTAGTGATTTTGCGGTAACTATTACTGTAAAAATTACGGTACATCAAATTTTTTGTTCCGTAACATGTTCCGGTAAAAGAATTTTATGGTAAAAAGTACCGGCATTCTGGATTTCGGTATCGCAATTTGATCCGGAATTACAAATTTACCGTAATTTGATCTAGAATTTTTTATTGAGTAAACTAAGGAATTTTTTCGAATGCATAAAGCTTAAAATCAGGTTAAATTTTATGCAGCAAAATAAGATTACTCTGTATAACTTTGTAATATTTGTTTATAATTAGAATTCTCAGTCGTCAGTTGAAATAATAAAAATAAGTCACCCTATGTTATGTTTCGCTAAATGCATGTAATACATAATAATTTTTTGTTAAAAGATAAAGTTCTTGAGATACTATTCAAATGTTTTCTTGTAGGAGCACTTTATTTATTTATTTTTTTTAAAAAAAAAAAGATGAAGAGGAACTCTCAGGTTTCACTTTCTTAGAAGTCTTTGTTCGGAAAAAAGGGGATATATTTTGCTGCAAATTGCTTATTTAGAACATCACTGCGCAAAGTGACAAACAACTATATTGAATAATATGTTATAGAAAATAATATCAATTTCTGTTAGTTAACAGGAACTTGTTATGAAGCATTTATTTTTAAAGATTATTTTTTCAATTCAAATAAATCAAACATAATCTTAAAGTAAAATTAATTTTAAAATTAAATTAATTTTAATTAAAAAAATGAAGTTATTTTGTCAAAATTAAAGGTTATTCCTAAGTTTAAATTTATCTAAAATATTATTAAAGTGCACCAAAGAAAAAAGTAAGACCAAAACTATCAGAATACGGTAAAATTTATCGTGTTTCTGATTCTTGACTTCATTTTTGGTGTTAATAATGTTTTGTGTTTGTTGTCACTAAAAAATTTTTCAGTGCATGTAGTTTAATTTTTATCAGTTTTTTCTCACTGTTATATTTTTTTAGAGTGAAATTATTCATTTTTTGTTCGCTTGTTTACTGAATTTACTGCATACTTATTAAATATAAGATTATTTTTTATTAACTAAAAATGTCCCACAGTGGACAGTGCATCACCGAAGTCAAGCATCACTGACTGTGGACAGTGAGTGGCTAATTCATCACTTTAATCTGCCTGTGAAGGGACCGAGGGTGCGTGGTATTAGTTCTTATTAAATTGTTAAACCATAAACTTCTCAACCTTGGACACTGGTCATCGGGCTACCAAATTAGAGGAGTCATCCCCTCTGCAGAGAATTAAAATTTTGATGGCATGTCTTCGGATAATCAGGTGTGTTTCCAAAACCGCCTCCAATAGCCTATTTGGAAGATCTAGAGAGACGTTAATAAAGTACCACAACTACTACTTATTAACTAAATCTTTAAATATGGTGGTATTTTTAATAAAATATAGTTTTTTTTCTAAATGTTTTTTAAATTTCGAAATTTTAAGATTCTACATTTAAATGTTCTAAGGAATACATTATTTTAAACAGTTATATCAAACGATAAAAAAGCACTAAAATCGGCTAACAGCTTTTTGAAATATTTTAATGAAGTTTACATTAGTTTTGAAAAATCGGATACTTAACTTACGTTACTCACAAAGTAATATTTTATAGAAGAGCTATGAATAATTTTTTTCACAGAACTTACTATTCTACTACTATATTACTATTTATATCTACCATTTTAACTTATATCTTTTTTTTTAGTTTTTTCAAACTTATATCTTTTTTTTAAAAAAAAACTTATTCTTAATACTGCATAATTATTAAAAACAGATTTTTTTACTATTTTTTCCTTCTCAAGTCAAGTGAGTTAGAGAAGGTGGTTTAATGATAAATGCAATTGAAATAGGAATTTATCTTATAGGAATAAATCTCATTATAAAAATCCTACAATTAATCTCATTATAAAAAACGCAAACTCTAAAATCAGTTTTAATCCTTTTATTTTATTATTATTTTTATATCTTCTAATCATATTAAAATTGTCTCTTGACAAATCATTACTCTTTTTTTTGAATAATTTTTCTCAATTGCATTTTATTCTTTCCATTGAATACATAGTGTATTCATGGTAAAAAATTTAAAAACAATTGATTGTACTCTCCATGACAAAGGCATTAATAAAGTTGTCCAAAAGTTCAAAAGTTAATTATTCTTTAATCTCACATAAATTAATTCTAGGACTGGGAAAACAACTTCCTTTGTTAAAATTAAATTAATACTACCCACGATTAATCCCTTATTAATTAATTTTACAGCATAAAAGAAGTGGTATTTTTTTATCAGCACTGGAAAGCTTATTTTTCCTTAAGAATTTTATTACATCCTTTAATACATGATAGAAAGCTGGGTACAAATTAAAATTTTCTTTTATATTAAACTAAGTACTTTTCAAATATATGAAAGACAGTTTATCAAATTGGTCGATAGATAAGCATGTAATGTAACAATTAATGTCTATAGTTTGATAAAAAATAAATTTAAAATTGAAAAAAAATTTTTTGCATTTATAAATTGTAAAACAGTAAGAGATACGCCTTCATGGTAATATATATGAGTTATATATATCATGATAATGGATTTTTAAGCGTAGTATTTCATTGGTTAAAATAGTTGTAAGAACAGGAATTTTTAAAACAGTTAGAAATAATCAAATTATTTTCTTATATCTGACCAAATCAATTGCATGATAATAAACCACGGACTGATCTTTATTTACAGCATTTATCCTCTTTTTTTATCACTTACTAGTGTAGCAAATAAGTTAAATCACTTTATTTTCGAAAAGAAACAAAACTTTTTTGTGAAAAATACATTTTCGTCTTTAATTATTTTATCTTTTAGACTTCTTTTAAGTTAAAATATAATTTAATTCTTAACTTTTTACAATATATAACTTATCTGAAACGTTTTTTATCTTTATCAAATGTCGTTGTCATTTTGTAACGTGCCAGATTAATTGGAATATCTTCTGTATTTATTGTTCAATTTGATAATTTTCAGGCTTTTTACAAATTGCCCGTATGCATTTAGACTATTTAAAAAAATGAAAGAAGATTTAGTAATTTATCTGAATTTATTTTAACACTTTGCACTGAGATTAATATTAATAGCGTCGCCTTGAATTTTAGTGAGTCAGATTAATTTTAAAACTAGTAATATATTTTTTAATTATCTGAAAATTATCTGGTCTCATTGCAAACGGCCAGAATTAAATCTAGCTGATAGAGCAATAATGATATCTTTTCTTATTAGCCTAAAATAATTGACTTATCACAATAACTAATTTTAGACTGATTAAAAAATACTGATATTAGCTTGATGATGACTACGTCTTGCTAACAGCTGGAATTTTAAATTAGCCTGAGACACGGATATATTCACGATTTTAACTTAAAAAAATAGATGATAGTATAATATTTTGATTACTGCCGTAGCTGTAGAAACATAATATTAATAAATAAAATTTTTATAAAAAGAAAATGCATTTAGCACTGAGAAAAATGCACTGAGAAAAAGTATGATCAAAGCTACTAGAATATGTTAAAATTTACAGTGTTTCTAGCTCTATGGGAACTCCATGAAACGAGGTAATTTCAAAAAAAGTGCTTTGGTAGTGATTTTGGTTGAATTATTAATAAAATATGTTTTATAATATGTGATAAAATTTGGTAAACTTTAAACATGGCATAAAATTATTTATTCAGTTAAATTTATTTTTCATTTTTGCATTTTTTACTAAATGTGAGGTAATAAGAGCTATAATTTTGAAAACACGTAATATCCGGTAAACCATTCCCATCAGAACGGAAAAATTACATAAAGAATGGTTTAAAAACCGTTTATTTTATCTTTATTAAGCAAACTTATGGTTCTTTCTTACCAGAAATGTCATTAGCATACAGTACGGTAATTTTACCAGAATTTTTTTCTCCGTGTGCTGATAAAGAGACACCTATTATTATTGTAAAATCTTTTTCAATAAGAGACAAACTCAAAGTAATCAAAACAGCATTTCTTTATGTTCAAATACATATTTGTCATTAGTCTCTAAAATAACTTTTCAAAATAATTTTAGCAAATAGAAGAAGCTTCCCTAAACATTGCCTTTTATTCATTTTTCCATGCGAGGCCAGAAATCATAATAAATAACAGCATAACCGAAGTGTCTTAGTTTACACGAAAAATACACAATACACTTCATTGTAACAAAGGACAAATAACCCTTTGAAAATCTTTGTCGGGCCTTGGTGGCTGTCTTCACTCATTAGTCAATCTGTTACAAGAAGTCTCCCGGTCGGAAAGGAGCTTTAAGAGCAAAAACCCATGGATCCATTTGCAATAAAATACACCAATTATTTAGTAGTAAGGCGAAATAAAAGAAGTGATGGGATTTAGAATAAGTTGTTGGGTAAAAAAGCATCAGTTTGAATTATTAACTTTTTAGGTATTGGTCTTACGTAAAGAAATCGAACCTACTTTGGGATTATAATAAAGAAAAAGGATTTATCTTATTACAGGGGTAGTACTTAAACTCATTATTAGCTTATTTATTTGAAGAAAATTCTGTTTAATAAATTAAAAACATTTATTATTAACAGTATATAATTTAATATAATATAATATAATATAATATAATATAATATAATATAATATAATATAATATAAAATAATATAATATAATATAATATAATATAATATAATATAATATAATATAATATAATATAATATAATATAATATAATATAATATAACATAATATAATATAATATAATATAATATAATATAATATAATATAATATAATATAATACCTTGAGGGAAAAAAATATGGTCAACACTACCAGAACATAGTAAAATTTACCGTGTTTCTGGCTCTATTGGAGCACCAAAAAGCTTGGTAATTTTTACCGAAGAACTTTTGTAATGAGTTTCGTAAAATTAACAATAAAATATTGCTTTATAATATGTGATAAAATTTGGTAAACGTCGTAAACTTCGGTAATTTTTTCATGATACCTTAGGTACTTATACAAGATCAAATGGTACTGGGCCACCCAAGGAACGCTAAATTACCTTCATTTTATTTATTACGGTGTATTTGTCATGGGTTTGTGTGACCTTCTATGGACGAGAGGTTAACTTGGAGTTGAGAGACGTCACTTAAGGCCGCGCGAATACAGCACATGTAACAGTATTTTGTTTTGAACGTATTTATAAATATAATTAAGCTAAAATTATTAAATTAAAGCCATCTATGATTTAAACAATCAATGCAGCCCCCCCCCCCGTCAGCAGGCCATGGTAAGATTATGAAACGTTGACCTGTCCGCAGTGATAAAAAGGTTGGGGAGCACTGCCTTAGAACAAGGTATGAGAACCATTTATTCGGTTAAATTTACTGTTTAATTTTGTATTTTTTACTAAATGTGTCGTACAAAGAACTATAATTTTGAAAACCAGAATTTCCCGTAAAGCCTCACCATATGAACGGAAAAATTATCAAATGAAGGGTTTAAATACCGGATATATTAGATTTATTAATCAGTATTATGGTCTTTTTTTCAAACAAGAAATCTCATTACCATTCATTACGGTAATTATATCAGATTTTTTTTTGTCTGTGTATAATATAATATAATAAATTAGTGTATTTTCAGATAGTAAGATTGATAATTAAGAAATAATTTATAAATTAGAATAAAAAAAAATTATTTTGTACAAAATATGAGTTTTGTTTTTAAACAGCATTGGATTAATTTTGAGTAAAGGATACGTTTTGAGTAAATTTACTTTGAAATTATAAAATTAAGCTGGTTAATTTTATCATAGGCTTAGCACTCATCATAATACTAGATAATTTGTCAGAAAAAAATTCTTTTTAATAAGTTTATGACATTTATTATTTTATAGTATAGTATAGTATAGTATAGTATAGTATAGTATAGCATAGTATAGTATAGTATAGTATAGTATAGTATAGTATAGTATAGTATAGTATAGTATAGTATAGTATAGTATAGTATAGTATAGTATAGTATAGTATAGTATAGTATAATATAGTATAATATATCACGACATATAATAGAACATTATTATATAATGTATATTACAGATTTAGATATATTACAGGTTTGGTATTCATCCTATTATTAAATAATTTATTAGAAAAAATTCTTTTAATGAATTTAAGACATTTATTTTTTTACAGTATAGTGTAGTATAGTATAGTAAAGCACATTTATAGTATAATATATCAGAGTATATTATAATATAACATTATTATATAATATATAATACAATTATATATTATATAATATTGTTTTATAAACATATCATTATGTATGAGAACATTCATATCAGTTTCTTTTTTTTTGAATTCTTTGTTTTTTTAAGGTAATGGAAAATACTTTAATAATATTGTATTTTTTCAAAAAATACTCATATTTTTGCTTAATTATTATTTGAAATACGGAAGCATTATTTTTCTCTGAAGTCATATCTCATGTTTCTTTTCTTTTTAACTTCCTTCACGGAACATCATTAAGGAAGGACGCTTAACATCTTTACATTAAATCGATGCTCAACTGACATAATGCTTTCTTATTCAATAAAATTGCGTGGCTTCTAACAATAAGTTATTTTTCCTATTTTTTTTCCAAAAAAGGGAACTGCCTGAGTCACTTTTGACAATAATAAGCAATGCGACAGAAAGTGATAACAATGTTCATCTTCAAAAAACAAGTTTTAATTTTTTTTTTACTGTGAATCAAAGGTCGAGTTCCAAAACTGGAACACAGTGTGCTATTTTATGAACATTATATTTTATCGAGAAAAATTTCCAATTTGTTAGATAATTTAAATATCTCTATGAAAAACATTTTACAATCAGATAGTAAAGAAGTTTAAATATATTTCTTATAAAAAATACGCCAAAAATTTAACTTAGCAAAAAGAGAAAAACAGAAATGTTTAATGTTTCACTTAAAATATACGTGTCTCGAAACTTTAGTAACATCTTTTTCTGATCAAAACTCTCCTCTCTAAATTGATTAAACTTAAAAACAACACACCAAGAAAAAAAATGGTTAAAATTATCAAAATATGAAAAAGTTTTAACGTGTTTCTGGCTCAATATGAACACCAAAAAGCTTGGCAATTTTACCGAAGTATTTCGGTAACGATTTTGATAAAATTAAACATTTCATATAGTGTTATAATATATGTGATAAAATTTGGTAAATATGGCAAAATTTTATAACTCTATGATGATATCTTGGACCATGGCATTAAAACCATTCATTTTGTAAAATTTACTTTTCTATTTTGCCTTTTTTACTAATTATTACTCAATTTTATTCTTTATTAGCGAAATCTATTATTAGCGAAAAAAATGTTAAAGTGGGTGTTCCGCAGGGCTCATCCCTTGGTCCAATCTTCTGGTTGGTATTGATCAATACTGTTTTTAGTAACTTTGACCAACGTAATTTTAGCTCGCTTGAAGGATTTTAATCTTTCCAATTTTAAGGTCGTAGCTTTTGCTGACGATCTTTTCCTTTTAATTTAGCATTCCATCTTTTATCGATTTAACAATAGGCCACTCATATGCTTTCTGAAATGTCTGCCTGGGCTGAGAGAAGCAAATTGATATTTAGTAACGATAAAACAATGTTGATAATTTTTTCAAAGAACAATAAAAAAAGTATCTAGACTCCCCTGTGTTCGGATGAAGCATGGAGATCAAACGAACATCAAAAATGTTAAAAGACTTAAATATTTGGGAGTCATCCTCCACCAGGGCTCCACCATCGGTCACCGCATTTAAATGAAATTAAAGATAATCTTAGCAATTTTAATCAACTTATCAAAGCGATTGTCAGGGCTACTTGGGGCCTCAAACCAATTATTTTTAAGAAAATCGGGGGAACGCGTTATTCTTTACGCCTCCAGTTTTTACGCAGCCAAGGAAGCCTTTTATCTTTTGACTTTTAATCATTAATCAATTTTTAATTCTCTTTTTTTCGACTATAACTTCAATTTCAATCTACGATTTCTTATTTAATGTATTTATTCTTATCCCTTGATTTTTAAGCCTTGATATTTTAGTTCTGCCGATCAGACTATAGGGGTTAGGGAACTAGCCTTACATCAGAAAGGTTCTGGGTTCGAATTCCGGACAAGGCATGGATGTTCTTTCATTCTCCATAATGTTTGTTCTTACTGTGGGAGCAGTGGTGACCCACTTATTATGATGCCCCTGAAAGAGTGGCCAGCAAATCTGCCCTAATACACATGAATTAACGAACGTCCACCTAGGTGGACAATGCGAAATTTTTTTAATTCCTCCTATCCATTTTTTAACTTTGATTTTATCCTCAGTTTTACCTCAATTGTCATTGTGACTTTTCACTTTGTTATTTAAGCGACTTAGCTTTTTCTTGCGTGGTTTTACTGATCTTTTTTTGAATTTCATTTTTTTAAACTCATTCTTAACTTTTTAGAAAATAATTTGAAAAAATTATAAAATTTATTCCAAATTTATTCCAATTCCGAAATTTATTTAGAAATTAATTTTTCAATAATCATTAAGGAATCATGCTGGATTATATGTCTTCCTATGCGCCTTATATGTCTTCTTTATGAATAGGTGCCTGTTAATTTGCAATTTATTTATTTGAATAATTTTATAATTAATATCTCAAATACACCTTTTAGAATAAAGTCTGTCTAGTCTGTTTCTTAAATTGTCTAGACTGCATTGTTTTCATAAAACGTAAATACATTTAACAAAATATTGCAAAATAAGTGGATAAATTCATACTTGCTTTCTTTTCTTATTTTTATATTTAAAATCATGTCATTCATATTTGTATTCGTCCATTAGTTAGAACATAACTCTTTACCGTTATGTATAAATAATTAAGAAACATTTTAGAGAAAAAAAAACATCATAGAATTTCAAATACAAAATATTAAATTTTTAAGAGAAGTAATCTTTATGATTCTTAAAGAAATGTTTATATACGGATGAGATAGGGGTTTCTGAAATTATGAAAATACAATCATAACCACCTGGTTAAGAAAACTATTGAAAGTTTGGACCTCTTTATGTTGTGTTCATGGAGGAAAAATGTTTGGTATGGATGTTCGGATTGGAGGCAAGCTAGTTTCGGTTGCAGTTAGTACAAAGGAAATCATAAAAAATAAAAGGGTCACAATGCTTTCGCGAATTTAAAAAGAAAAAAAAGAAAAAAAGAAAGAAAATTCAGTTAAGTCGATGAAACAGAAATAGTGAGCAACATGATATCTTATTACCACACATTTGGTAGAAATACAAAACTGAAAATTAAATTTAACCGGATATCATATTTCTAAGGTATTATAATGAAATTACCAAATTTTACCACATTTACCAAATTTTATTACACATTATAAAACCATATTATATTATTAATTTTACCAAAATCATTACTTATTAAGTGCTTCGGTAAAAAAACAACTGCTATTGTGGAGTTCCTACAGAGCACGAAACACGGTAAATGTTACTATATCTGGTAGTTTTGATCATACTATTTTATCAGAGTCATTTTTATTTATTTACACATTTTTTGACGTTTTAATTGCTCCGTATGCTGAATTAATCTACAAATGAAAAAAATTAGCACTTATTTATAAAACTCGTTAATTGAACAATAATTTCAAGAGAAAATAAGATTTAAAAATTAAAATATTTTTTCCTATTAAGCTTAATTGCCATTGAGGAAATTTGGTATTACAAGATATCGCGTTTAAATCCTCTTAAACAATGTTATTTTCAGTGAAAATATCCAAAATTTGGTCGAAATCATTTGAATAGATTTCAAAAAATAGAAGTTTTACCTCAATTGTAAAAAAGAGTATTTTTAAATTATTTATCAATAACTAAAGGGAAAATAAAAACTTGATACTGAGAATATAATAATAAATTACTTCCTTATAATATGTATCTATTAAAAACTTGATTCTGAGAATATAATGATAAATTAATCCCTAATAATCTGTAATTCATAGGACAGTTTCAGTTACTGACATATATTTTTTAAAATCCTTTACTTAGTACGAAAATAAATAAATAAGCTTAGTGTTCAATTTCAAGATCGCCCACGTTCAGAAGAATAGGATTTCTTACTTCAATGAATATTCTATAAATAGGGATAAAAAGATTTCAAGCTTTTGTTCCATCTATTCTAAAAAACTCTTGTACTTATGTTACTTTACTAAAAGCACCCAAAAGACCCAAAATGTCTGAAGACTTTTCAAATGCAACATGAGATTCAATTCATATATTAGTGTTTAAACTTTAAAAGAATATATATATATATATATATATATATATATATATATATATATATATATATATATATATATATATATATATATATATATATATATATATATATATATATATATATATATATATATATATATATATATATATATATATATATATATATATATATATATATATATATATATATATCAGTTTCAAGTAATATTAAAATAAGAAATAAGAGTCGCAATTGTTCAATGGTTACGGGTGCCATTGTGATTAGAGTTTGATCTTTTGAGATAATTTGCAGTCCATGCAGCTTCATATCGATGGGCAACAATTTGTCAGGAAATAAATGTGGTCGGTGCTCAGTGCTGATCACATAACCACCATAATTTTTACTTAAAAAAGGAGATAAGACAAAAGGCGCAGGATATCACTTGACATAATGAAGAGGAGGACGTATAGAAATGGCATTTACTCAGTGCATGCTAAAGATGAGTTTATTTTCTTATTTTTTTATTATAACTGTCGTAACGACTTGTGACATGGAGAGGAAAACCACGAGAACCACTCACAGTTAGCCTGATGGCAAAGTGACTCTAACCCATGATCCGTCTACCACTGAAGATATTTCATGTCAGCACTGTGGTTGGTGCAAGCCGGATGCGGATTCATATCAACCAGCCATTTCTGGGATTCGAACCCGGTTCACCTCATTCGAAGGCAAACGCTCTGTCCCCTGAGACATCGCGGGTCAGACAAGTTTGTTTGCAATGATGAGAAACTTCGGGTACTGGAACAAAATCACTACCCTCAAAAATTTTGATTGTGCTAAGTATTAATTAAAGACATACCGCACGATAAAAGATTGGTGCTCAGATTTCAAAACGAATTTTTGTTGTTGTTGTTGTTACTTTACGTCACACTAGAGCTGCACAATGGGCTATTGGCGACGGTCTGGGAAACATCCCGGAGGATGATCCGAAGACATGCCATCACAATTTTGATCCTCTGCGGAAGGGATGGCACCCCCGCTTCGGTAGCCCGACGACCTGCGCGTGAAGTCGAGCACTTTACGGTAGCACAGTTTAACGAGGACCAATACCGCACACCCTCGGTCCCTACGCAGACTGATCCAAGTGGTCACCCACCCGCACACTGACCGTAGCCAGTGATGCTTGACTTCGGTGATCTGCTGGGAACCGTGTCTTATCGATCAGTCCACTGCGGGACAAAAACGAATTTTTAGTAATAGTTTGAGGAGTTTTTTCAAAGAGGAGAAAACCTCGTTGATAAGTGATTCCCTCGTTGATAAGTGAATTTCGTTGATAAGTGATTTAAATATGTGCTAAGGTCTATAAAAATAGATTTTCGCAAAAGTGTTCGTTAATCTCATAACTATGTACGAAAACAAATCTTATTGCTGTCAGCAATATGATTTTACTTTGCATATAAGGCAAATTTTGACGAATAATGAGATAATTTTTGTTCCATAACATGTTCTAGTAAAAATGGATTTTATTGTAAAACGCACCGACAACACTGAGTGGTACTACTCTGCGGTTAGTACTTTTTGCTAAAATTTGATCCTGATTTTTTTTATAGTGCATATTATAAATTTTTTTGATTTGCGTATTATTAACTTTTTTAATCCTACTTTCACTATTTAAAGACATTTAAAATGAATTAGGAAGAAAAAAAGGTTCATAATTAAATGTTATTTATTTATCCGAAAACATTTATAACACATTTCTCAGTTTCAAAAAGCAAGACTTTGAAATTGATAATGATGTTTCAATTTCTTTTTAAAAAATTTTCTTACAAAATTTGAGTCACTTGTTACATTATTAACTCCTTTTAATGAATATTTCCACCTTCACTAATTGTAGAAATTTATAATAAATTAGAATAAAAAAAGGTTTATAATTAAATATTTATTTATCTGAAAGCATTTACAATTCATTTCTTAATTTCAAAAAGTAACGCTTCGAAATTAATAACGATGTTCCTGGATTACGATTGGAGAAACAGATAACTTATAAGTTCCGGAATGTTATAACTTATAAGTTCCGGAATTAAATATTATTTATTTATCCGAAAACATTTATAACACATTTCTCAGTTTCAAAAAGCAAGACTTTGAAATTGATAATGATGATTCAATTTCTTTTTAAAAAATTTTCCTACACAATTTGAGTCACTTGTTACATTATTAACTCCTTTTAATGAATATTTCTACCTTCACTAATTGTAGAAATTTATAATAAATTAGAATAAAAAAAGGTTTATAATTAAATGTTTATTTATCTGAAAGCATTTACAATTCATTTCTTAATTTCAAAAAGTAACGCTTCGAAATTAATAACGATGTTCCTGGATTACGATTGGAGAAACAGATAACTTATAAGTTCCGGAAGTAATTTGATTCAAGTGAAATCAATTTGACACACAGTGTAACAAAAATCCAAGAGGAAATTGCATCTCTATTGTTTCAAAGAGGGAAGATGGCTGTGACTCAATAATGTTCGCCTAGAAAAACGTCTCGTTTAACATACAAAAGGCGTAATATGTTATTACAGTGGCAAAATAAATATTAAGAGTTGAAGCAATTTTCTTCTTAATAATGTTTTGTTAATTGACAAAATCTTAAAGCTCATCTGTTTTACTACTTCCTTATAATTTTGTTTTAAATGCATCCTCTTTTAAATATCCCTTAGGTTGTTAGAGTTTTGAGAATCATTGCTGCAAGGTTACAGTTGACATTTATTTTAATTGTTACAAAACATTGTTGTATTTAATTGTACCGTTCACATAAGATTTTTTATGTTTATTTTTCTGTCATCGTCTCAACTTGTCTAATTGATTCGGAGGTTCAGAATTTCTTAAACATGTATAGTGATTGTTGCACAAACAATTTACTTATAGTTGTTTATGTTATGTGTTTTTAAGGTCATAATACAAATTTCGATTTCGTTTTTTTTTCTCGTTAGAATCAGAGCACGCATTGTTAATCAAGAAATTTGAAAAAGTGAGAGCATTTGTCTATTAAAGTACGTTATTGCTTATTTAAACATTCTTGTTTTTTTTTTAAATATATATGACAGGTCTAAGATAACTGACATAGCAAAATTTTGATGACATAACTGCCTGCACTGATGACATAACTGCCTTTCAAGATTTTTAAATCTTAAGCTTGATGATCAATATTGAAAACTCTACAACCTTTATAAGTTGCAGACAATGCTGCCCTTGTGCACTTCGCCTGAACTTTATGAGAACCGTAATAGGAAACAAAGAAATGATTATCATGGACATGGACTTAAGGCTATTATTATTATCATTTAGTTTTCTTGTTTTGTATTTTGGTTTTAGAACTGCAACTGCTGTTAGAAATAAAAAAGGGTGTTTTTGCTTAAAAATAACGAAATTAAATTCCTTTAAAAAGTTTTTGGATCTAAAAATTATTGTAAAATATTTCCTGAACCACTTAGATTTAGAATCAAATTATAAAAATAAAAAAATAATTAAAAAAAATACTGAATTTGAAAACAGATTTTGGCTAATTTCGATATTAAAATGTACTTTTATGAGCGACATATCCGGCATTAACTCCTTACAATACATATTATAACATATCCTTTTCAGATAATACACTCAATTTATGGTATACTTTTTTAGATACAGAATAATTAAAACACGACAGTCAATTATAGTTGTCACTAGTATGCGTTATAAAAATTAATTACTGAATTTATTAAATCCCTCCACTCATATTATTCAGTGCGCAAAGAAAAGGGAACGCGTGAACACTCTGAATAATATTTAGTCTAATGAACGGATATTCACGAATTAGGACTCAATATTAAGGGTTCGAGAACCTAACTATACATTTTCCAGATTATGTTTGGTGAACACTCTGAAAGTGAAAGCGTAAACAATCTAAATAACATTTGGTCTAATGAACGGATATTCACGAATTAGGACTCAATATTAAGGGTTCGAGAACCTAACTATACATTTTCCAGATTATGTTTGGTGAACACTCTGAAAGTGAAAGCGTGAACAATCTAAATAACATTTGGTCTAATGAACGGATATTCACGAATTAGGACTCAATATTAAGGGTTCGAGAACCTAACTATACATTTTCCAGATTATGTTTGGTGAACACTCTGAAAGTGAAAGCGTGAACAATCAAAATAACATTTGGTCTAATGAACGGATATTCACGAATTAGGACTCAATATTAAGGGTTCGAGAACCTAACTATACATTTTCCAGATTATGTTTGGTGAACACTCTGAAAGTGAAAGCGTGAACAATCTAAATAACATTTGGTCTAATGAACGGATATTCACGAATTAGGACTCAATATTAAGGATTCGAGAACCTAACTATACATTTTCCAGATTATGTTTGGTGAACACTCTGAAAGTGAAAGCGTGAACAATCTAAATAACATTTGGTCTAATGAACGGATATTCACGAATTAGGACTCAATATTAAGGGTTCGAGAACCTAACTATACATTTTCCAGATTATGTTTGGTGAACACTCTGAAAGTGAAAGCGTGAACAATCTAAATAACATTTGGTCTAATGAACGGATATTCACGAATTAGGACTCAATATTAAAGGTTCGAGAACCTAACTATACATTTTCCAGATTATGTTTGGTGAACACTCTGAAAGTGAAAGCGTGAACAATCTAAATAACATTTGGTCTAATGAACCGATATTCACGAATTAGGACTCAATATTAAGGGTTCGAGAACCTAACTATACATTTTCCAGATTATGTTTGGTGAACACTCTGAAAGTGAAAGCGTGAACAATCTAAATAACATTTGGTCTAATGAACGAATTAGGACTCAATATTAAGGGTTCGAGAACCTAATCATACATTTTCCTGATTTCGACTACCCTTCTTCCTAATATTTTGTCAAAATTAGAATCTACCGTAAGAAAAGGTGTGTTTATTTAAATAAACATTGTTTTTTAGTCTAATTTCATAACTTTAAATATCGCATATACAAAATACTTAGCTTTTTTAATGTTTAGGCCTTGATTGAACCATTAAGATTAAGGCCTAATACGTGAAAATCCAGTCATTAAATCAAAAATTATTCAAGGTGTTCGCTTTTTTCTGTGCTCTGTAGATATTCAACAATGCTTTAATAATATTTATTTCAAGTTACGGAAAAAAAATAATAAAATATTTTTTTTTTTTACAAACAATTCCAAACTCTTTTAGGTTACGTATGAACATAGTTTGTAAATATTCATGTATTTAAAATATAATCAGTTAATGTAATCATTTTTTAATTCCTTGTAAAAACAAAGTTTGTAATTTAAAATCAAATATTATATATAAAATCTAAGTTTTCCTTTTTAACTTAAATTGCCAAGATAATGTCGCCTAAAGAATAGGATATTGTTAGTATTTGACAACTAAAATTGTTTTTGTGTAATAGTTACGTGACTATTATTTCTCATAAAGCAATAAAACACAGAAAGTTAGTACATGAGGATAACACAAGAGCTTAAAGGCGAAGTATGTTCGTCATATTGCAAACAAGGAAGATCATTAGCTTATATTTCAAGAAATTAATCATTTCAGAAACTCGAGTTCTTAATTCACGGTAATAATTCAATTTTTATCTCTTTTGAAAAATAGGTTACAAGTTACAGGAAAGATATACTCTTTTTATAAGAAATTATTTTTAAAGAATGCGTTTGAGAAATAAGCGAGAAAAAATTTGATATTATATAAATTTCTCCAGAATAAAAAGCTTTTTCCTCTTTTTTTTCCAGGAGATTTTTCTAATTTTATAACAAAACACGTTTCAATATTTTTAAATGGCTCCAAAATACAAGTTGTTATAAACATTTTCAAAAAAATTGGTTTAATATTAAATCAAAATATCGTTAATTTGAATTATAATATGATGCAAATTTTCCGCAACCTTAATTCGTTGTTATTGTGGCTCATGTTATCATTCAAATTGAGCCATAGTAGAGATTAATCAGATTTCAGAAAAAACTATAACATGGTTCAACATGACACCATATTAAAGTCGAAACATATTTGAACTGCAATATGGTTCAACATGCTCTAAAATGACTAACAGTATAGTTTTGTTAAAACTAGTCAGCTATTTAGTGTCAATCATGCCACTTTCACTTTTATTCTCTTGTCTTAAAACATTTCATTATAAATGTTTCCTTCATCGAAGAAATAAAACTTTGCATGAACTGAACATTTTGTATGAAGAAATATAAACTGGATTTCTTTTTATAATAAATACTTATTGGTTAATAATATTAAATTAAAATAACATTAAAATAATAGTTGAGTAATTAATTTTAAGGAAGCAATTATAGTAATGTAAGACAGATAAATAGATAATACCATATTACAGAAAAATTAATTTAATAACTACACTTGAAGAAAAAAATGTTTGGTCAAAACCAAAGCTATTAGAATATGGAAAAATTTCCAGTGTTTCTGGTTCAATGGGAATACTTAAGACCTTGGTGATTTTTATCGAAGCACTTTGGTTATGATATTAGTAAAATTAGCAATTAAATATGGTTTTATAACAAGAGATAAAATTTGGTAAATGTGGCAAAATTTGGAAAAATTTATTATGATACTTTACAGCATGACATAAAAATAATTTATTCCGTTAAATTTACTTTTCAGTTTTGTATGTTTTACTAAATGTGTGGTAGTGAGAACCATAATTTTGAAAACCAAAATTTCCGGGAAACCGTTACCATATGAACTGAAAAATTACCGAATGAA
Source organism: Parasteatoda tepidariorum (assembly GCF_982258835.1). Lineage (NCBI taxonomy): Eukaryota > Metazoa > Arthropoda > Arachnida > Araneae > Theridiidae > Parasteatoda > Parasteatoda tepidariorum. The sequence goes on from NC_141765.1 coordinate 55,151,086, forward strand.
TGGTTTATTACCAGAATTGTGCCTCTTTTAACCAGAAATGTCATTACCATACAGTGAGGTAATTTAAAATAATTGTTTTTTCTTCGTGTAAGTAACCAGAGGAAAAATTGAAATTTATGCAAATTTACTTTTAATGAATTTATATTTACTGTAATCTAAAGTATGTTGATTTTCTGTCAAATTTTTTATATCGTTTTATTACATATAATCGTATAGCAAACACGGTTAAATTATCTAAATCTTTTTTATTTGGATTTATATTGTAGTTAAGACGTATTCAAATCACAAGGAAAAAAGCAATTAATCAGACTTCAGATGCAAAGTTCTTCGAAATCATATTTTTGACTTGACGCTTTTTAAATCAAATTGTAGCGTTTATTTAAATAATTTATTTTAAATTAAAAATAAATTAAAAAAAAATTTTTTTTTTAAATAATATTATTTTTAATTAAATTTAGATTTGGAAAATAAATATAAGATATTTAGAAGTATTGCTAAATTTTAAAGACACAGTTATTAGTTACAAAATTATGATTGGAGAGACAAATCATCATTAAAAAATATCGCAGCATTAAAATGATTTTTCTTTCTGTTATCAATAGTTTCCAGAAATTTATTCGATTGTTTATTATGTATAAATTCAATTAAAACTCTGAATATGGCGAATATTTTACAAATAACGAATCTTGCGATTTTATGGCTAGAATTAGATTAAATTATACAAGTTTGTAAACTCTGATTATTTAATATCATGTCATTTGGTTTCAATATTAGAAAGATGCTTTAAATATTCATTTCATCAAATGTCCTAAAGATTGATTAAGTTTATTACAAAATTGTGATTTAGACAAGTATTACATGCCAATAACATTATTAACCACAAAGAGTAAAGTAAAATTACTTTATACATTTATTTTTTATATTATTTTAAATAAAATCATTTGAAAGTAATTAATTCCATAAATAGTTATAAATATTAGTTATTTTCCTTAAATTAAATGTAAGTCTAAATTCATTACATATCCCAAATGAGTGCTGAATTACAAAAGCAACTTATAAAGTTCATTCAAAACTGGGTAAAAGCATAATTTTTATCAAATGTTTGAAAAGGAAGTTCATTTTCCAAGCCATAAACACCATTTTACTCAATATTACAAGTGCAAAACTCTCACTGATGCAATAAATCGTTATAATACACAGGACATTGACATTTACTTTCTTATTTATGTATTTCCCCTTTTTTGAAGGGATGCAATATTGCAACAGGCGTTTACCATTGACCTTGAAAGTTGATCGTGGCATCACCTTCGACTACAGAAGGTGCTCAACTTCTGGGGAAACGACAAAAAAAGGGAAATGAAAGCATGCCTCCCCCTCAAATCTGCTGCATTTGTCAAATGCTGTTGTCCACTTGTTCATTTTCTTTTTTTGGGACTCTCCTTCTTCAAAGAGGGCAGACGCAATGCTTACCTGGACTGTATTTTTTTTCCTTTCAACAGAAGAGACACCCACCAAAAAAGCCAGGTGCTGGCGATCAAGCTTCCGGTATGTGTGGAAATTTTTCTAATGGGACAATGGTCCCCATACGTCCGTCTCACAGAACATATTGCAAGGACACTCCAAAAGATCACACGGAAAACCGGAATTGAGTTCTGCGGATTAGAAAGTGAAGAAACGTGAAATTAGAATTCCCTACGCATCATCGAATTGGATTGTATGCAAAGGAAATTTACGTGTTCTTGAATCTTTTAGAATCAGAAGCAGACTGAGTAAATAAATGGCAATAGTAAATGAGTAATTCACGAATCATTAGGTAAGAAAGAGAGAACGGATGGACTTTATCCGGATTCAGGATGCACTTTAAGCAACTGCATTAAAAAAATAAAATAAAATTGAGTAAAATTATCCGCCTGTTATGCTGAAATATGCATAACATATTTTTTAACATTTAATAACCTAATTATTATCTAATTTAATCATTTTTCAATAAATAGAAATCAATAATGTAACTGTTCTGTAATCTTTTTATACCACAACCTTAAATTGAGTTAAGAATAAAATCTATTTTTAGAGATTCCCTCTACATTAGCATAGAATTCGAAAACCGTTATATGGTTCTTAATGTTTCGGATTCATTAAAATTCATTATTGTTTCTTCCGCTTTCTTTTCCGCCAACACATTTGAAAGCGTAAGGTAAAGAAAAAGATTATTGGCATTAAATTTAATCAATTAATAGCCAATACATGGGGATTCCTTAACTTTCACTGGCGAAAACTATTTCAACACTTGCATTGTTGATTTCTTGATGGAGGGAGGTGCCTTGTGGGGCTTGGCAACTTCCTTGGCACAACCTCCGGGCCATTTTCTAAATTTATTTATTTACATGTATAAATAAACGAATCATTTTTTTACTTTGGAGCTCCATATGATTTCACATAATTTCTCTAATAAAACATTTTAATTTATTATAATTTGATTCTTTATTAAGAAATTATTGTGTTATGATTTTTGTTAATTGCTTGCCTACATCATACTGGAATAATAAATGAACAACTGAAAATACTCCAATCAGCACCTTCAGCAAATAGTAAATTTTTTCAGGCACCAAAACCACCTTAATACAGCCACAGTCATAAATTAATACACATTTTAAATAAAAATAATTTAAATTTTAAAATGTTATGAATCATTCAGAATAAGAAATAGACTGACTAAATAAATTGCAACAGTAAATTAATTATTTGCGACTCATAAGATAAGAATGAGTGAATGGATGGACTTTGTCGGGATTAAGAACTCTCCTTAAGCAACTGCATTAAATTATTAAAAAAATAGAATAAAACTATTAACTACAGTCATAAATTGAGACACATTTTAAATGAAAATAAATCCAATTTAAAAATGTTATTCAACATTTCACTAAATTGTTGAAATCGGATTCTTCGTATGCTCCATCTAATAACGAAATGGTATGAAGCTGGAATATTTAAAGTGAACCAGTTAATCCTTTTATCCTTTGTGGGACATTAATCCTTTTATCCTTTGTAGGACAGAAGATTTTTAGCCAAGGAGAGTTATACGAATAATAGTCTTCGTGTGCACGTCCAAATCCAAAATATAAAGGAAAAGCGATCTGTTATTTATTTATCCGGCAGATACGTATTATTTTTTTTCAAAACTCAAAATGATAGATCAAGAAACACGCAGTTTAAAACATAATATGTATTACAATTTATTATCGAAAAATAAATGGAGGCAATTTTTAAACCATTGCCCGGAGACATGTCATTCAAATGACTACACTTAAGTAACTTTAAACTGTTGTAATGGTTAAGTAAATAAATTTAAGCTTTCAGAAAAAATATATCTTGCATTCTATATAAAAAAAGATTGTGAAATTAGATTTATGATTATATCTGATGATATATCAAGGGTTAATTGAGTCTTGTAGATTAATTTGTTGCAAGTTAATTGGCTCTTTTTAAACAGCCACCGTCGTTTTGCAATATGTCAGGCTGATTGGAACAGTCTGTAGTATCAGCCCGACCTATTTTAGGCTTGTTACCGTGAGTCCACATATTTTTGGATCTATTAGGAAATATATCATTCACCGATTATTTAGTCAGTTTTGTTTCAGAAAGTTTTCAAAAAGTTCAGAGTAGTAAATTCGTATTTAAAATAGTCTTATTAAAGATTTACTACCATAAATGTTAAAAAAATTCAGTCTACTTGAGTATTTCTTCGTACTCATTCTAATTAACATAAAAGAATATAGCATGGTTGTGATGAGCCTAAAAAATGTCAGGCAGATAATTAAAATCGGGGACATTTCCCCTAACCCTGGTGCATTGCAAAATATCGACGACATTTGTGAAGTGCTGAATTTTACCATTAGCTTACAACAGATACATTTAAATTTTTTATTTATTTTAATTCTTGTGTAAAGTTATTATATAAAATTTTTTAACTGCACAGATTTCAGTGGTTTAGTAAGTAACAGTAGTTAAGTGAGACATTAATTTATTTAATAAATTTCTAGAATACCTAACATTTCTCGAGCTGTAATATTAGATCCAAGAATAATTTTGCATAAAAAAAGTGTATCAAAATGTATTTTCATTGTAACCTCGAATAGTTAGTTAAATAGACTTAGAAGCGTTGCAAAGACAGCATCTTTTATTTAACCTTCATAATAAGTTATCATTTCCACGTAACACCTTTGAAATCTACTCTAACAACTTGTAAATTGAGTTACATTAGCTCTTGAACTATCAGGAAAACAAAAGTAATTGATAATCATATAACGTTCGAATAACTAGCTGATTGAAAAGAGAAATTCACTTTGTCATTTCCTGTGAACATTGAATTGTCATTTATTATTTGAGGAGTATTTATTATATGAACAAAGTGGCTAATTAATTTGACCTAGAACTAATTTCAATGGCTTGGAAATTCCATTGACGACAGAGGTTAAGCGATATTTATTCACTCGTTTATGCCAATTTTACCCTATAAATTACCCATTTAACTCAACAGTGGCACACAAAGTAGTGCTCAATAAAAGAACTTATTTTGCAGGCTGCACTTTTACTAGTGCAGAAACAACACTTTTTATCTAGAACAGAGCTACTTTATCTATGAGTCACTATCCCAATTAAACTCATTTAATTAAATTTTGATGTAATCAAAGAAATAAAAAAATAAATAAATAGTAAATTTGACAAAATCAGTTTTCGATATTCATTCTTATCTTTAACAACGCGGGCTTCGAAATAGTATTTATTTAGGATTTGATTTTCATATTTTTTTCCTTCGCGAGGTTTTATTTACAAATTTCTTAAATTAAAATATATATATATATATATATATATATATATATATATATATATATATATATATATATATATATATATATATATATATATATATATATATATATATATATATATATATATATATATATAGCACAAAAAAAACAAAGAGAAAAACGAAAATAATTAATAAGTTTTATTAACTGCGCATAAGCTGCAAGTATATAGAACTCATAAAATAAGCTAAAAAATTGAGAAAATATGGAAAAAAATAATGACAAGAGAAAAAAATTATTAACAATAATTTTTTAAAAGAATTTAAAAAACATTATTTTTAATACCTTAAAAAAAAAATTTAATTAAAATTTGGAAAACAAAACTAAGAAAAGATATACTCTCTTTATCAGCTCACACGATTATATCCGCAAAAGGAGTGCTTTCTAATATTGTATTAATATAGCCAAAGCAAAATATATCAATACAACAGTGTGAGGAGCACTCAAAAAAATTTAAACGAAATTGGAACACATTAAGTAAAAAATATGTACGGAAAAAAATTTAAAGAATAGAGAACAGTACACGAAAGGAAATCTACATAGTGAGGAGCGAATTAAATGAACTTACGCGTACCGGAATCTTTCAAGAATGATTTATAATATTTTCGTAATAAGATTGCCAGATTACAATATATGAAAACAGAAGCATAAATAAAGTGATATCTTATGGCACGTTCTTCCTGCAAAACTGAAGCGCGTCTAATTTGTTAGTTACCTTGGGTGGGCCAGAAAATGGATGTGCGCAAGGTAATAATATAATACAGGAAAATTTAAAGTTTGTAATTAAAAAGTTTGATAATTAAAACAATTATTTTAAAAAAAAAGTAAAAAAAAACAAAAACAGGATTTACTCGTTTTGAATTGATTTTTAGCTGGAGCCAAATTATTATTGCTGCTGAAATCCAAAAATTAGGCTCAAAGAGCAATGCCCTAAACACACGAAATTAGAAGACGAACTAAAAACGGAAACAAAAAGAAAACGAAAGTAAGCAAAGAGTAGATAATATATAGATAATATATATATATAAATATATATATATATATATATATATATATATATATATATATATATATATATATATATATATATATATATATATATATATATATATATATATATATATATATATATATATATATATATATATATATATATATATATATATAAAATAGCTTCGTTAGTTATTATTATATTATCTCCCTTTATATTTCTAACATATTACATACTTTTATAAATGTGTGTTCTTGAGGATACCGTTAAACTTCTCCAAATTCAAAAGAGTTACAATAAAAAAGTAAGCAATTCTGCTTTAGAAAAATCTTTTATAAGCATTAAAAAAACAGTAAAAGAGGTGGTAATTAGAGAAATTCCTTTCCTAATTTTTAAATCACTTTCAAATTAGATTTGAAAATTACCATTTAAAAAAACACTTCATACTTATGAAGAATATAACGTAAATGAAATGAAAAAGATGATCTAAAATTTCTGAGTTGATTTCCTCAAGGTATCTTTTCTATTTTTTTCGTCGAAACTTATTTTTTTTTAAATAATCAATCTTTAAATTAAAAGATAAAAATAAAATTGTTTTCACATATAATCCCTCAGCATCAAACGAATATAAAAATTCCGTTGACTTGACGAATATTTTTCTATGAAATACTTCGGATTTTTCACCTGGAAAAAATTTAATTTTCAGAAACTTCTAAAAATATAGTAAACTATTTCTACTTTTATAATTAGTTTTATCGAGCAAAATTTACGTATAATTTCAAAACTAAAACACGAACCTCTTTTTTTTAATAAAAGCTACAATGGTTAAAAATGAAACCTTAAAATGATATAAACTTTTTAGTTATCTAAACATTCAATAATGTTATACTATTAATTAAAATTGGAAAAAAATAATGATAATACTCGTTTAATCTTTTTTAAATTAATTAATTAATTGCGATGAAATTAAATTAATTCATATATGATTGAAATAATTTTACGCAACTTTGCAAATAAAAATTGGTTAAACACTTTTAGATAATAGGATGTAATAAATTTTAAAATTTAATAATATCAAAAGATTTTCTTAATACAGCCTTTCTTGGAATTCAACTTAAAGGCAAAAAAAGTTTCAAAATTTAAACTTACAAGAAAAAAAAATAGTAATCATATGAGTAATTTATAAATAATACAACTTTCACATTTTTTTACTAAGATTATTATTTATAAAAATCTGTTTAAAGACGAAATATTTTACTATTTATTATCTGATAGGTTCAATCAATAATGAAAATATTTTATTAATAGAAGTTCTAAAAGCTTTCTTTTCCTTTCTTGGAAAACACGAGTTGTTTTGCATTATTATATCTAATAACTACATTTATGATCTGGATTTCAGTTAGTTATTACATATGTTTTAATACGGTATGCACTCTTATAGATAAATTACGAATTTACGAAGTAATCAACGTAAACATTGAAATTGAATCTGAAATTGTTATTATCTTATTTTTAGGTAGAAAAGGGGAGAAGGTAGATATATTGGTAATTATCTGATGATTTTGTTCACAGTGATTTGAGTATGATAAAGTATACAAATTGCATAACCATCTCTTACATGATCATTTTGTGCGATTGTTAGCTTGGATAATTAGCACATATAATTTAATTCAGATTTGGGTCTTTAGGTAATTTTTACTAAAAATAACCTTTTGAATTTTACTAAATCTTATATAAAAGTGAAAGCATTTACTTTATTAAGATTTTTATTGTTTCACCATCGAATACTTTGTGAGAAAGAACGAGCTTATTAATAGTATCGTGTAAGTATTCAATAAAAAAAAGCAAACCCTTGCATTCATTTCATTTTTTTTATTAAATGGTTAAAACTATGTTTAAATAATTTAAATTTTAATTTTACTGCTTATCTGATTACATTTTTTATAATAATTCTCTAAATATGCATAAATTGAGATTACCTGAAATCAATTAGTGATGCAAATTTTTTTCTGATTATACGCGTCCTCAGTCTGATTTTAGAATTTTATTTATAGATTTAATAATTGTTTATAGATTTTCAGTGTTTTTCTTCCTCCTGCTTCTATTCTAGTGGTTATTAAAGCAACAATTCCTTAAATTCTGTATTCTCCGATTTGAAGAGGGTCGGTTTTTAAAATTTTTATCTTGAAGTCTAACGAAATGTGTTGTTTATTTGGCTGTGTAATTTAAAACGTGTACAGTAATTGTGAGCATCTAATTAACATTTATATTTTAATATTTGTGTGAATATAAATTTCATATGGAAATATCCATTCGCCACTTAAAAGAACAATTTCCTTCAAAATTGCACTGAGGATGTTTAATTATTACCACAACAAAACAATACATATTCAAAACAAAATAAAATTAGGTGAAAGGAACGAAATTTTATTTCCGTTTAAATGATATTATTTGACACAAAACAGGAAAAATTATTAAAATTGCTATGAGGACATCTATCAAAGTGAGATACAATCCTTTTGTTTTAAGAAGAATCATTTGACAGAAAACATTAAAAATACCTCTGTAAGTGCTTCTTTGGAAGAAAGGCTTTGAAAATTTAGGAAGAACGCGTCATATTTTAAGCGACAAATATATGCATGATGAATTTGAGTTGAATTTTCTAAGAATCGTAAAGCCAACAACAAAGCGAGATTTATATTCTATTCGAAGAAATTAAATAATAAATTTCCTACGCATTAAAAATGCGTGTTTTTTTTTTTTGTTTTTGCATTTACGTTATCTTAGACTATTTTCATTCTAATATTTTCTATTAGATCTCTAAAAACATAATTCTTAGTAAACTAAGTCTTCCTCGTATCAATGCCATTACTGTTTTCAAAAGATTACCAAAATTCCATGTTTTTCTATTCAAATAAAATTCATTTTTACGTCAATATGTTCAATATACACAGAAGAGCCATTACATTATGACCACCCTCCATCTATTGCAATGGGCTCGCCCAGGTTTTCATGGTTTCTCACCCAGGAACAATGTTTTCATGGGGCACATTCGGACCCATAATCCTCGTAGAACAATCTCTGACGCCTGTAAGATACTTGAACATAGTTGCAGACCAGGTTCACCCATTCATGGCAACAGTTTCTTCTGCAGGGGATGGTGATTACCAACAGGATAATGCACTATGTCATAAGGGTCGAATCGTCATGGATTGGTTCGAGGAACATTCCAGTGACTCTCAAGTCATGTCTTGGCCCCCAAATTCACCTGACCTTTATCCAATAGAGCGTTTGTGGTCCTACTTGGAAAACCAAATTCGTGCTGCCACGCTACCCCCTCGCAATGTGAGGGAATTGCAGGACCAGTTGGTGAGCGCTTGGTACCAGATACCTCAGACTACCTATCAGCACCTTGTGGAATCAATGCCACGGCGGGTGCTTGCAGTTTTGAGGGCTAAAGGTGATCCTACGTCTTATTAGCAGGGTGGTCATAATGTAATGGCTCTTCGATGTATATCAATATGCCTATATGTTCATCATATGTTCAAAATATATCAGGGGATATTTCTGATATATTATATTTCTGATATTTTTGTATTTGAACCCGTTTTACTGATAAGTGGATAACTGGAAACAATGAAATTATTATCAGTATTTTTTTTATTGTTTTTTTTTCTTTTTTTTTATTATCTATAAACGTGTTTCAGTTTTTCAGTTTCTACATTACCAAAAATTCCTAATATACTGCATCTGTTTATGTTCTGAAAATTGTTTATATTTTTCGTGAAAATAGAGACGAGCAATAATTTTTGTCTGGCTAATATTTTAGAAATGGATATCCTCTGGCATAGAAGATGTTTACTGTAATTTTAAAATTAATATTAAATAGAAAAATTTCTCGAAAATGTTGCGTTTTTTAAATCGAAAATGTTACTTTTTTCAGATGGTTGCCAAAACCATGCTTTATTATTTAAAATTAATTCATTCTGACACCTGTAAACTCAAGTTTTAAAAAAAGTATATAAACGCTTACCAACATATGATATTAATATGAATAAATATTTTTTTCTCTCCATTATTTAATATTGCTATTATTATAGTAACACTATTACCATTATTTTATTTTAAATAAAAATTGTTCATGATTCAGTGAAAGTTTAATTGCGTTTTTGAAGCTCTTTAACCACAGCTTTAGTGCTCTACACTCTAAGCTAAGTTTTATTTTTAAACATTTACGCCAGCGTGGTAGAAAAATCGACTGGATTTTAAATTTTACATTTATGTTAAATATTGCTTTTCATTTAAATTTATAAAGTGATAATTTTTCCATGAAAATTTTTAATGAGAAAGTGTAAATTATTCTTTAAATAAATAGATTTTCATAGTTACTTCCTTTTTAATTTTTTTTTCTAGAACGGGATAATATACTGACACTGATTGCATACGAAAAAGATTTAACTTAACAAAAAAAAATTTAATGATATTCTTTAGGATCTTAGTTTAGGATATTCTTTTGTTTTAGATTATAAAATAAAATAAAATCTTTATTTTTGACTAAAAAAAAGCAAAGGATATGATACTTTAATAAATTAAGTACTTTAACTTCTCGTACAGTACAAAACGTGGAAATTACTTTAGAGATAAATAAACAAATGTTGTAAGAAAGGAGAACAAAAACTTTTCATAAATCTCAGGAACGTTTTTTTTTAAGTCACTAAAACAATACCTTTCTTCAACCAATGTTGAAATGTTGCAACTAACATCGCAAAATTATTTCCTCGTCAAACAAAGTAATTCATTTATTAGGTAATATTTCAAAAATATTTCTGAAACTATATAGTTTTTTCCCAAAAGTTATTATCCCATAAAAAAAGTTAATAAGATATTTTTTTTAAATGTTCAAATATTTTTAACAGCTAAAATCATATAATCACATAATTTAATGCAAGCATATGTTTTGAGTATTAAAATCATTATAACAAAGATGACAGTTTCTAAGATATTTTAAGCAGCTATTGAACCATCTGATAACATCTCTCTGAGGATGATCTGACGGATACTAAGCTTATTAATAGTTAATCTTCAGAACACATTTAGAGATTATACTCAAGAGCTGGATGGTAGATAAGGAATAAATTTGGATAAAAACAAATAAGAAAACTGTCGTGCAACATTGATAATAAACTTTAATTGAACTGTAAAGTTTTCAATTCTACACTCAATAGCTTTGTTCCTCGAATAATACTGAGAAAGATTTAAAGATAACACTTTAAAAAACATGGTACACGGAAAAAAATTTTGGTAAACTTAACATATTGTATGGTGAAGACATTTTTAGTTAAATATAATTCTGGTAAAAAAAAACTATATGTGTTATTTAACTCATTCACATGGTAACGGTTTACCAGAATTTCTAGATTTTAAAATTGCAGTCCTTTTTACCACATATTAAGTAAAAATACAAAACTGAAAAATAAATTTAACTGACTAGAGGTCATGATCTAAGGTATCATGATAAAATTATCACATTTTCTCTCATTTACCAAATTTTAACACAGATTATAAAGCAATATCTTATAGTTAATTCTTTCGAAGAAATTATCGCTTCGGTAAAAATTAACCGTGCTTTCTGTAGCTCCCATAGAGCTGTAAATTTTTCCATATTCTGGTAGTTTTGAACATAATTTTTTCTTCAGTGTATTCTGCGTATTTATTTCTGATTCAATTCCAATGGAGATATTATTATAAAAATGAAAAAGGCTTATTTGGTGCAGAATTTCCTTCTATAAAGAATGAATTGAAATAAAACGAATGATAGTACCCAACCAGATAGGAAAGGGACAGTATAAATCTTGCACAATTGAACATGCAATATGAACTCTCCGAAGCCGTAAGTCACAAAATCCATCTAATAAACATGGTACTTTTTCTTTCTTTTTTTCCTTGGAAGAAAAGAAAAATGGGGTTGAGTTGGAAAATACATTTAAAAGTAGTAACTGAACAAATTACGTCGTGAGCGACCATTTCTGTGTCAATGTTGCCGTTTTCATTTATTAAACGTGTTCGAAGCCGGGAAAGCCTGGTTTGTAGGGCACTGGACCCATGTCCAAGAGGTCGTGGGTTCAGTCCTCGCCGGTCAAAGACTCCCCGTGTAGTAAATGGTGACTGGTGCTAGCGAAATCTGTCGGGTCACAAAGTCCTCCATGTTCCCATAGCATATCATTCCTCTGGGGGTATTGCTAAAATAATTTCCTTGTCATCTGGATTGGGTTCAAAATTACATGACTACGGAGTTGAACATTGGTAGTCGTAAACTCAAAATTAAATCGGCTCTTGAGCGACGGTTATAAAATAAACTAAGTGGGTTCGAGCAGTGGTGGTTCAGAGGATAGAGCACTCACCTCCCAATGAGGTGAACGGTTTCGAAACCAGGCGACGGCTGGTTGATTCAAATTCCGCACCCGACTCACACCGACCACAGTGCTGACGTAAAATATCCTCAATGGTAGACGGATCATGGGTTAGATTCCCCTTGTCGTCAGGCTATCTTTGGGAAATTTTCGTGGTTTTCTTCACCATGAAACGCAAATGCTGATTAGTTCCATAAAAAAACCTCCTCGAAATTTCTCTCAATGCTTGATTCAGGAGCTCCCTTGTCTTCTGGATTGGGTTAAAAATTACAAAGCTACGTAGTTGAACTTTAGTTGTCATAAACCCAAAAATTGGGTCAGTTGTTCAATGACGGTTATAAAAGATAAAATTAAACGGGTTCGAGCCGTGGTGGCTCAGGGGATAGAGCTCTCGCCTTCCAATGAGGCGAACCTTGTTCGAATCCCATCGATGAATGGTCGATTCGAATTCCGAACCCGGGTTGCACTGATCACAGTGACGTAAAATATTCTTAGTGGTAGACGGATCATGAGTTAGAGTCCCCTACCCGTCAGGTTAACCATGGGTTTTTTTTGTGGTTTTCCTCGCCATATAACTCAAATGCTGGTTAGTTCAAACAAAAAAAGTGTTCCTCAAAGACTAGTTTAGCCAAATGCTTGATTCAGGTATTCTCTTGTCTTCTGGGTTGGACTCAAAGTTGAAAGGCTGCAAAATTAAGCATTGATAGTCGTAAACTCAGAATTGGGTCAACTGTTCAACTCCATGCACAGCAAATGCGGGTTAGTTTCATCAAAAGTCATGAAGACAAGTGCCTCCCAATGCTTCATCCCGGAGTTATCTTCTGGACTGGGTTCAAAATTACAAGGCTGTGGAATTGAACATTGGTACTGGTAAACTCGAAATGGGGTCAGCTGTTACATGACAGTTAAAAAATAAAATGAAACGAGCTCCACAAATTAAAATCTTAGGGCTTCTCTGTTTTCTGTAACGGCCAAACAAGTTTAGGTATTTTTAGTACTGTTTTTTTTTTTTCTCTTCCTTTTTTTTTTTTTTTTTTTTTTTTGCTAATGATTCAACACATTACGATCGTGAGTTTGATCAGATTACGAATTCTCAATATTAATTTGCCACCACTTAGCTGGACACTTTCTACACTTCAATTTTGACAAGAATTAGAAAAATATATATTAATGGTGTCGTTTACCGTACACTCCACATGAATAAAGAGCACAAAACATAGACATGAAATAAACATACAATAAGAAGAACGTAAAATGAGAAAAAACAATTTAAAAAGCTGTAGGCTTTCAAATTAGGTTTTATTACAACTCCAAATTAGATTTTCAATGAATAAAATTAAATATAACGAGTATTTCAAGAACAAAATACATTCACAATGGTTACATTGTGATACAATTTACATTGTGACATAACAAATTTTTGTTGGAAAAGGAAGAAAATGATATATAACTAATAATATGCAGTAGAAGTATGCAAAATATGAGCTCGCTGAAGCCTTAAGTCACTAAAATCCATCTATTAAACACGGCACGTTTCCAACTTTTGCAAGGAAGGTGCTGATTTGGGAAATGCATTTAAAAGCAACTACACGGATTACGTCATGAGCGACCATTTCTATGCCAATGCTAACGTTTTCGTGAATGAAATGGGTTCCATAAATTACCATCTTGGCACTTCAGTATAATGTAAAAGGAAGAATACACTTGTCTAGATTGTGAAAAAAAGATGTTTACAATAGACCCGAAAGGAATTATTGCATTTTACACTATTTACTTGCACGCAGTACCGAAATGTGCGAATATTGTTTCACAGTAAATAATTTAATAAAAAAGGAAGTGAAAGAAAATTTTTGATACATTTCTGATAACATTCTTAGAGTAGAATACGTTCTTTGTGAAAATGTATTATAAGCTAAATATTGAAAAATCTGTAGCTTAAAAGTAAGCGAGTATATTTTCGAAAAAGCTTTATAAAATATGCATGACTAATATAAAAGATATGTTAATTGATTTTTTTAAAAATTTGACAAATCTGCTTTTAATATTTTAATTTTGCTGGAATTTTAATTTACAGCCCTGTGGCGTTTCTACCGTGTAGTAAATCGACTTTCTACAACAAGTTTTTCTTATATTGTTATTAAAGTGAAAAAAAAGGAATTTGATCGAAATAGTGTCCCAAACATATTCCCTAAACCTCTCCGCTTAAATATTCTCACAAACAACCGAAGTGCTCATATTATAGGGTCCTTTCATTTTATTTCAACTTAACCTATATGGTGTTATCTTATTTAAATTAAAGTCATTTTGTTTAATAAATCAAATAATATTTTAAGTATTAACATTAAAACATGTACATTTCTTATGTACCTGTGTTTAACTAAATTAAATTCAGTTCCCATGGAGAGCCAAAGCCTACTGCGACCTTGGACTTTAGAGTGCAAGAGCAGATGTTTCCGTTGGGTGGTCAGACGAGTGCGGGACCTCCAGATTTTAGTCCCAAATCACGCCTGTTGCTCATTTTATCAACCCACTGAAGGGATTAAAGGCTGAGTCAACCTTGCCCGGACCAAAGATAGAGCCTCGGACCTTAAGCACGGGAGTGCGAAGCACTACTACTCAGCTACAGGCATATTGAAGTAACCGATATAATTATTTTAAAAACTTTCAGTAACCATACTGATATAAAAACTATATTATCTTCAACTGATATAATTATTTTATGTGTTTGCATTTATTTCCCTATAAAATTTGATATCGATATCTAGGGGGGAAAATCTGTCAAAATCTTATTAATATAAAACTTTGTCTAATATCAGTCCTAAGCTCCCATTGAAGTGATAGAAATACATATGGATAGCCTCTAATACACTGTTAAAAATTTCTCAGAAAAAAAGGTTAAATAACTATTTATTTACTTGCTCTTTTGCCATATTCAAACAATACAGTCAAATAACCATAAGTAAGATGATATTCAAACTTTTAAGTGTTAGAAAAACCGTTTATTAACTGCTTTCACTTAATACGGTTAAGCAACCAGATTTTCACCGCGCCACCTAGGCCCACCTAATGAAGCCACTTAGTTGGTTGCAGTGAGGTACATATTAGAGGGCAAATCTGTCAATCTAGTGACCGACTGAACGGGGGCTTGACTCCCAACCTTCCTCCATTCCCTTCAACACCTGAAAAGTTTCCAATGTCCTGCACTCCCCAGTTTGTGACCCTAGAATCTAGATGATTAAAGTACGACACTTTCATTCACTACCGCGATACTTTCATTAGATGGCAGCACCATAGAGCAGTTTAACACGGAAACATATAGCTAATTATGAATTGCTTTTATTTGAAAATTAAAAAGGTAAAAGTAATTCCATTATTAAACCATTTTATCTAAGAAATCAAGTGATGTTACCAAAGTATTTTGGCACTCAAAAACGTATGTATTTTATGTATCTGTATTTATTTTTTCCCAAAATTTGATAAGAATATCAAATGACAAATATATCACACTTCTGTAAAATTAAAACTATACTCATATATTCTCTAACTCCGACCGCACATTAAGTAATAGAGACAGACGTAAGTAGCTTGCCTTTAATAAAACTTTTTCAGTGGAAAAAAGTTTAATCTGTTATGTAGTGAAGATAACAGTTATCAATAAATTTAATGTGTTTTTTTTTAAATTTCTTTATTAAATTCGTAAGTAGGATTGAATTGCTCAGTTTTTCACTAAATATTAAAAATTAGTTTTTCAAATATAAACTCTACTAGAAAGCAAACCTTATCAATGTAGCTTATTTATATTTGCTGGCAAATCTTATCAATGTTTGCTGACAAGTAGCTATTAACTTATTTTCCCGAAAAGGAATATAGAAGTAAATCTATTATTTTAAAGCTAGATAAAAGAACTTTTTATAGTATTTTTCTAAAAACAAATAAAAACCTTTTTCCTACAAGCAAATAAAACCATTCTTTAAGCAAGCAAATACATATTTGTAATAGTTACAGAAAAACAAATGTTAAGTGTAAATAATATAAAATAAGTCAATATTTATATTATAAAAAAAAAACATTTTTTTATTGCAAATAATACTGGAATATTAATAAAACATTCTTTATTTTTGCAGGAAAACGAGGACTTCAATATATTAATATTGTATTACAAAATGGATTATTTTCGAGGGTAAGAATAATATTTGAGGTACTTCAAATGGCAGGTGGAAATGTAAACCACAAGGATCGATTTTCTTGTTTCGATAAATGAAAAAATAAACCATCAGTAACATAAATGGCATAAAAATGTGCGTAGGCTTTATAGCTTTATCTTACTTGATTTGTCGATATTTACTTACAATTTAAAATAAGTATACTTATAGACACCTATTTGCAGTTTTCGCCAAAATTAAGTTCTTTAGTTATCTGCAGTCATATCTACAATCTATTAATATTCTTTAAAAGCATTTTATATAATGCCTAAACCGTAGTAGTTACAGTAGTACTTTATTTACGTCAAACTAGAGCTGCACAATGGGCTATTAGCAACAGTCAGGAGTTGGACTTCGGGATCCAAAGACTTGTTATCACAATTTTGATTCTGTGCAGAGGAGATGGCTTCTTCGTTTTGATAGCCTGAGGATCTTCGAGTGAAGTTTAGCCCTTAACGGTTGACAGTTTGATGAGGACCGATACCACTCCTCTCGGTCCCCTCATGGGCTGATTAAAGTGGTCACCCATCCGCTCACTGACAGCTGCCAGTGATGCTTGACTACTGGGAACTGTATCTTAACGTTCAGTCTATTACCGGACACCATGCCTAAGTAAAGCTTAAACGTTCCATTTTTATAAACAGAAACATTTTTTAAAGAACGATTTAAATTATAATTAGTATTATTTTTTGAAAAAAAAATATTTCTGAAAGTTTTTTTAATTTTATTTCGAGCTTTAACGGGATTTTTCTTATAAAATGCTTTTAACTTGCGGTTGATTATTATATGAACCATCAAAAATAGTTCCGATTTGAATTTTCCTCGTCTGATGAATATTTGTAAAGATATGGTTCTTTGCGGTTCGGACTTCAAAGTAGTTTTGACGAAATACTTCTATAAAAGACAAAAAATTGGTGAACATCGAGTCATTATCCTAGTTTATGTCATAAACTCATTTCATGTCGGTGACGTTCTTCAATGTGCCAGGCTAATGCAAAAAATAATTATTTTCTAATGTATTTTCGAATTTGCCAGTAATTTTTTAGGCTTAATACATTCACCCCACATTAACATGTATATGTTTTGTGATAAGTTAAGAAATGTGAGAAGAATCATCCAATCAGACTGGTTCGGCTTGGGCTTAATAATGAAAAAAATCTGGTTTTTTTTCTTTGCTTAAAACACAGTTTTTTGGTTTATTTAAAGCAAATGATTAAATAATATTTAAAGTCCGAAATTAAAGATTATTAAATTAAAAAGTATTTCACAGAGTCATCTTTTTTAATTATTTTCTAATAGTTTTAATAGTAGTATTTAAATAGTATTATAATCTAATTAATATTTTCAGTAAAAATACTCAAAAGTACTGACTTTTGTTCCATAACGTGCTAAAAAAAAATATAATAACTGAGGATTTTAAATAAGAATATAGATAACTTTACAAATCCACTAAACATGAAAAAAACCTTTAATATCTAAATGTTCTTTTAGTAGAGCATGTAAAAATTTGTTCATCTTCCTTATTGCAATAAATATAAAATATCATATCAGCATTATTTACAATTATGTCATTATTTAGGTGTAAACAATTTACAGCACAAATATAAATTAATAGTTATAAAATAAACATTTCTGATTTTTCGTCTATTGAATCAATGCAAATTTTAAAATACCGTGAGAATGAGATATTTAAGGCAAGATATTTTTTTAATTAAAAAATATTTGAAAATAATAGAAGGATGAAGGAAAAAATTGGATGCATAAATATAAACATATGAAACAGAAAATATATGTTTTAATTTAAACGGTTGGAAAATAAAGAATAAATTTGTCATTTACTTCATCAGATAAAAGCTTTAAATATAACTTTATCCAAATCGACATAATGCAGTATTAAATAATTAATAAAAAACGTTAAACGTTAAAATAATCTAAAAATGAATTTTTAATGTTTTTTTTTTTGGTAGAAAAATGTATTTGGAAAATATTAGTAAGAGCAATGAATAAAAACAAACTGCATTCATAAAATGCAAATATGTTTACACTGGTAAAAAGGAAAATATCTGAAATTAAACTGAAAAATAAAATTATGAAAAGCATATCATTCCCATTTATACTTTTGACTGTATTAAGTATAATGTATCATTATGAAGTAGAAGATAATATAAAGTTAGAGAAACTTTTGGTCGTAACTCTTTCAATAATTACATAGTTTCGATAGCTAATTTTGAAAGAAAAAATCGTACTGAGAAAAAATTCTGGTAAAATCACCGTTCTGTATGGTAATGACATTTCTGGTAAAAATAAAGAATAAAAAAAAACACAATTCTGGTTAATATAACCAAAATACAATCTGGTTAATATAACCAAAATACAATCTGGTTAATATAACTAAAATACTATTTAAACCATTCATTTGGTAATTTTTCCGTTTATATGGTAACGAAGTCGAAATTTAGGTTTTCAAAATTATGGTTATTATTTCCACACATTTAGTAAAAAATGCAAATCTGATAAGTAAATTGAACCGGATAAATTGATTTAATGCCATTCTCTTCGACCAAATCATACCACATTTATCAAATTTTATTACATATTATTAAACCACATTTTATTGCTAATTCTACCAAAATCATTAACAAAACGCTTCGGTAAAAATTACCGAGTATTTGGTGCCCCCAAAAGCCGGAAACACGATATATTTTACAGTATTCTAGTAGTTCTGAATTTAAGTTTTCTCCTTGTAGAATTGGTGATATTCTATTATTTTAAGCATTTTCAGAGTCATTATGACTTCATCTAAATTTCCTCGCTTTAATTTATTTTATGTAGATATTTTTATTGGAACGCAATTGTACTTAGTATTTAAAAACATTAGAATTATTATTATTTAAAAGTCAATATTTAAAAATTACATATTTATGTTAATTTAAAGTTTAGATTATCATTAGAAATTAAACTCAAAATTAAAAAAAAATTGAGAAACATGTTTTATTTCGTTAAATTCAAACTAAAATTGTTTATAGAAACATTAGAAACTTGAGTTATTAAAAAGATTTAAAGAAAAGAAAGACAAAAATGCCCTAAACAAAGGTTTTAATAACATTGGTTTAAACTAGTCAACCCTTCTTAGGCATGTTGAAATGCACCATTAATATGATTAGTTGGAATAAGCATTTATTCGTCTGGATTCAGTGCAAACTGTCTGAAATAAATTAAGATAATTAATGAGTTTTTATTTTCTAATTGGTATGAAGCTATGTGGGTTCACTGCAATAAGCGTAGCACATGTTAAGGATCGTTAATTTTGGGATTTTTTTTTTCAATTTTCCAGAAATATGATGGGGAAAATATTTTCTTTCATATTTGTTTTTAAACCTATTTCTTTTCGTAAAGAATTAACTGTATTTGGTAACATATACACGTACGTTGACAGATCTTTTAAATGAAATTTGTTACACAACAATGAAGATAAATGGGTGAAAGGACAATTGCAATTTATAACTTTTAAAATAATACAACAGAATAGCTATGGTTTTACATAATTCGTAAGGACTGTTTTATCAATAAATGTGCTTTGATCAAATATTATCGACTGAAATATAACAATTGTTACCACGAAAAACTCTTAAAATAATTCCTTTAAATGAGCGAAGATTCATATCTTTCGTCTAAGAAGTCGATTTCAGATGCATTGGTTTTGGTTAAAATAAGCACATAACACACAATATAAACCCCGGTTAATTTTACTTCTTACGAATAAGTCAGTTTTGTCCAGTTAGTGATTATTGAATGATTATATATTAATAGAACTTCTGCGTTCTCATTTCAGTAAATTCCATGGTTAAATATTTTAATCTTAATTATTTTTCTTGCACCAACTTTGACAAATTTTTATCAGCTTACTAATCCAGTATTTATCTTTAAAAACATTATATTTAATTAATCTGCATAATATTATGCTTTAAAGAGTATAAAATGCAATAAAGTATTCCAGGTAACTTTTAATTGAGGCTTTCTTAAATAATTTTATTACATTAATACATTAATGAGAGTTAAAGCTTAAAAGTTTTTAAAATCGTTCTTATATTTATTTTTAAAATATTCATGAATTATAATGTTCTTCGAAAATTATGAACAATTTAATTAAATAACTCTTATTATTTATAAACGCGTAATATTTTGCTTTGAAAATATATTTATGATTTTTAATTACTTTATGGCAAACTATTTTTTCATATATGAGAAGTAATGTTATTAAATATTCTCTTTAAAACTTGTCTAGATAATTTTCAGATTTTGGGAAAATAATCTTCACTGAAACTTAACTAGATTACAGTTTATTGAATTTTAACATGTAGTTGAAAAATAATGTTCCAGAAATTTAAAATTTTTTTTTTTTAATAACTTCGCAAGCTATTTTAAATACTCAGATTTCCTTCAAACATTATCTGAAAAAGTAATTTCTTTTATGCGTTTACTGGTTGCTAATATTTTGTCATACTTTTTGTTAAACTTTACTGCATATATGGGTCAAGCAGTATAATATTTTGAGCTTGATTGTTCACTTCCTTTTAATTAAAAATGATTTATTTTCAATATAAACTGTTTTAAATCGTATTCATCAAAAAACGATTATCGTGTTTTTATCAAGCCGATGAAAATTGTTGATCGTTAAAAAAAGGATTAATTAAGAAAAGAAAAATATATATATATATATATATATATATATATATATATATATATATATATATATATATATATATATATATATATATATATATATATATATATATATATATATATTTTACCTAAAAAAATTTTTTCTTCTTCTTCGATCAAATATATTTTTTTAATTTTATTTTATTCGATTCAAGCTACAAGCACAACTTCCAATATTTTACATCTTTGCGATTTTTGTTAACTGTTTTATTATTGTACTTTTAAACCTAAACCGCGTTTTAATTCACGCCGGTAAGTTTGATTTCTGTTTACATTTTTCTTTTATTTCATGATTTTTTACAACATAAGGTTTTTTGCGATATCGACACATATAAAGAATAATTTTTATTTTAGGATAATTATTCCTTATTCAGAAATATCGCATTTATAGCAATAGATGTGTCTTGATAACGACTATCTGCTTTTACCATTCTTGCTTCTCTACCATTTAGTTTTTTATTTTATTCATGTTTTTCATGTTAATTTGTGTGTATATATATATATATATATATATATATATATATATATATATATATATATATATATATATATATATATATATATATATATATATATATATATATATATAACAATTCTTAAACAATTTTTTAAAGAAATTCGTTGAAAAATACAAATCAATACAAATCACTTACTTTAAAACAGAAGATGTGCAATAAAAAAGAGCAATGAAATGTTGAAATTTATCCAAAACCATTTAATACTTTCTAAAAATCAAAAAAAAACCCTCTTCCATGCCATGAAAGCAGTTATCTATTAAATATCATGAATCATTCTGACAACCTAATGAGAATACATCAAAAACAATGAGATAAGCAATAGATTCATGTGACTGAAAACAATGAATGAAAAACTTTAAAATTTATGTCAGCAACATAAATGTTCTAAAATTTTCAAAATCATTTTAATTCTTTTAAAATTTGCTTATTTATTTTTCCTCAAAATATTATGGTACATTTGCAATAATATTATTCGCTGTTCAAATACACAAGAAAAGTTTTTATACCTAATTTTCCTCACATTGACTTAAATTAAGTGTGCATAAATCTTAGTAGATTGTCAGACCTGGAATTTACGTTTGCTTAATCTAGACTTCTAGAATAATAGTTATCCAGACTATATAATTTAAATATTTATGTCATTCAAAAAATGCTTTGGTTTCAAAATTTACAGAAAACTTATGTTTTCTGAATTATGTTTCTAGAAATTTACCTGACATACACATGCAATTTTAGACATATTTCAGGAATTTTAAATCAACGGCCAACAGACACACAGTACTGGTTAATTACAGGAAAAACCGAAGGAAATAAAAACAATCTCGTCACAGATTTTCATGAAAATTATTTATAGAAAAGTTCTTGATACAAAACATGAACTTTCGAAACAAAACAACGATTGAGTGACCATTTTGAAGTTTGGCTCAATTTAAGAAAATGGAGTAACTACAGATAGTGGCTCGCATGTAAAAAATTATATATATATATATATATACATATAGATATAGATAGATAGATAGATAGATAGATAGATAAATATAGATATTATTAATGATGAATATATGTAATTAAATTATTAAAATGCTGAAAATATTTGTATAATATTTTTACTTTTAAAAGCTTTGATTAAAGCAAATTTTATGGACAAATATTTCTTTCACGAAATTTAAGAATTTTTTTACAGAAAAGTAAAAATTTTCTCTACTTTATTTTGTTTCTCATACTTTTCAACATTAAAAAATTATTGAGCGTGTTTTTCTTTTCTTTTTGTATTTGGTCATTAAAAAAATAAAAACCGGGTTTTTTTTTAATGAGATTTTTTTTATTGCACAAAAACAAACTTTCCTTATATCAAATTTTTCTCATAATGTTAAGCTTAAATTTTCTTCATACAAGATATTCAATATGGTGATTTTTGTGTTTTTAGCCATGAAGAAATAAAAAGTGATTTTTAGCCAAAATGAGCCAAGATTTACTTTATGGGACTAAAACAAAGTTTCTTGACTTTTTTCGCACATAATGTTAATTGTCATAGATTTAAATATTAAAAAAACTCCAAAAAATATATTTTTTATTACTTTTGTTATTAACAAAATAAAAAGTGGTTTTTGAAACAAATATTTTAATTTTTTTATTACAATATAATATATAACAATATTTTTATAACAATAAAACGGAAAAACAGAGTTCCCCGATCTTAATCAAAACAAAAAACTACCCTTTTGATTTTTTTTTTAATACGGAAAAATATGACATTGAACATTAAGCAGAAAAAAAATTGAGGATATAAAAAGCATTGTTTTTGTCTACATTAAAAAACTAGAAAAGCTTCCACTACCGTTTTTTTTTGGGGGGGGGGGAGTTAGCTTAATATTACATTTAGTTATGTTGTAAAACTTAGATACTTGAAATTACGAAAGTTTGTAGAAAACTGTACAAGAGAAACTATGGAATAAAACAAATTAACATTTGATTTTTAGCTCGTCAAATATTAACTGCTAATTTTGAAATAAAAAAAAAATCCTATGAGCCTTTGTGCAGTTTGTAGAAATGCAATTACGAAGTTGAAATTTGACGTGTTGAACTGGTAACTTGAATTCATGAATTATTATCGAAACTCTAACTGTTTCGAAAGTTATTAAATTTCAAGAGTTGTTTTCGCAATTTTTTTCACTTTTTTGCTTTAAATTATTGCTAATTATCAACTGTTGTCGAAAAATTTAACTCTTTCGTGATCTTTTTTTCAGCTCACGCTTGAGATGATGTCAATGTTGAAAAAAAAGGAATTAAATATAAAAGAAAAATAAGAATGTGAAAGATAAAATGCTGCGAGATATAAATCTGAACATTTTTATCGAAATTTTTCAAAAACTGAGCACTTTCATTACATACTTTAAAAATTGTATTAAAATCTTTAAAAATAAAAAATATTTCTAGTTAATTTTCACGGTTCTTAGGAAATACAGATCCATAAAAATAAGATGAAAAAGATAAACGCAGTTTTCAACTTTTAAAAGAGTAAGAACATACTGTTTTTTGCTAATAATACGTATTACTTAAGAAAAAAATAATGCTTGGAATGCAACAAAATATGTTAAATTAACACAGCAGTTTTTTCTTCTTTCTTTTTTAGAATAATTTCACTTCATCAATTTTAAATATAATTGATGCTCTTAATCTAGGTAATACTGATATTGTAACATTCTCAAAGTTTCTAATGAGTGCATGAAAAAATTATGTTTAAGGAATTTATAAAGTGTAAAATATATAAAAACTCTTCTAATAATACACACACAAAACAATTTCTTTTATGTTAAAGAAACATTTTTATAACTTTACCGATTATAATTTTTTTTATTGTATTTAGAAATAATAAATCAGGTTTCATATTATTTATCTTTTTCATTAACTTATCGTATTAAAAATTGTGTTTTAAAGGCTCAGTCAGTTGATCATATTCAAATATAGCAAAAAATAGACTAATAATGATAAAAATTAATAATAGAAATGAAAATAAAATCATAAAAAAATAAAAGAGTAATTATAAGAAAAATAATTAATAAAATAATAATAAAAATTATAAAAAAAATATTATTCACTAATCAGCTGAATTTTCGATATCTTTTATTTATTATTCTATTTTTTACTTATGAAAATATTTAGTTTAGTTTATACTTTTAGGTCCTTCAATTTTTACTAAAAAAGTAAAAACATATATGAGAATAAAAAAATTCTAACATAATATAAACGATGAACTTGTATATTTACACAAAGTATTAGATTATATTAATTTCATACTTTTTATTAGAAATCGAAATACGTTTGATTTAATTATAGAAATAATCAAATTCTAAAAATTTTAAATGAACCTAATAATATATGTAAAAAAAAATAACTCAAATTAAAAAATTAATGCAAACAAAAGACACTGAAATAAGTAAAAAAAGAACAAAATCTTAATACATGTTTGATCGCTGTCATAGAACATAAACACCTGCCAAAACGAAACTTCAAAACAAACCGCCAACGAACACATGGTTTTTCGGTTTATCCCGCAAACGATAATTTCTTCTTTAAAAACAGACGACAAAAATCTATTTCGAAGGTGTAAAAATATAAAAATAGATATCAACCCTTTTATTCCCCATTAGTTAAATCAAATCTCTATTTTTATTTTCCTAGTATAAATATAGAGACAACTTACCTTCGATTGACGAGATAGGCTATTTTGGGTTAGACGTTTGCAAACAGAGAAGTCGAAATAAAAGAAACTTCGCCGGCACATGGGGAAAATAGGAAGTGAGTTTCACGGCGGAAGAATACAGAAAATAGTTCGGTTTACTCCTCCGTTCCGCAGCATGATATTATCTGCAAGAAAAGAAAAAACTGCAGACTTGTACCTAGTTCTTACTATTTATAAAGACATAAAATATTTTATATTTTTCTTTGAGTTGTGACAATATTTAGTTGTGAGTCTGATTGACGTCAACATCTGATAGTTAAGAACTTATGTTAGCAAATGTAATCAGTGTTGGCTATTAGACATATTTGACTAGGGCATTCTTCTTTCGTTCGTCATTTTTATATTTGATATTATTTACTTGAAACACATTCTCGATTAAAAACTTAATTGAATTTTTTTCTAAAAATTCATTAATCAAAAAGTCGATTAAAAAAGAATTTTCACGTATTTTTTTGAAAAAACTACATTGGAAGTGAAAAACTATTGTTGAATAATGTCCCCAATAATTATTGTTGCTGAATAATGTATTGTTGAATAATGTCCCCAGCCAATAAAAAAAAATGCTACTATCAAGCAAAATAAAAATAATTACTCCGGGTACACAAAAAAGAACCAGTTTAAATTTTTTTAAAGTCTTAGTTGATCTCAATTGTAGGACTAAATCTTGTGGCCCACATGAAATTGAATAAACTTTTTTAAATTTATTCTGTTTTCTACATAAATGTGAACTTAATCAGTCCAGCTAAACTATTAGTCCTAAACTAGTTATAGTTGGAGGATAGCGATTAAAGAAAATTTCAATTTATTATTTTTAAAAAAAAAACAATAAAAAAATACGTGGAAAAAATTTTCAAAAATGCGGTATTTATCTTTTTTTTTTTTTAGTTACTAATGCTCAAGTTTTAATCAGGAAAGTCTTAACATAGGTAAGTTAAAAAATATTTTGAATTTTTATTATTGATAAAAATAATTATTATCTTTGATTTTTATCTATTTTTCTTTCTTTTTTTTTTAAATTTTCAACTACATATTCTCATTAGTTGGGTTTGGGTTTTCTCTTAATCGGACTAATTGAAGTGGGAGGTCAGATAGCAGAATTTACGGGGTGAATTTGCAGCACTATCTACATAAATTCAAATTTGACAAGACTTCAACACAATTAGGCAAAGGTAATTAATGAATCTAGAATAGAAATAGCAAAATTTGCTAATATCATGTCCTTAAAAAAGATCTACAAAGGTTTTATGCTGTTTAAATTTATGTACAATGATGCTAACAATGCAATAAATCCCAACATACAGTTAATCCTGCAATCAAGTAATAGAAAAAAAGAAACTTAACCTTTTGTTTTTTTGCTGCGTTTTCTCAATTCAGTTTTTATTTATTTGTTTATATTTTATTTCCTTTTTATTCATTTATTTATTATTAATTTTTCATTCGAGGCAAGTTTAGAAATGTTTTAAAAATGAGTCTCAGCAATTTTCCCCTATTTGCTTGTTTGCTTTTTGAAAAGAAAAAGAAAACTTAGATGAAAAATAATTTGCAGATGCTGTAGTAATCTGCAGAGCCCGCTGCCGTCCTGGAGGTTTTCTGCTACCGGGTAGGAGGTTTTAGTGGTTTTCTTCTTCATGTAGAGGAATTTCTGGTTGGATAATTCTTACTGGAAAAGTTCTCGAAAGAGAGTTTTTCTCAATTCTGAATTCAAGGAGTTTCCTTATCTTCTGAGTTGGGTCTAAAATTACTAGGCTACGAAGTTAAAAGTTATGGCAATGGCGTTATTAATAAATGAAATTTGCATCCAACTGCCAAGTATTTAGGACCTCGAAGTTCCAACTGCCAAAATATTTGGAACCTAATAGTTCCAACTGCACAAGATTTCGTTGATAGTTTTTGAATAATTAAAGCGCAAGCTTTGGTATCTAAAATAAACAAATTACTATTTTTTAAACATTTTTCATTCAATATACCATAATTTTATTGTTTAAAAAATTAAAAATATTCTAAGTTAAAGAGAAACTTCAATGATAAATACTATAAGCTTCAAGCAAATCAGTTGAAAATTAAATAATTTATAATGTAAATAGTTATTAAAGTCTTCATAGCAAAGATTAACTTCAAACATGTACCCCTCCAAGTTCCCCGAATTTCTTTAATTTATAAATATTTTTTTTAAATATAATTCAAAACATGCAAAAATTTAAAAAAAGTTTTTCAATGGCAGGCACTTGGAACTACTGTCCATTGGCCACAGAAAGTGCCAGAACTGCTAACTCTCTTTTCGTTACCCAGTGGGTACCTGTGGCGAAGTCACGGAGGTGGAGCAGCGTCGCCCACGTCGCACTACCACAACCCGTTTATAGGGCGGGTCACATTCACACACAAAGGAGAAAGGACATAGAACACAGATAGAGAGAAAGAAACACCCATGCCTTGCCCGGGATTCGAATCCAGAACCTTTCTGATGAAAGGACAGTTCCCTGCCCCCTACACAGGCCGGTCGGCAAATTTTAAAAATCGATACATGTGTTTTCATTAATACAAGTGCAAAATGAATTTACTAGGCACTATATCAGGAGATTATATCAATAGAAAATTATATAATGCTATTCTCTTTCGTACAATAGATGCAATTCTTGGCCAAATGAAAGTTAAAATTTGTACCTGGTGCAATTTTCCAATCTAGCGGTGTTTAATGACTCGCACTCCCGTTTATCATTTTCTTAAATAAGATAAAAATAAAATAAAATTAAAAAAAACTTGATTCTTGACTTTTTTTTTAGTTCAGGTAACAAATTTTAAAATTGTAAATGCTTGCATTATTAATGCGACCATTAACTACAACCAAGAGAAAAATCTCCAAAAAAAGAAAAGAAAGAGTCATTAAAGTCTTTGGATTGTAAATTAGAGCACTGGGCATCCGGAACCGGCAAGGTAAACATTCTGTTATACTGAATTTCACCAAAATTTTATGAAGCGAATACACTCGATTACGTATTTGCATACAAAACATTTGCTTAGTAATCTAGTCGCGCTTAGGGTAACTTTGTTGATTTATATTATTAAAAGTATTTTATAAATAAGATACTTTTTTATAAAATAAAAAAGCAGATTTTGGATTGATCATATCGTTATTAATAGGAGTTTTTGTTCGAAAACCAAATTAGAACTCTGTTGAAATTTAAAAAAAAACGAAATGGATAAAATTCTTAAAAAAAGAATAATATTTATTAATTTTAAAATATTGCTGCTGTTAAATATGTCGCAAATTGTCAAAAGAATTCCTTGTTTAATTTTGGTTTGTTATCAAAATTAAAATTTTAAATATAAGTTATTTCTGCAACTAACTTAAAAATTCATTTTTATTCTGTTCATACACATTCAAAAAATGAAGCGGTAGTATTTGCTGATAAATACATTCCGTAAATAACGTTCAAATAAATGTAAATTTCTGTATATACACCTATTTATATTCAAAAAATGAAGTGATGGTATTTACTGGCGAACATATTCCATAATATTAAAATAAATTTCAAATTTCTAAATAATTATACCTAATTTTAAAAAAAAAAAACATTTTATTAAAATCGGTGAAAAATACCAAAAAGTTTGAATTAAATTATTCTCGCTAAAAATCTCAAGCAAATGCAGCTGATTTAGCAGTTTTTTATTTATTTATTAATTTATTATTTTTTTTCGGAAAAGTGAAAACGCTTTTCTAAAGGCATGTAATAGGAGTTTATTTTCGGAAAAAAGAACTTTGTTAAAATAAATAGAATAAAATGATATCGATGAAATTCTTTAAAGAAATAATATTTAACAACCTTAAAATATTGTTAAATATGTCAATCGTAAATATTTTAAATGTAAGTTATTTCTGCAACTAACTTAAAAATTCATTTCTACTCTGATCATACGCATTCAAAAAATGAAGCGGTAGTATTTGCTGATAAATACATTCCGTAAATAACGTTCAAATAAATTTAAATTTCTGTATATACACCTAATTTTTTGAAAAAAATATTTTTTAAAATCGGGAAAAAATACGAAAAAGTTTGAATTAAGTTTTCTCGCGAGAAACCTAAACCAAACATGCAGCAGATTTTTTCTTCTTTTTTCTTTTCGAAAAAGAGAAAACGCTTTTCTAACGGCATCTTCCCTCGAATCACCAAGGAAGCTGTTATAGGATTTCTTCTTTCCTTTCTTCTTTTCGCAATACCTGTCTGCTTTTCTCATTCAATTTCTATATTCAAGTTGGTATGATGCTTTAAAATCTTTGAATGTTCAGTACCCTTTCAGACAGCGTAATAAACTCAACAGTAAGGAATATGATGACGAATACGAAAAATCCATTTTTGAAAGTATTCTCAGGCTTATGCTGCCGACACTGGTTCATACTTTATTTGTACAGATTCAATCTTTTTGAGACAAAAAAGCTGTAAAATAAATATCTTTTATTTTGGTCCAAAATAAATTTTCGTTTTTTACTATTTTATATAGTTTTAATAGTTTTTTTTCTTTCTTTAAAAAAAAATTTAGGTGTAGTTAAATTTTTAAAATATTGATAAATTTTATTTTTAAATAAATTTATTTGGTTTAGTTGAATAAATGGATAGAATATTTATTCTTACAATCGATAATTTTATTTCTTAGAAGAATTATCATATTACATTTTTATTTGAAATTACCCACAACCAAGTACATTAAACTCTTTTTTAAATTTTTAGCAACCGTTATTATTTAAATTTAAGAAACTTCAAAGCAAAAATGACCTTTATTATTTTTAATTTTACTTTCATATAACTCAAAAGATATGACTAAGTTCATTTTTATACATTAATTACTTATAATTTTTAGCAATTCTATATTATATTTTGTTTTGCGTATGAATTGAGAAAATGCTAATAACTAAATTTCTCAGTTTACCAACTGAAACATGTTAGAGAGCTTGATTAGAAACAGGTTCCATTATAGATATCCATTATAGGTTCCATACCGGTAATTTTATTTCTTAGTAGAATTATCATTTTACATTTTTATTTGAAATTACCCACAACCTAGTACATTTAACTCATTTTAAAATTTTGACAACCATTATTATTTAAATTTAAGAAAATTCAGAACAAAAATGACCTTTATTATTTTTATTTTACTTTCATATAACTCAAAAGATTTGACTAATTTCTTTTTTTATACTTTAATTACATATAACTTTTAACAATTCTGCGCTATATTTTGTTTTGTGTATGAATTAAAAAAATATTAATAACTAAATTTCTCAGTTTACCAACTTAAATATGTTAGACAGCATGATTCGAAACAGGTTCACAACATAAAAAGTTTTTAATCCAAAAGGAAAATGACGCAATATAAATAATAAAAATTGCGTAACACATTTTCTGACATGATGCTTAATTCTATTAAATTCTTTATAAACGTAGTCATTTTCTACAAAATATTTTCAAAAACTTTCCAGAAATGCAAAAAAAAAACATTTTAATGGACATAAACTACTAAAATTTATATTAATGAATTAGAATTACAAGGTGAAAAAAATTCTGGTGAAATTACCGTACTGTATGGTAATGACATTTCTGGTAAAACAAAAATCGTTATTCTGGTAATAAAAGCCAAAATATACAGTATTTAATCAAATCATTTCGTAATTTTTCCTTTCTAAAAAGCATATATACAAAATTAAACGTTTTTTTTTAACCATTTGCAACTAGCATGGTTTCAAAACCGTAAGTTGGTTTGTGTTTTGTCAAATAAGGTTGAATTGTGCTTTGTCAAATAAGGCTGGGCTCACAAACTGGGGGGTGAAGAACACTGGAAACTCTGGAAACTATGTTAAAAGGAATGGAGAAAATAATGCGGTGTCAACACTAGGGCTCGAATCCTCGTTCCGTCGATCATGAGATTGACAGATCAGCCCACTCACTTATTAAATGTACCAATCTGCAACGAACTAAGTGGCTTCATTAAGTGAGCCTAGCCGAGCCATCTTAAGCGCTTATCACATTAAAATGAAATTTATCTTAAGAAAATAACTCATCAATAATTACACAATATATTCAATATTACAATATTGCAATTCATTACTTATTCAAGGGTTATTATTATTTATAAAATGAATTTTAAAAAAGAAAAGTCTTATAAATTAAAATATATAGGGGTACAGAGAAGGCAATTTTTAGACTTTTGTCTTGCTTTCTCGATAGAAAAAGTTTTGCATTTATGACGTCTGAAGCTGGTACCCCCGACGGTCAGCTTTGGTTGTCATATTTTTCCAATTTTTTTCATTTTTTCATTTTCACGTTTGTTTAACTCCTCTTGGTTTCACTGCTGCTAAGCGCGTTTTTCCATTTGGATGCATTACTATTATTCTTAATTGCTTTTATATTTTGAATTCTTTTCTTAATATGTAATTTTCAAATCTGGTTTTAGCTGCATTTTGCGCTTTTTCTGTTTTGAAATATCTAAAAATCAATAAAGAAATGTAATAGGGGTGCAGAGAGGGCAATTTTTAGACTTTTGTCTTGCTTTCTCGAAAGAAAAAGTTTTGCATTTATGACATTTGAAGCTGGTACCCCCTGACGACGCCCGCTTTGGTTTTCCTATTTTTCCAATTTTTTTTCATTTTTCATTTTCACGTTTGTTTAACTCCTCTTGATTTCACTGCTGCTAAGCGCGTTTTTCCATTTGGATGTATTACTATTATCCTTAATTGCTTTTATATCTTGAATTCTTTTCTTAAAATATATATTATCATAGTAGCTCATAATGGGTATTTTTTCCTAGAGCGTGAGCCCTTTCATCCTCGTGTGCCCTTCCCTACCTCACGAGGTGTGAGGGGTTGTTATTAAAACCACCACCTTTAATTTGTTGCTCAAATTTGCTTAGATTCTCGCAAATCACTTTGCATTAACAGCTAGAAACATAGAATGCTGCAATTACTCATAAAAACCGAGAAATACTCATTACCACTTAATTCAAAGTCAGATAAACTGTCTATCATTGCGTCAACGCTTATTTGAATTCATAACTAAATCACGAAATTTAAAACACAAACATTATGCGCAAAAACTGGGTCCAATTCGTGTCAATTTGCTGTACAGAAATCGAATTGCTTTTGAAATAATAAAGAGAAATGCATAAAAACACTCCTCATTTGTTGCCTTGCTTAACTAAAACGGAAGCTTATTTTTTTCATCTTAGCGGGATAATTTTATCGATAAATCGTAAAATAAAAGCAAAAAGGTCATTAAGCGAAATGCGACGTTTCCGATTTACAATGCTTGAATATCCCCGAACATTCTATCTGATACCATCAGAAACGAAACGCGGTCTAAGGACGACGTAAAAAGTAACTATTGGTAAAAATAGGGTTGGTAGAATTCTGCTAATTATCTTTGCAGTTAATGCCGGCTTGTATTCATACATAGATAAAATATGACATCGGAAAACTCAATGCTAAGAAGAAAAAATAATGCTTAAACAAAATGCATTGAATATGATTGGATAATTAATTTATTCATCATCGATTTGAGTTGTGCGATTATAAATGAAATATTTTTTTTTGAATAAATGTTTGTAGTTTTGAATGAGTTTCGAAATGAAATATACATATTTAGTTAGCGAAGGTAAATATTTTTCTTCTCCATTAACTTAACCCACAAATATGAACCAACTTTATTACTTTTAACAAAAGGGATTGGATGAAATGAATTTTTTTTATACTCAAGTTTTTTATAGCAAAATATGAAAACAACATTTACAGTTTGCATTCTCCTTTAAAAAATTTTAAAGTGCTAAAAAAATTAAACTAAAAATGACGTTTGTGTTTCAGTGTAAGATAAATAAAAATATTATTAAAAAGTATATAAGGGATTAATTACGGGGATACAATAACTCACTAAGAAGGAAACAAAAAATGATGACAAAATAATTTTGCTATAATCTTATTTTAGGAGTGTTAGAGGCTACTTTGACATGTTTTACTCCCAATTAAAAAATTAAAAACGTATAGAAATGGTATAGAACCGAAAGCTTTCCTATTAGATATATTAAAATAAAGTAGTAGTTAAAAGTAGTATTTTATACTTTTTCAACCGATTCATACCATATTTTGGCAAAAATATAAAATTTCTAATAAAAAACACGTATTTGTCTTATTATTAAAAAAGAGAGAGAGAGGGAGAGTTCAATAATATATGAACTCTTTTTTTTTTCTTTTTTTTTTGTCTAATCCTTCTTTAATCTAACCCTTACAAATATTTTTTTCATGTTGTGATTTTTAAGATAAATCAGTTCCGTAATTTCTTGTTACTCAGAAAATATTTAGATTTCCGTGAAAAAAGCTTCAAAAAGAAACAACGAGTTGTCAAAAACATAAAAGGATTTAGTTTTTGTTATTGGCGAAGCACTCTCACAACAGCCAGTTTTTAGCTTCTTTAACGGCTTTACTTGCCAAACAAGATGGTACCTACTAATCTGAAGTGTGAGCTTTTGTCATACATAATAGAAATATCTGCTACTTTTTCACTGAAATTCCGGTATTTCTAAATTTCCGATAGATTTAACAAATGCATCCAATTTTACCTCACTAATGAAGTAAAACAGGGTAATTTGACATTTTCTGGAAGGAAATAAAAGCATTTATTAAAAATATACATTAAAATAGAGTAGTTAATGACTTTTATTAATGACTTTTCAAGAATGATATATTGCACACAATCCAACAATGAACATCTTAATTAAATCTTGACAGTCAGGTTCTCCAACAGGCCTCTGAATCTTAGCTACCGGGTATTACCCCACTTTTCACTGTATATCAAGTTTTCCATCATCGAGAACGGTAGTTTGTCTACGGTAAGAACTCCCCCCGCCACTAAATCTGAGGCTGTCTTTCTGCTATGGAAGCAAGAATAGCGCATTTTAACGAATAATATGACTTGTAATAGTTATACCTCGTTACCATAGTCACCGCTACAGCTTCAGACGAATAGCTAGGCGAGTTCTTACTTTAGACAAACTATAAATATGTTAGTCTAATAAGGGTATTTTAAATTATAATTACCCAGTTATATGGGCCATGTAACCTATTACATTACGAAGAGCACTTAATATATGACCCATACACTTAAGTTATCCAGATATACTCCTGCCAAAAAGTTTGTTCTAAATTGTTTTTTTAAATTACTATTTTTGTTACAAAATTTTTTAAATGATCATTTAGAAAATTGCTTACGCAATTGTCTATGTTTATCCCATTAAAATAAGAAATGATATCACGTTATGTACGTCATCAAAAGAACATTATTATCTATCCGGACATTCAATGAAAATTTTGAAATTTAGTGCTTTGTTTAGAATGCATTGTAATAAAACTAAATTAAGGTGCATTATAAAAGTATATTTGCAACTTATGCAAATTAACTTATAAATAGTAATAATTTATTAGACTCTACGCTTATAACTTTTTTTTTAAAGTTACTATTTTGTTTTATTATAAATCAATGTTCGGAAATATAAAGATAATTTATAGGCATATAAAAATGTTTAACGTTTGAGTGGTTAATCTGTTAGCGAGGCTTACTTTTTAAAATAAATTTGCTTATACTCTCTGCCATCAGAAACAAAATTGTTTTTTTAGTTTTCTTTTGCATAATATTATTTTCTATTCTAAATTTTTTCGTAAAATTATATCCGTGCTTAATCAGTATTTTCAGAAGGGTAATATATTATATGCCTTGTCTCTCATCTACTCTATAGTTCTACTCTATGGTACTCTTTCTGTGGTTCAACAAAATGTGATAAAAATGACCCAGGTAATATGCTAGGTCATTGCTCAATCGAAATGGGTACGATTGCTCAAGAGTTTTCCAGATTTTTTTTCTAGATCATTTCAGTGCAATTATTTAATTAGTATTTTCTGAAAGCAATACAATATTATACGTCTTGCTTAATTGCTTTTGTTCTATTTTCTGTGTTTTAACGAAAAAGGAAAAAATGACCCAGGTAAAGATCAAGGTAGTTGCTCAATCGGAATAGGTGAGATAGCTCACGCGATTTTTTAGATACTATATTTTCTAATCTACATTTTATTCTTCATAAAATTAAGTCAGTGCAATTATCTAAGTAGTATTTTCAGAAAAGCAATGTAATATTATACGTCTTGCCTTTTTTCTGCTTCTTTTTTGTTGTTCGATTTTCTATGTTTTAACGAAAAAGGAAAAAATGACCCAGGTAAAGATCAAGGTAGTTGCTCAATCGGAATAGGTGAGATAGCTCAAGCGATTTTTTAGATACTATATTTTCTAATCTACATTTTTTTCTTCATAAAATTAAGTCAGTGCAATTATCTAAGTAGTATTTTCAGAAAAGCAATGTAATATTATACGTCTTGCCTTTTTTTTCTTCTTCTTTTTTGTTGTTCTATTTTCTATGTTGTAACGAAAAGGGAAAAAATGACCCTCTCTGCTTAAAAATGAATGAATCTACATTTTTTTCCATAAAATTATATCAGTGCAATTATCTAATTAGTATTTTCAGAAAAGTAATATTATATTATACGCCTATTGGTTTTAGCTTTATGAAAATGTTCTTTGTTCTTGCGTATTTCGTGTTAAAAGATATCCGGATTAATGTAATCGGGTTTTCTTAAAAAAATCGCAAAAATTCAATATTTATTTTCAAATATTTTTAAAAAGTATTATTCCTTAAAATGATTGACTATCATCAAAAATTTGAGGTGAAAAGCCACGAGAAAATTAAATCAACAAATGCACCTGAAACTTAAGGCTACAAATTAAAAATTCTCTAAAATGAATGTTCATTCCTTACGTTCAAATATTATTTGAATTCCACTCACAAAAGCAATCCAAAAATATGTAGTACTTCAGACGCAAGAGCTAGTTTGATCAAAATCATCGAATTAAGAATGAAACACAAAAGATGCGTTTGTATTCCTGCGGCGTTGAGCGCCTCGAAAAATCGTCGCCTTTCGAGAAATGATATTACGAACGATCTGGAACAGTTAACTGTCTGTTGTTGCTACACTGGCTTCTAATTACATTTTCAGACGATCTTTCTTCAGATTTTGATTTATTTTAATTCTTTATTTTTATAACTTTATAATTAATGATTTATCAAGGATTTTATAAAGTTACATACAGCTGTTACGTTTTATCCTTTGTATGAGTTCCTGAGATAAATTTATATTGTTTGTTCTTTCATAATGGCGATTTTTGACATAGTTATATTGTGTTCGAAATTTTATCAAATTGCTTTCCAAATTCAGAATACTAAGAATCGTTGATAGTAAAATGTAAACTAGTTGCTGCCTTTTATGTTTTTTAATTGTTTCTCTTCTGAAATATTATTTCTTTTGAGATATGCTAGCTCTAGTATGTTAGAGTTTCTCTAATGTTAGTTATAGTGAGTTAAAACTTTTTGTGCTATAATTCGGGGGGGAAATTAATGTTGAAACATTTAAACAGTCAGTGGGAATAAAAAATGTCAACAAAATCACTTATTATCAATAGAAGATTTGGAGAAAATGTAGAATTATAACTTTTGCCATATCTTTACCCCTCATTAATGTTCAGTTTCTTATAGATTCTTAGTGTTGTTAGTATTTTTCTTGTTTATTCCTTTAAATAAATACGGAATACTTTAAATAAAGGTAGCAAAAACTTCACATACTAGTGAAAAAATAAAGAAACATTTTATCAATGTGAAAGTATACAAGTTATTATTTGAATATTACTAAACAACACCATTGGATCGATAAATTAAACCATTTTATATTGTTAACGATATTCTAAATAGCAAAAATAGATAAGAGTTTTAATTATTTGATGATAAAATTTTGGTTTGTAGCCACATAAAATGATAATAAATGCTGATGCATAAAATTGCAGTGATTATTTGTTCCAAATGATATTGTGCATTGAATTGGATTTTTAGAATGATAAAAATGTTTTTTTTCAAGCTTTGATATATGGACTAGTAATCTCTATACCTGCTACAATTTCATAAATATTGATTTTTAGTCAACACGTCTTCGAAAAAATCCAGATTGATAAAGAAATGAATTTCTGTAATTTTTTTTTTCAAAGTGTTTGTTATAAAAATAATAAATAAAAAAATGAGAATGAACAAAATCGAGTTTTTGTTCTCTAGTTGTTATTTAATGGCCAAGTTCGGACAAACTACATAAAATAATTTTTAAGATGTTACTCTTTTTTTTTTGAGTAGTTACCTACACTTTTGTATTAATATATTTTGCTTTAGATACATTAATATAATATTTGAAAGCACCAATTATGCGAATAAAATTGTCTGAGCTAATGACGACATTATATGTCTATGGAATTATTTTTTTAATTTATTTTTTTTAATAATTTTTAGAATGGCTTATTTTTTTTCTCCCTGAAAATTTTTTTTTTCCTTTCGTATTTTTTCTCGTATCATGGGTTTTATGTATTTGCAGCTTATGTGCAGTCACTAAAACTTTATAAATACTAAATTGCCATTTTTTTCAGTTTTTATCATTATATTATTAGTATTTGTAACATTGATGTGCACTTCCATGTACAACTGCATAATTAGACTTCGAATACTTTAGTGGAAATTTGTAAGAGAAAGTTTCTTAAAGTGCAAAAGTAACTTTTAACAAACACAGAGCTGCTATTTCACACCAAGTAATGTAAAAGAACATTCTAGGTGTTTCACTACACCAAGAAATATTCTGCGTTTTTGATAAAGTGGAACTGTTACTGGAATACCACTTTAATGTAAAGTAGTCGCCACCTTTTTTGGTGATAAGAAACATAAACATTTTTTATAGAGTAGCTCTTACGTTCATTACAAAATCTCCATTAAAAAAAACTTTAAAATTTTGAGTGAGTCAAATCACATTTAGAAGAGTTTTTGAACAGGAAAAATTGAGTTTTTGAAAGGAAGCAATTTCAAATTGCCTGAAAAATTTACTAAAGTATGTGAAACAAATATATATATATATATATATTTACAACAAAATAAATAAATACAAAAAAACACGAAAAAGTGTTTTTTTTCCCCAGTGGTTTGTAAATTTTTTATTTTTCTTTTTCTTTTCCCCGCCTTTTTTCATATGCCTGTAATTTTCCTTTGTTTTTTCTGCATTTTGAACTTACACACACACACACACACACACATATATATATATATATATATATATATATATATATACAGATATATGTATATACGTCAAACATAATTAGGAATTCATTTCCTCATAATGTTATTGGGATATCTGCGCCAAACACAAAAATTTCGCGTATTTTAACATTGAAAATAGCGGTAACTAATTTATATGTGAATATCGTTCCCTTAAGTGTATATTCTTATACAAAATTATTCGTAATTTTAAAATTTCAACTTTTCAATTTTTCTTAAAAATAGGCATTAACTTTTCCGACAGCAATTCGAATTGATTTAAGATGATAAATATAGAATGGTACTTAAATTTTAACGATCTCGGAAGAAGAAGAAGAATAGTTTATAGACTCACCACAAATTGCTTCTATTCACGTTATTTTTAAATATTTTTGTGGTATTTCTAAATGCGGTCGGTTTTATTTTGACTATGAAAGTCATACAAAATTGTCTGGAATAAATATAGTAGCTTGCTCACTCCATATTCCAAGAAAAGAATTATATATTTGCACAACGAGAGATCAAAATTGAATATTGCCAATTCCCTCACAAAAATATCTACTTACTTGATACTTTTTTTCTTTTATCTTTTGTCCACTTTAATCGAGTATATTGAGTGAAATGATCCATAAGGAATATTTACTCTCATCAATTTCTGCGGTTAAATTAAGCATTCGTGTGTTCTCTTTTTTTGTAGGAAAAAAATGATTCACTTCCGTTGTTACCAAATTTATGTCAACCCCGTATCTAAGGAAAGAATGATTTCTTAACGTGCTCAAATTCGCAGCTTTAACTAGCATCAAATTCAAATTGAATTCTGATCAAAAATAGATTTGTCTTGGTGTATGAATCATCTATGAAAATAGCGAATGTCGCCTTAGTGAAATTTTATATTAAGTTTCAGTTTTTATTCAACCCGGTGAAAATATATTTCAAGTACCTAGTTATAACTTAATGATTCATATGCGATAAATGAGACAAAACTATATAGGGCTGATGTTATGATTTTATGGAATCGGGTTTAAAAAATAATTGGGACAAAAATAGGATTAGGGTAACTATTCATGCCTATTATAATATTTTCAGAATCGATGTATATAAGGTTGCTGGAATTCTATTTAAAAATCTCACTGGTTTTGACACATTTTTTTCTAAAATAGGCTCAATGAAAATTTTATTTTTATATTCGGTAAGCGTTGTTTGCAAAATTATAAATTTAAAAATTCATTAAATAAGTTTAAATTATAAGTTATTATAAGTAACTGTAAGCTAAGTAATTATAAATAAGTATTAGGTAATTATAATTTTAAAAAAATCCTTAAATATTTTTCAAAATAAGGGAAAATTTGAGCTAGTCATTTTTAGTTTATAATTTTATTGTATAATTATTAAATTATGGCATAATTGTGCTAAAAGTCTTACAAGAAATTGTAATATAAAAATATTAAAATAAACTTCTTTCTAGATTCATAATGTTATTACCTGTGTTTTGAGATAAAATCTTAAAGAAAAGAAATAATAACCATGAAGTATATCTAAATACACTGTTTAATATCGAATTTTAAAGAAAAATTCTAAATATTCTTACTTAAAACTTGATAACAATAACCAATTTAAACTTAGTCCTTAGCCGCTCCGTAATGTGTGTTAGCGTAAATAAATTTTCGCACAATCAACTTTTTTCAGAAAATGCATTTAAAATCGAAGAAAATTCTGCAATGTAAACGAAGTCTATCAGCAAAAAAAAATTAATAATTCAAAAATTAATTTCTGAAAATGAATTCGAGTTGTCTTAAGAATATAATTTATTATGGTTGGTTGGTAGGTTCTAATGCCATTTGCCACACGGGCAGGCCTGCTTGGTGAAACCGAGCACATTTAAGGCAGAGTGTGCGTTTCTTGTTTCACAGTGGCGCCATCTGTGGCCAAGAATACGACTTCTGCCACACCAAACGTCACACCCGTTTTAAAGGGTGGACCCATTCATGCATCCATTCATTCATCCACAGATCGTAATTTTGACCTGAATCAGAGGACAATCGATCTTCAATCCAGTACCCCCAGAGGTACTGATTTGTTATGGGAACATAGAGGACTACTCGACAGATTTAACATGCATCAGTCACTTTACTACACGGGGAGTTTTCGGCGGCCGGGGCTCGAACCCACGAACTCTCGGACATGGGCCCAGCGCCCTACCGACCAGGCTATCCCTGTCTCATAATTTATTATATAATCAAATAATGATTTAAATACACAAAGCAAAACAAGAACATTTTCGCATCGTTTTCGTCTGTAAACTTCCGGTTTCGGCGTCGTATGTCAGCATACGGAAAAACAACTGTATTTGCATTTCAAAAAATCAGAGGTAAAAATTTTAACGAGTTTTGGAAAGCTAATGAAATAATAGAATTTTAAATATCTTATAATTCTCAGTCAGGTATTGTCACGTGATGCTACAAGAATAGCTGTAAGGAAACTAATTCTAAGCCCATAACTAAAACTTCTATATTTTACAATGTTGCTTCTTGTAAGAACTATATAGACATGAATACATTATATAACAACCATTACAACTATAACAACCACTGCAACCATGAATAACAGTTTATAGGATGAAACCTGTCCTTCAGATGAAAATATGTGCTTCTGGCATATTTTTAGCTGAAAATAGCAAATATTTCATTAATTTTTGTTTACCAAGCATTATTTTCCCGTGACTACAATTTAAAAAAATTGTTTGTATTTTATCGCAAAAGTTTCTTGCATCGCGACGGCCAGCAGGTGCTTTCAAATTTACAGCACTTTGCTGTTTTAAATACTCGAGAACACTGAAGTTAAATTTACATCATAGTTGCTGTTTTGAACAGTACAGCAGATTAGTGTAAATTTATCTTAGTGTAGAAAATTACAGCAAACTGCTGTTGATGTCACATTATGCTGTTTCTGGCACTGCTGTGAATATAACAGTACATTGCTATCAATTCACGCGATGCTGTTCCTGACAGTTTAATGCACTGTCAGTGACAATGCGGAATTTACATCAGCCTGCTGTAAATATTGCAGCTTTGTTTAAAGCAGCAACTTGGTAAATTTAACACCTGCTGCTGGCTGCTGGAAGTTTTGCAGTAGAATGCATAAGATATTTTCATAGTTAGTTTGCAACTATATTATTGAACTTATAGGACTATGTACATAAAAACGGAAAAAGTAATTGATAAAAATATAATTAATGCCATGTGTATAATTGTGTGAAGAAAGAAACAAATAAATCAGTACATTTATTGCTAAATATTTACAAACATATTAATAATGCTATAATCGGAAAATCTAATTGCATTAAATTGTTTATAATAGATTACTCTACATCTATACATAATAATAAACGCGGCTGTGTGTGTGTCTGTAATCACAATATATCGCTCCAGAAGCCTCGCCCAGGCACGAAACTCGGCACATAATTGTGTTTTGACATAATGAAGAAGTATTTTTTTCTTTTTCAAAAATTTGGATTAGTTTTCTAGTAATCAGTCATTTTGTAAGAAAATCTATGCTTTTTCGTCTTCAAAGAGCCATATTCAAAAAACTATTAAAAAATGCATATACTTTTCTCCACTCTTATAAATGTATGCTAATGCGAACCTTACGAAAGAAATATTAATTTTCGACAACTTAAACCAATAATATACGAAGGAATTAATAATTTAATTGTAAGGTTCGCATTAGTTTACATTTATCAAAGTGGAGAAAAGTTTAACTTTTGTATCAAAAATGTGGCAACATATTCGATACGTAAATAGAACGCTTCGCTTTGATATATTTGTCTCTGTTCATAATTGTTATAATAAGCTTTTCTTCTTCTTTCCACGCTCTATTTTTTTTCTTAAGCGAAGACGATAATTTTTGTAGCGATATAGAAATAGAAACTGATACCATAAGAAATTATATAGAAATAGAAATTGATACCATAAAAAATTTATTCGCTTTCGTGTTCTTTTCATGTATTTAGCATTTTAGTTTTTTTCTTAAGCGTTGTAGCTATATAATATATAAAATAGGAATTTAATTGTTTTTGAAGGAACGATCACACTTACCTTGGATCTCTTTGGTTTTTCTATTCTTTATTTTAACCGTTTTTATTATATGTAATTAGTTATTTTCAGAAAGTTTCAGTTTGCAGGTAAGTACTTAGATTTTAATATTGAAGTTTCATGATTTGCATTCATAGTAATTGTTGTTCTAAAGTATTCGTTGACTTTTTAAAAACCCGATTACTGACATGGCAGTACCGCCTTCCAAAAAACTTTATATTTTGTCAAAATAAAAAAAAAGATATTAAGAGATTCTCAAAGAAGAAGAAGGGCCCAAGAAACGTCTGTGGAACGTCAAAGAAGGATGGAACATGACCGAATTTAGACAAGCAATTCTAGAGCCCAAGAAGTATCAGAGAAACGTCAAAAAAGATTAGAAGAGGTTTTCAGCTATTGGCCAATGATGATTTCGAAAGCAACTTTTGTATGCTTTTACCATTTCTGAGGCCTTTTTTTTTTAAAAAAAAAAAAACAAGTCTCCACCTGTTAGTTATATTATAGGTTAGGTTACCATAGGCCTTAGGTTACCATAGCAAAGTTACATCTTCAAACATCTTCAAGAGCTATGACACATCTGCAGCAGAACTGGATATGAAGACAAAATTGCAGGACAGGAACACTTTAATTTTCCACTAATCTTCAGATTTCCTGCTATGTTTTAAAAAACTTTATTTGTGAAAACCTTTAGCGTGGCGGACAGCTGGCCGCCTTTGGCGGCTAGTATAATTATAAATATTTTCATCCTGGTCAAAATGAAATCGCAGAAGTGACTTAGTAATTTAATTTTCCTTAGTTTCAATCGAATTGATCATAACATCACATAGCAACAATTAGTAAATCATAGCTAACTAACCCATTATATTTGATTAGAGATTCAAAAATTAAATATTAAAATTTTTTATTCCATCAAAATGTGCTGCTAAATCAAAATGCTGTTGCTTTTATTCGACTTTATATACTATTACAAAGAATACCGTAATTATTATATCAGAAAAGTTCTCTCGCCTCCATGACAATATTTTTCCAAACCAATGTTAAAAACGTATAAATTTTACAAATAGTTTTTTTCAAAAGAAAGAAAAAAATTATTATTTATGAGTTAAATGAAGTGGGGACTATATTAAAATGCATGTTGTTTCGTTAAAACCAACTTCAATAAATAATTTTGAAAATCCTGATAAAAATGGCAAAACGTAATGCACATAAATAGTATTACAGCTAAGAAAAATCAAAATCGCTATCAAAATCTAAATAATCGCTGCTGAGTAAAGCGATACTGAAAACATTAAACCCGGTTTAAATACCGGATGAAAGTAGTTAAAAGATGATTATTAAAGCACCCAAAGGATTTCAGCACCCAACCAAATTGTTTTTGATGCTTTCATCTAGAGATTTTGATAGTGTTTTTGTTTCTTAATAGTTACAATAATTATTTGCTATCCGTAATGTATGTATTTTTTTACATTTTTGTCAAATTTTGTCATTAAGTACATATAGTGAAGGATATGATTGCGGAACATCCTGTTTATTTTTCTTTGGTGATAAGCAAATCCAGTCATACATCAGATTCTCTATAGGCAATAACTGTTGACTAAAATTAAAGAATATAAACTTAGAATAAGTTAAAAAATTCGTACCATACTTTAAAAGATAAAATTTATGAAATATTTTCCCTGTTTAATAATCTCCAATTCTTATGAACTAGAACTTTAATAATCGTTTGCCATAACAAAGATAATTATGTAGGAGAACAGGAGACTTAACTTTGA
Organism: Parasteatoda tepidariorum; assembly: GCF_982258835.1. Classification (NCBI taxonomy): domain Eukaryota; kingdom Metazoa; phylum Arthropoda; class Arachnida; order Araneae; family Theridiidae; genus Parasteatoda; species Parasteatoda tepidariorum. The sequence continues at coordinate 55,195,599 of NC_141765.1, forward strand.
TAACCGAAGAATGTTATTTTTCTTTTTTGGTAATAGTCATATGAAAAGCTTCTTTTTTAAAGACTGAAATAGAGCCGATAAAAACATTTTAAAATTTTTCCTTTAAATTACTAGACGATGCTCTTCCCGTTAATAAAGTTATTAACAAATTTTCAATTTAACACTATTTTCATTTTCGATCTGCGCGAGGAGGAGAAAATTTTAATTTAAATTTTTAAAAAAAATTCAAGCATAATAATTTTTTTTTTTATAATTTGATAGTTTTTATATTTTCTTTAAAAAAAAAATTTCCTACGCATTGCGTGAAATTTCTTATCTGATTTTTTTTTAATCTGAAATTTTGTACTTTATTCACATCAATAATTTGCTTTAACAAACATGTGTATACAAAATATTATATGGTGGTTTCAAACTTTTTTTTCAACTTTGTATAAAGAAACCAAACTTTAAATGTATTCCGTTTATTTTAAAATTCATTAAATAATCTGGATGCTTAGAAGTTATAACTGCAAATTGCATTTCAAAATGTGCAAGTTATTTGCTAGTATAGCTGAAATGATGTATATCAATTACTTTAAAATGTCAGTTAACAAATGGAAAATTTACTGAATTTAAACAAACCAAATCTTGATATTTCCTTTGCATTTCATACTATATTTTATATAAATTTTTATAAACAAATAGTAGGAATATTCATCGTTAAATTGAAGCGAAAAATCGAAAATCTTTTTTACCGAAAGTTCCAGTTTTAATGACATTTCATGAAATTACATAGCTAAACGTTATTGCTTTATGGAAAATAAGTTTCTAACATTAAACAGTTTCCTAAATACACAAAATTGTTTTAAGTTTTAAACTGATTTGTTCTTCCAAGAGGTCTTAAATAATTCTACTTCAACTGATTGGTTTTTAAACTTACAAGCATTAAATCGGAAACGAAATTCTTAATGTAACGAGAGAGATTTGTATTTGTGATCCTAACTTTGTCGCTATTTCCATTTCATTAAATTAAAGGCACTTTCGAGTAGGATTCAAATTACTGCTTCAGAGTTGACAGCAGATTCGCTTTGTACTCTCTCTAAATCCGTTTTAATGAAACGTTTCATTTTAAGAAGTAAACACAAGTCTTCTGTGTAATGGTTGCCTTCGTTAAGCAGTTTCTCGTATCAACTGCTAATAAGCGATGCTTTCATCAAATCAATAGATTCCTTGATTTCACCAATGAAATGCTCTTTTAATGAATTTAATGCAGTCTTTCGAAAACATTGAGTTTATTTCGATACAAAATTTAAATATATATATATATTTAGATTAGATTCAAATTAAAGGTTTTAAACAAAGTGTGCAATAACATAGCTGGGAATTCATTTCCTCATAATATTATTGAGATAACTACAACAAACAAAAATTTCGTGTATTTTGACACCGAAACTAGCGGCAACTACCTTACACCAAAACATGAATAATTTTGGTGAAACCTGAACAGTTGAATCGTGACCGAATAACCAGAACCGAATAACCTACACTGAATAACCTGAACCGTTTCACTTCAGCTACATGGTGAAGTAAAACACCTAGAATGCTCTTTTATATAACTTGGTGTAAACGCCACCATGGGTAGACGCCACCATGTTTGTTATTCAGTAGCACTAAAGCTCATAAATAAAGTAAGATATGACACTCTTAAGAGTCAGTGAAGCTTATTTTGCGATGCAATATAAAGTAAGAATCATAAATTTGGGATGCACAGATACCATATTTCTTAAAATTAAACTAGTTTGCTAATCAAACGTAGATACAGCACAGAGAAAATATTGATATGAATTCAAACTAGGTTTAAAAAACCCGAAGTGGATGGAAATTAAATATTATGAAATTATTTAATGCAGGTACATATATTTAAAAATCAAAATATAATTACCTTTGTACATAAATGCATACTTATTTTAACAGTAAACTTTCGTTTCATGAGATATTGTACAGTGATGGAGAAGAAAACAATGAATGCGCGCCAACTCTAACACGTCGACTCTAAGTGAGCAAACGTTAATGTTTTCGAATATGAAAAGAACTCATTTCTTGCGTGATGTGCGCTACATTGGTGTAATTTTTGCACTTTTGGTGTTTAGATATAAGTATAACCTATAAAATGAAGTTTTCATTTAGAAAATTTTTTTGGGATGCTCTACGCCGAATTCGATGAGATATTAGTAGGGGGAAAGTGAGTGCTACACCCCACTTTTAAGGTTAATGATCTCTCTTAGTGTAGTGCTATAGAATTAGCGCTTCACCCCACTTCTAATAGATGATCTCTTGTCTATAGGATAAGCGTTACACCCCACTTCATGAGTATGGATGAGACTTCAACCCCACAAATAAGCTTTTAGTAGAGATGGCATCGCATGGCTCTTTATGCAGCATTGTTTAATTTTATTTTATAACCGTCGTTGAACAGCTGACCCAATTTTGGGTTTACGACTACTAATGTTCAACTCCGTAACCTTGAAAGTTTGAACTAATCCAGAAGACAAGGAAAATCCTGGATCAGTACCCCCAGAGGTATGAGTTGATATGGAAACATGGAGAACTTTGTAACTCGACAGATTAACGTACATCAGTCACACGGGGAGTCCTCGGCCAGCATGGATGGAACCCACGACCTCTTGGACGTGGACTCAGTGCCCTACCAACCAGGCTATTCCGGCCCATGTAGATTTGTTGGGACCAAACAAATGCTTCTTATTTCTAAACAAGTGCTAAATGTATTCCTTCTCAGCTATGGGTATATTTCAAAGATTTGACACTAACTTTTTAATCTGAAACAAGTTTTAAATGAATTCCTCATTGCAAGTAATTATAGAAAATTCGCAAAGTGTCCTCCTATATTTTTATATGTATGCCCTTAACGAAGCATTGTTTTGAATAAATATTGCATCTTAAAAATTTCGAGTTCATATTCTTTAACACTGACAGGTATTTTTTAGAGAAATGACAGTAATTTTTTAAACTTAATCAAGTTTTAAATGTGTTCTTCATTGCAAAAAATTACAAAAAATATGCATATTCCCCTTTTTGTCAACATACATATGCTCTTAGCACATCATTGCTTGGAGTAAACAAATTCTTCTTAAAACTTTTGATTACTTATTTCTTGACTCATATGGGTATTTTTGGAAAAATTGACGCTAACTTTGTAATCTGGAGCAAGTTTCAAATAATTTCCTCATTTCAATAGCGTATAAAAAATTCGCAATATATCCTTCATTATGTTAACTATATTAATGTTCTCAATGGCTTGGATTCTTAATGGTTTGTCTCATGGTTTGGACTAAACATATGCTTTTTTAAAGCTTGGGGAATTTATTCTTTAACATCTAGGGGAATTTTTGAAAAATTTGTAATTTGTAATCTGAAAAAAGTTTCAAATGAAATCCTCATTGCAAAAAATTATAAAAATTTCGCAAAATGGCCTCCTTTATTTTTATATGTTTGCTCATAGCGTAGCATTGTTTGGACAAAAGATTGCTCCTTAAAAATTTTGAGTACATATTTCTTGGCATATATGGGTATTTTTGAAAAACATTGACCCTCTTATGATTCGAAACAAGTTTAAAATTATTTCCTCATTGCGAAATTTTTATTTTTCAAAAATTTCATTGCTGAAAGTGCACAGTGTCAAAACTATTTTAAGTAAGAAACAAATGGAAATCATTTATCAGGACTCTCGTATAAAATTGGGAAAAATTAACCCCTTTAAGATCGCAATCACATATATGTGATGACATGGATGTCTTTTCGTGGCCTATGGTATCATATTTGAGACAAGCCTTTCCAACACCTGCAGCCCGAGCGATAATTTCAATTTTTAAACAACACTAGATGACGGTATAAGTCTGTTCTAATTTTAAATAATTTGTCAAAAATGATTGATGTGAATGTAAATGTTTCTAATACTTTTGAAAAACAAAGTTCAGCATACAGTTTATTTTTCATTAAGAAAAGGTGTTGTAAGCGAGAATTCATAGTTCTTTATTATTATTATTATTTTTCATAGTTTTTTCACAGAAAGTGAAAGTAAAGTTTTTCACCCTAAAGAAATAACAGTCTTAGATTACATAATGGTACATATATATATATATATATATATATATATAGTTCAAAATGAAGATAAAACAAAGAAAAATTACAGACAAATGAAAAAAGGGGGGGAAAGAAAAATAATAATAAAAAATAACAAACTGGGAAAAAAAAGGATAATTTTTTTTTAAAAAATCTGGAAAATAAAAGATATAATCTTTTTATCAGCCCATACGACTATATCCGCAATATATATATATATATATTAAAAGAAAAAAAATACCACCATGGAACAGATGCATTTTCTTATATAGCAACTTTTATTGTAATTACTTATAAAAAAAGAAGTAATATCAAAAGGGAGCTAGTTTTAACCTAAAAATTATGTTCTTGAATACATTTGTAACAAAGTATTTCTTATTCAATATAATGCCACATAAATATTAATTTATATTTTAAGAACTTATTCTATAATGAAGATAATATATAATTAAGACATTTTAACTATTACCATTAACCCCCTTTAAATGTAACTATTATAAATCTATTTTTTATAATAATTTAGTGGAAAATATTAATTGAGTTTCTTTCATTATATACAGTAATTTAACAAATCATTATTAAATTTCAATAATGAGAACGAACCAGTAAAAGAGCTTAAGACTACATTTTTCAGCTGCTATTGAAAATTATAAAATTCCGCAGATAAGTAGCCTTTTGAAATAAAAAACAACTTAAAATGTGTTAGTTTTTATTCCATTAAAGGTATTAAACTATTCAAAAAAGGCAATAGTTTTTTTTTTAATATTTCATGTACAAAAATGAATTGTATTTAATTTAATAATATTTTATATTGACAAAAAATGAATAAAGGAAATAATTATTTCAGAAAATTAATCTAATTAAGTAAATGAAAGCCTTAAAAATTGCAGAGCTCATTTAAAAGATATCACATAAAGCTTAGTGAGGTCTAGATGATTTCGATTTTCTCGAGAAAGCATCAATGTGCAACATTTTCATACTTTCTATAACTTATCTAAGCTATCAGGGCTGTATGGTGGTCAAGGAGCTGACCTTAAATCAGAAACGTCCGTGGTTTGAATCCCGGATAAGGCATAGATGCTCTTTCCTTCTCTTTTCTGTACTATCTGTCTTTCTTACTGTGAGAGCAACGTTGGCCCACCTAAAGTGGTACCTCTGAGAGTGATCAACAAATCAGCCCTTCTGATACCCAAATGACGAAAGTCAGTATCTGGGATGTCATAGGAAAAAAACTACATAACTGACCAAGGATTTAACTTAATATTCCGATTTTTTTATTACTGTTTAACATAAGTACAGAAATTATTTAAATGTATTATTTAGAGCTAAAATTTGAAGCAAAAAAAGAAAAAGATGCTATGACTTCTTAAGTTTAGTTAAAGTAATAAAAATCAGATTAATGACATGAAACAACTTTTAATAGTCAGTCAAATATGGTCTTTTAAAACCTTACTAGCGTAAAGAAAATGGAAAATAAAAAGTATTTTTTAAATTTAAAAAAAAACCTACTTTTTAAGATTTCAATTGAAAGAAAAATCCTTTTAACCAAAAGATAATGATAATCATAATAACAATTGCCAATATTCTAATGCTAGCATGAATTTTAGAAGCATTTTAGAAACATACTATACTCAAACCAATTACCAAGTTTTATTTTAATAGGTTTAATAGAAGTCAAGGAATCTTGAGAGCAAGGTAAAAAAAAAACTTGAATAGAAAAGAAAGAAAGAAAAATAAAACAGATTGAAAGACAAAACTTAGAATAAATAACTTTACACAAAATATTTCAGTTTGCAGACGAATGCGTTTTAAAAAATAGGTGTGCTATTCAGTGTTTTCTATGAGTGGGTTTCAGAATTTTTCGTCGTACCTTTGGAAGCTTTTTATGTATTATCTTACACTTTTGGTGTGAAATTTCACTGAATAAAACAGGTCCATAATACGAAAAAAAAATTCGAAATTTTTGAGAGGAGAAGCTCTTTTGCCCTCTTAATATAAATATGTTTACAATATCCCCTCAAACATTTGTCTAGGCTTGCTCCACGGAATCATATGTTCGCTTAAGGCTTTTATTAGTTAGTTTAAAATCAAATTAATTCAAAAGTGTCTAGCAAAATGTGTAATAATCACATTCATGAACGATGAAAGATCGCTTATTGCTTCATACAATGAATAAAATAATTTAATAGTTAAAAAACAAAATAAAAATTTACTTTTCCTAAATAAAAATCTTATTTTATAACTTACTTCTTAACAAACAAGAGTGATGTCAAGCAAATAAAAGTGCAAGAGCCCTATGTCTACACTAGCCTTCCTCACCCAGCGCATAATAAATAGAGAAAAAAAAAGTTAATCAGTGATTAAATCTCTCCTTTAACAACAAATTATCTCTAATAAAAAAAATAATCTCATATCCACAACCTAATAACAAATGTTTATGTTTTCTATTCATCCAAACTACGGAGGACCCTTGTATTTGGGACTCCCCACCAACAAAGGCCCGCGAGCAACACTTGTTACATCCCAGTTTCTCAAAGTTTTCCTTTCTTTCGCGTATCTATGACAACAGTTGTTCAAGAGGTAGCCCCCAAAGAATCGCAACAGAAAATCTTTAGTCGCGAAGCAAAGAAGCTTTCAATCTGTACAGATCGATAGAACGCCTTGGGATGCAAGTGACTGTAAGGTTGCCATCGCAACAGTATCTTCCTACTCCTACGTTGAAGCAATAATGGACGCCCTACCTGTTGCTTCACTGTCCCGCAGTTTGTTAACGAGATTTTCTTCAGCTTACAAATTAATTTTCTGGACGCGGGCATTTTTGATTTTCCCCCCACCCTTTCCAGTTTATACACATGTTAGTTGGTATCACTGTGTGAATCTGTCGCCGAGATGCTTGGGATCAAGCAACTTGAGTGATATTTTTAAAGAAATAAGATTTCCTCGCGGTGGGACATATGGCGCGATTAGTTCAAGAAGTGGTATGTGGTTTGGAAAGTTTTTCATTAAGAGAGATATCTATAAATTTCCTCGGGCTCTAAATTAATTACTCGGATTTTCTCACAATCTTGTTATTAAAATAAAAATGGAGGGGATTATATAAGCTCTTATTGTAAGTGGTTATTTTGAAATAAAGAAGAAAGTGTTTAACGAATTTTGGGCTTAGGTTTTACACTGTAAAAAATTGTCGGATGGCATGGAAGCTTAGAGGCTGAAACTTTTATGTTTCATTTTCGAAAACAAATGAAAAAAGATAAACATCCTGCCAATTATTAACTCTTTTTTTTCCTTTTATCTTTAATTCAAATTGAATAAATGCTATGTTGCTGAATAAAGTTAATTGTAATTGTAATTGTAACTAACTTTAAATTTGATGGTGTAGAAAGTTTTTTTTATTTCTTGGGACTATGAAATAAATTTTTTTTCATAATATAATTTTCAAAAAAAAGATTAAGAGAAAACCAAAAATTAAGGAGATTAGGTGATCTAATTCTGAAGTTAATAGTGCTCTTAAAATAATAATAAAAAAAAAATTGCGCTTACACATTTTTTGACATTGTTTTAAATTTAAGTATAATTATTATTAAAAAGTTAAAAAGTTTCAGGAACTGAAACTTTTGATCTTCTGATCTGAAAGAAAAATCCTCGAAAAAGAAAATGATCAAAAGAAAAATCGATGAAAGATAGCTTCATACCAATGTTTTTCCTTTGAAACATCGGTATAAGGCTATCTTAAATATTTTGTTTAACAAACATAAAAATATTTTTTAATTTTAACTCACTTTGGAGTATAAGTAACAACAACTTATAGTTGAAGAAAGAAAGACACGATTAACGCTGCGATTACTGCGTGATTTGTAAAAAAACATTCCTTAATATTTATAGAGGTCTACGATTATAAATTAATTACAAATTACATAAAACGAAGAAAAAAAAATTAAAAAAAGAGAAAATAACATAAATATATAAAAATGATGATGAATTATGTATACTATTGATACAACTTATTCTACACTAGCCGCCTAAGGCGGCCAGCTGTCCGCCACGCTGAAGGTTTTCACAAATAAAGTTTTTTAAAACGTAGCAGGAAATCTGAAGATTAGTGGACAATTAAAGTGTTCCTGTCCTGCAATTTTGTCTTCATATCCAGTTCTGCTGCAGATGTGTTATAGCTCTTGAGGATGTTTGAAATTATATAGCTACAACGCTTAAGAAAAAAAAAACTAAAATGCTAAATACATGAAAAGAACACGAAAACGAATAAATGTTTTATGGTATCAATTTCTATTTCTATATAATTTTTTATGGTATCAAATTCTATTTCTATATCTGTTACGTCAAGCACTCAGGTATTATAATTTGATCTAGTTGTGCTTGTATAATTTTGATCTAGTTGCGCTTTCTACGTCATTTTGTTAACATCGTTTGGTTTGTTATTTAACATCGTTTGGTTTGTTATTTCTAAGTTAACTTTCAAAAAATTGGCTGGCATCAGCATTTTTATTCTTTAAGTTGCTTATTTTTTCTTTTGGAATTCGTTCCTTTTTAGCAAAATGTTTTTCAACCTAATCGAATTCTTTGCCGACTGTTCTCTGTATATATAAAGAAAATAAAGTAAATATTTTTAAAGTGTTGTGAAAAGAATTTTTAGTTGTACAAAGTACTACAATATCGCTACAAAAATTATCGTCTTCGCTTAAGAAAAAAAAAAATAGAGCGTGGAAAGAAGAAGAAAAACTTATTATAACAATTATGAACAGCGACAAATATATCAAAGCGAAGCGTTCTATTTACGTATCGAATATGTTGCCACATTTTTAATACAAAAGTTAAACTTTTCTCCACTTTAATAAATGTAAACTAATGCGAACTTTACAATTAAATTATTAATTCCTTCGTATATCATTGGTTTAAGTTGTCGAAAATTAATATTTCAATTGTAAGGTTCGCATTAGCATACATTTATAAGAGTGGGGAAAAGTATATGCATTTTTTAATAGTTTTTTGAATATGGCTCTTTGAAGACGAAAAAGCAGACGAAAAGCATAGACTTACAAAATGACTGATAACTAAATAACTAATCCAAATTTTTAAAAAAGAAAAAAAATACTTCTTCATTATGTCAAAACACAATTATGTGTCGAGTTTCGTGCCTGGGCGAGGCTTCTGGGGCGATATATTGTGATTACAGACACACACACACACACACACACACACAGCCGCTTTTATTATTATGTATAGATAATTTTAAAAGTGATATGTCATTGAATTTCAAGGTTTGGTTTTGCACTTCTAAATATTTATTCCAAAAAAACTATAAAACTTCTATTGGAAATTTTTTTCAGCATTCTCGCCGCAGCCCGTGATAGGCCAGGTGGGTCATGGAGATTAAGGTTTCACAATTTCGTGACCTACAGCGTGATGGTAGCATTGCGGTTAGCATTCCGTACTGGCCGCTTTCACTTCCCAGACAAACTATTGGAAAAATACACAGTAGAATATTTGATATCGAATTCTGAAACTAATTAAAAATAAAAAATATTTTCGTTGCAAATGTATTGCAGTTTCTAAGAGATTGGAAAGTCATTTGTTTTTCCTGTCTTTCTTTCTGTCTTCTTCTCTTTCCTTTTTTTTAAAAATGTTATATAATAAAAAATGTATATAAAATAGATATTTTCAAATAATTCAGGAAACTATACGTCATTTGAAAAGACTTTTTTAGTAGATATATTTGTGCAATCTTCTCAAAATAAATAAATAAATTATTTAAACTAATTGAAAATAGAAAGAAATTGTAGAAAACAAAAAAAAAATGTCGTCCAATGACTTTTTATTTTAAAACAAAACAATGCAATTGTTTGAGAAATATCCATTTTCAGCTTATACTTGAAAATATTAGGAAAATGGGAAAACCTTATACCAGGAGAATAGGAAAAAGTACCTACTTGCATCTTAATCGTTAAAATTTTTATTTTCAATTTAAAAAACGATTAAAAAGAAAATGCATCTTCTTAATAGTGTTTTTTTTTCATTTATTTATTTTTATTTTTTAATTTTATAACGTAATTTATTTTTATTTTTCAAATTTCTTAATTTATTTATTTTTTAAAATAACTTAAATTCATATTGAAGTTGAATGCAGATTATAGTTGTTTTGAAAGTTTATAGAGTAAAAACAAATTCATTTTCTTTCGTTTTTATATTTCTTAGCGTATATCTTGGTGTATTAGCGTATACTTGGTGCGAAAACACGCATTTTTTGAAATATATACAGGTAATAAAGTCAGACATTAATGGATCATGAAATATTGATGCGTTATAAGCAATGAGATAGAAATCAATAACTCTGTATTAATATTTTAAATAGAACTAATTTTAATTTTTTCTTCTTATATTTTCTATAACATATATAAAGTTTTCTTTAGAAGCAATACTTTAAATAATGTCCTGGAAAAAGTTAAGAATAAGAACAGTTGAAATAGTTTATTCAAGAGTATTCCAAAATAAATATAACACAATTAAAGCTTTTAAAACTTACCATAAAGTTTAAAAATTAAAATTTTCAGAACATTATATTTGTCAGAATTAATATCGTTTGCAGTGTCGTTATACGGATCCCCCTTTGCCATGGAATGAATGGAAAAGTTTGCTCACTTAACAATATTTTTAAATTCTTTTTAATTTTAGAAATTTTTATGATTGGTTTTTCCAGCGATTGACATATACCTAAGATACCAGAAACTTTCATATCTCGATATGAAAAATATGGGGGACAATTTATGTACAGAGATATATGGTAATAATAACAATGAAACCCGATTTTTTATGTTCAAATTTTCACAATTCTAGAGCCATTCTAAAGGAAAGAGTGATTTCAAACATGAATAATTAGTGTTGCAATTAGTAATTTTGAGTGATCACGAGTAATTAGTGTAGTACATGAGTAATTAGTGTAGACGATGTTTTGAACAACAAAATCATGCGCAAAAATGCAATTTCTCTGAATAAACATAGCTTTCCTTCAACGGATTTGGATTTTTGTCGATCATAATATGGAGGTACAGCAATCCGGGAAATGTGGTTTAATAGCCAACTTAAACAACTTTCCGAAATCTATTTCAATGGTTGCAAGTTTCATTAACATTTTAACAACTTGAAAAAAATGAATATACATTTATCAGAAAAATGAAAATGTAACCGACATTTAAACCATTTCTCTTCAACTGTGTTTTAACTATGCGTGCTCTACTTCTTACAAAGCCACTTTTGTTATAGTTTTTTGTGCTTGTTTCATTGGTATCAATAACAAACGTTTCTAATTACTTTCAACATTCGTTAAAATTGAATGAGTGAATTGAATGATAAAGGGGTTAGTTATAACACTTTCTTCTAGTTCTAAGTTTTTTCCTGATATTTCCAACAAGTGAATGTTTTTACAGAATTATTAGACATTTTTTTGTTGATACAGTTGTAAACATTGGATATAAATAATAAATTCATAGCACTGAAAATTACGATTTTGCACCAGTACAATAATATGTCTTTATTTTTTATTCGTATTTTCTAAAGAAAGTGTATAAATAAAACATCGAAGACATCGGTAAAGAATTATTCACTCCGATCCAAAATAGAAATATCGCACCTACAATGCTGAACAAGATTTCCTAACCTCTAGCAATCCATCAATTTTTAGCTGGCTACTGGTTACTATTAGAAACAAAGCAGTTTTTCTTTCAGTTTTGCAGTTTTTGGAAACTAATTGCAATATTGATAGGGGTATTCTATTGATAAGATTTGTTTATTGATACTGATGCTTTTTACTCGTAAATTGATCAATTAGTTTCTAATAGACTGAAGTAAAAGAGAAAACACTTGGTGATGGGGAGATTTTGTGAATCGTTATGACCCGTAACCCGTAACGCTAACCCCGCGATTTGTAGAGGAACTTCCGCGCATGCGCTGAGAAGTCAAATAGTGTTGAAGTTAAGACAGTTACTGTTAGAAACAAAGTGGTTTTTCTTTCAGTTTTGCAGTTTTTGGAAACTAATTGCAATATTGATAGGGGTATTCTATTGATAAGATTGGTTTATTGATACTGATGCTTTTTACTTGTAAATTGATCAATTAGTTTCTAATAAACTGAAGTGAACGAGAAAACACTTTGTTAATGGGGAGATTTTGTGAATCGTTAGGAACGTAACTCCAACGCTAACGCTATTTGACTTCTCAGCGCATGCGCGGCAGTTCCTCTACAAATCGCGGGGTTAGCGTTACGGGTTAACGCTAAGACCAACTCTAAGCATAATCTCTCTGTTATAAGCGACCAAAAGACGCTAATACTTTATTTCAAGTCAACCGCTGACAATGAATGAAAGATTATTAGAAGATCAAGTGATTTAGTTTGACCTCGTAAGTCGAGCATATTTATAATAAAAATAGACCATATACAAACAAAAAACATGTTCAAAAATAGGAAATAAAAAATGGAGTGCTTCTATGTATTATTGCAAGTGGGAATAAAAATAAATGCGACGCATTAATGAGAAGACATTGAGGTTTCTGCAAACTTTTTCAAATGAAAAGTAAGTTAACAAAGAATGTGATAATCTGTATTACAAATAGTTATCATATTTTCCGATTGTTAAAGAAGCTTTAATAATTCAGAGCTCATGAAAACTGAACCAAGCGTAAGCTCATTTTAAAGCTGAGAAAATATTTGATGTCTTTATATTACCTCTCTCAGATAGCATGTTTTGCATCTGATTGTCGCAGATAACTGCAAAAAGTAAACTCAGTGATTTTTTTTAAAAAATAAAATCCATCTTTTCGTTTTTTTAAAAATTAATTATAAAATTTAATCATCCACTTACAGTAGAGTGGGGGGAAAAACTATAAGGAATAACTTTTTCCACAATGATTGGATTCTTCCCGTACAATCTTAATGGTTTGAAGGCCTAACCTTAAACATACTTATTAATCAGTGCTGACTATGTTTTATGCTATGAAATCAGATTTAAAAAAACGTACTTTCTCTAAATAAACGTATTTTCTTTTCGATGGATTTGGATTCTTGATCCTCATAATATGTGGGGAGAGGGGTTGGGGATATACGCAATTAAGAAAATATGGTCCAAATAGCTTAGCTGAAGAGTGGTCGTAAGTTTCAATCCCATGATCTTAATTTTTTTGCGCATTTCACCAGGTCAAAGAAATTGTGTTCTATAACTTTTAATTCTCAAGAACTAATCGACCAATTTCCTTCACATTTTGGATAGTGTAATTTAAAATCACGTAGATTAAAATGATGTAAAAGTTTATAGACGTTATAACTCAATTTTTAAAGCGTGTTATTAAAATAAATAATGAAATATAATTGATAATTATTAAAAATTATATTTTGTGTGTAATTATTTTAGCACATTTTAGAGTCGTTTGAGAACATTTTTTCCTTCACTTTGTTAATTCCTGAGATTGACAAAACACGCCAAAAGTAAAATTAACATTAACGGATCCAGACTTCCTTTGACTGGTACCAAAAGTCACTCTTTTTGAGCCATATTTTTTAGCCCTCTGAGAGCTTATGGTTAAAACTCCGAATTCATAAAATAAAAATAATAATCAAAAATATTTTTGCTTAGAAATAGAATGTTTTGGTGTCTTATTTCATTACTTTCGATAGCTTTTTTCTTTCAAAAATTAGCACATATAAGGTTAGGCCCTTGAACTATTTGAATTGAATCCTAGAACGAGAAAATCCGACCATTAAAAATCAAAAGTTATGGATTCATTTTTTTTCTTCTTTTTTTCACACTTTATTTTCCTCACTTGAGAACCAAAAATACAAATGCTTAGTTTTGGTATAGAATACTATAGTTAATGAAATAAATTTTATGTAGTATGTGCTCTGTTAAAAGTTCAAATTTATAATGTTAACTATAACTTTTTGAAAATATTGAAAAATGTAGATTTTTTGTCAATTTTTTCTAATTAAGCTACTTTTGCTGACTCCCAATCACTTTAATAATGTTTGAGGCTATGATTGCGATTATTGACTAATGCATTTTAGAATACAAATAAAAATCTTAAGAAATAAAAGAGTTCTTATTTTTTAAAATGTGAATACATTTTAATGTTGAATGTCTTTTGCAATCAAGGTCAAGCATGAATGTTTATTTCAACGGAATTTTTGCATCAAAGTCCACTTTAATTTTGATAAAAACAGAATCCAACAGTTCGATAGCAAAATTGCTTACTTTATATTTGATTCTCGATTTTAGAATTTGATGTAGGCAAACCTCGATATAATTGATATATAATATAAAAAATGAAGGCATCTAGAAGTTTTTAAATCATGGCGAAGTTAAAAAAAGGTTGCTTACTGTACTTGTTTTTTACTAATAAAAAAAAAACAAAAACATTTGCCTCAAAAAGCATAAAAATTGGTAATGTGATGCAGGTTTTGTTTTGTTATGCGTTATATTCTAAAAGAAGTAATTTTCGTAGTTATGCAGTTAGGAACATAAAGGGAAAAAGAAGAAAAAATAATTTTTTTTACAGTTGGTGCAAATTAATTTTTAAGAGTCTCAAATATCACCATTAAATCAAGTTTCATTGTCGGAAATCTGTTTATAAATTTTAAGCAAATAAGGAATGGATAACTCTCTAAAAATTTTGAAAAAAAAAGGAAAAAAACGCAAACTAATGTAGCACTTTGGTACTCACAGTTTCATATATAATGGGCAACTAAATTAAATTAGATTTACGTGGAATCTATTAATTGACTTAAATCAATTGAGCATAAAACACTACTATAATTTTGACTTAACATTATTTATCAGAAATACCAGTAGATGGCGCCATTGTGAAAGGAAGGAATTCGTTTATTTTACTAACGAAAAACCACAAACCTTGGCTATCAAGCAAATGATAGCAATTACAGTTATTATTAAGAATTAAGAGATTTAAAAGTTAATTTGGCTATTATATGGTTAAAATAAAATTGAAAACACAGCTGATCGGCTTATTGAGTTTTCATCTAAACTGATCAAGCATTTGGTATGTTTAGTTGATATAATTGTAATCAGTATTAACAATTCTGACTTATCAAAATTGATTTATTACTTCATTTTCATACATCATGCTTTTTCTTGGCTATAGAAATTATTCCATTTCAGTTTAATTTACATTTAAGTGATGTAAGTTTTTAGAATTATAGAGTTGAAGCAAACGACAAAAATTGACAAGACAAAAATCTTGCACACGTGATGGTTTTATCAGGTTACTCATTTACCAATGTTTTGTATGAAAAGATTACATAGTCATCTCTATTTATCGATCTATATTTTTATCTGCTGTATATTTCTGATGGTACTTTAAAAAAAAAAGCTTATTTAGAATTTATAGGATTTATTACACTTCTGAAATTTTATGAAAAAGCAGTTATAAAAAATAAAATAAAAACTTTGATGAAATGTAGTAGAAATGTATTGGTTCATACGGAAATAATAATGGATAATGAAGTAGAAAATTTTTTCAAAATTATAGGGATATTATTCTGAATCAGTTATTTAATATAAATATTTTGACTTACTTATATTTATATTCAATTTTTATGTTTTCGAATTGTTTAAATTTCGAAATTAGAATTTAAAAAGTTTCGAAATTTATTAATAGTACAATGTTCATGTTATTATTGCCATCTATTGCTTGAAAATCATTTATTGAAAGAATAGGAATTTAAAAAACAAATGACACAAATAATGATTAAACATGTAAAATAGTAATTAGTAACTACCATGCTAATAATTAATTGTTGTTATAAATTGTATGTTATTATCATTTAATTAATAATTCGAATGAAAATTGCTATTTTATTACGAAGCAGAAGCGTTTTTATAAGTATTTATGAAATGAAGAAAAAAAATTTTTTTATTTAAATTGCCTATTTCTGATAATTTAAAATCTTTGTTTAAAAATTTTTCTGTTTTTTAAAACATTTTTAGTAAAAGATTTAAATTTGCTAATTTTTTTATAGTAGTAAATTCTATATTTGAATTAAAATAATGAATAACTTTAAAATTATGAATAAATGATAAATGTAATTATCGACACAAATTTACATACATTGTTATACCTCACTTGTAAAAATCGAGATAAATATCAGGGATATGCAATCTGAAGATTTAAAAAAAAAAAAAAAAAACATGTACTGTTTCCGCCCGGGATCGAACCGGGGACCTTGCGCGTGTGAAGCGCACGTGATAACCACTACACTACGGAAACGATGACTGAAATAACTTAATTAATCATGTGCATAGCTTCATTAATTTACGTAGTACACCATGGATCACGATACGAAGTATCAATCTTAAGAAATATCACTATTTTGAATTCTAGTTGAAGAATTTGTATACAAAAAATTTATCTTAACTTCTTTTATTTTGTTTTAAAAATTGCATTATAAAGTTATAAGTTTTAAATTGAAGCCCAAAATTACTAAAAAAAAATATTTCATGATCGTTGGAAAAAAATTGGAAATTATTCTGCTAATTGAATTATAATACTCGATTAAAATATGACAATTAGAAATTTTTTTTAAAATTTTGAAATCTTCATAATAGTTTAATTTTTTTTTAATACATATAGATTTAGTTAACCAATAAATGCCTTATAGAAAGCAGCGTGATTTACTACTTTTATGCCAGAAAAGATTTAAAATAGAAATTTTCTAAATTTTTAATGCCAGAAAAATAACAAAAAAGTTTAGAGTTATAAGCAGATTCATGATCACACACAGTGCATCCGGCGTACCACATACGTTAGAAACTATTAAAATAATTTTCAAATAATAAATACGCAGTTATACTGGATAAATTTTATTTAAATATAAGATTTATGTGAAGTTATAACGATTTTAAAGGAAGTCGCCGAACTGAAACTGCAATCTTCTGTTTCCACAGGGATTTGAGAATAATATCTTCCTCTGCATTGCATAGTCGAAAATGTTTTCTTTTATTAGTGAACATTATCACATTTTAATGTAGACATTTTGTACTACTTTTATATTAACCCTTGCGTATTGAGTATTAGGAATAACTCATAATTTACTGCTACCATTTCTTCTATTTTCCTTTTACAGCTTCTTGTAGCTATTAAAATAAAAGGCTGGAAGTTAAAATTTTCAATTGTTCTCATCTTTTAAACAAATAATGAAGTTGTTTAAATAATATTTATTAAATGTTACTTATGGCAAATAAATGTTTTTTTGTCATTTGTTAAAAAAATGAGAATAACTCAAAATTTTAATTTCCTACCTTTTATTTTAACAGCTCAGTTACAAAGAGTAAAAGGAAAATCGAAGAATTAGCTGCAGTAAATTATGAGTTATTCTAAATACACAATTCACGTGGGTTAATACAAAAGTTGTACAAAATATCTACGTTGAAGTGTGATTATGTCCACTAATGAAAGAAGAACTTTTCAAGTGGCTCTAAAAAAGAAAACATTTATTAAATGTAACTTATAAATTTATTAAATGTTACTTATTGAGAATAATTGTTTCGGGAGTCGTGGTGGCTCAGGGGATTGAGTGATCGCCTCCCAAAGAGATGACCTGGGTTCGATTTCCAACAACGGCTGATCGAAGCGAAGCGCATTCCGCACCCGTCTTGCAACGACCACAGTCCGGTCGTAAAATGTGCTCAGCGGTAGACGGATCATGGATTAGAGTCCCCTTGCCGTCAAGCTAACCGTGGGAGGTTTTTGTGGTTTTCCTCTCCATGTAACGCAAATGCAAGTTAGTTCCATTAAAAAGTTCTCAACGAAGGCAAATTTTTCCCAATACTTGATCCAGGAGCTCCCTTCTCTTCTGGATAGGGTTAAAAATCAAAAGGCTACGGAGTTGAACATTAGTAGTCATAAACCCAAAATTAGGTCGGCTGTTCAACATAGTTTATAAAATTAAATAGATGCTTCTATATGGATTGAGAAAGTAATTCAAGTTCAAATTTATCAATGAATGTTGAAAAATAAAATAAAAAAATTAACTTAAACAAAACCTTAATTAGACTAACTGCTTTGTATGGAAGCGAGTGCTGGCCATTAAATAAATCTGTAAAATATAAGCTGCTGATTTTTGAGAGAAAAAATACTTGGAAAAATCTTGGATGCGGTTAAGCAAAATGACATCGATAAAATACAATATAATTATGAAATTAACAGTAGATTTAAAGAACCAGGTATTGTATAAATTATCAAACTAGTCACATTATATAGCTAGGACACCTTTATAGATACAAGGACTCAAATCCAATTAAATTAGGGAATTTTTCAAAAATAGAAGGTACACGAAAAAGAGGAAGGCCCCACCTGGTTAGTGGATTCTGACAAGAAACCTGGGAATCTGCCGATGGCAATATATTGCTCCAGACACTGTGAGTTAGAAGAGGTTCATGGAAACAGACCCTTGACCTGTGACAGGCTGTAGTGCTGAGGAAGAAGAAGAAATATTTATTAGATAGAGCAGCTTCCAAGTGTTGTTAGCAACATGGCTTTTTGAAAGAGCTCAGACAGAATAATATATTTTATGTTATTAATGATTTAGAGAAGGCAGGAAAATGGCAGAAGTAAACAGAGCTATAGTCATTTATGTAGATTACAAAGAAGTGGAAATAAGTAGCCAGGAAAATGACATATTTTTGTGTGACATATAAATTATTGACTGAAAAACTTGTTTTTCAAAATATTTTGGAAATTATTTCTTGTGCAAGATTCTAGAAATGCTTTTACAAGTTTAGTTGCAAAACGATTAAGTAGAGAAAAATGTATGGGATGTTTTAAAGCAAGTAATTATTATAAATATTGTTTGTGACATGCCAAGAAAATGAGATTTGGAAGTTAAAAATTTTCAAATGTATATAATTGTTAAGACCAGAGTAAAATCATTCTAAAAAGCTAGCAATAATGCCATCAAATAAAGTTTATCAAAAATCGTCATTCTGTAATATAGTATTAGATTGCTGTGGCAAGTTCTGAAAATTGTTGCATTTGAAGATCTGTCTCAAAATTTAACAAAGAAGTTCTGTTATGTATAGGAAAAAGAAAGGTAGGATGGGGAGCAAAAAGGCAAAATAGGAAATATAACTAAAAACTGTTTATCTAAGCTAAGCAAGGCGATTATTTTTTTAAAAATTGTTTATAAGTTGTTTGAAAATTGTACTAAAAACATACGCACAAAATAAAAAAAATAACGCAAAAAAAAATTTCACGAAAATTTTCGATTCTTTATTTTTGAAAATTTAATAATCTTTGTCAACAAAAATTAAAAATGCAAATTTTTATATTAAATACATTTGCTTACATTGTTGTGAAACTAAAGTTATTTTTGTCATTTAGTAACACAATTCTTTTAATGCTTACAAAACAATGTAAAACAAAGTTTTGTCAATTTAGTCTTGGCACACGCACGGAAAAAATAAAATAAAAGAAGAAATATATATATTTATATATATATATATATATATATATATATATATATATATATATATATATATATATATATATATATATATATATATATATATATATATATATATATATATATATATATATATATATATATATATATATATATATATATATATATATATATATATATATATATATATATATATATATATATATATATATATATATATATATATATATATATATATATATATATATATATATATATATATATATATATATATATGTGTGTGTGTAACTTCTTATTCGCTCCTACTTTATATTAATCAATATGATTAAGGAATTTATGAATCAATAAAAAAAATTACAGATTAAATTCTTTTTAGATTAATTATAAGAATGCTTCATAAATACGTGCGAGCAACTTCTCATACATATGAATCTTACATAATTCTTATATTATGCAATATTAAAAATTTTAAAACTTATAAAAGTTTTCAATTTTATAATTTTTATTACCATTCATTGAATCAACTTTATTCTAGACATGCATATTATTTTATTGAACGTAACAAGTTATCAAAGAGAAACACACATTTTTTTATCATTTTTTAATGATGAACTTTCTTAAGATATTGCTAGCTATGATAAGAACCAGTCTGACTTGATCAGAATGTAATGGAAATCTCGAATACGTTCACAGCTGACTCTTATTATTAGTAAGACATCTGCAACGCTTCCTTTCTTATTCTCTTTAGAAATTGCTGTAAAAATGTAAGAATTTATGCTTATTGAATTTCAGTAATATTTAAAATATAATTTATTAAACGCTTCTTTACTTATTCTCCTGAGAAATTGCTATAAAATGTGAGAGTTTTTTGAACTTATGCATGCAGAATTTTAGTAATATTTCAATTATAATATATTAAACGCTTCCTTACTTATTCTCTTTAGAAATTGCTGTAAAAATGTAAGAATTTATGCTTATTGAATTTCAGTAATATTTAAAATATAATTTATTAAACGCTTCTTTACTTATTCTCCTGAGAAATTGCTATAAAATGTGAGAGTTTTTTGAACTTATGCATGTAGAATTTTAGTAATATTTCAATTATAATACATTAAACGCATCCTTATTCTCTTTAGAAATTGATATAAAATGTGAGTAGTTTCTAAACTTATGCATGACGAATTTTAAGTAATATTTTATTTTCAATTTACTCAACGCTTCCTTGCCTATTCTCCTCAGAAATTGTATACTTCCTCAGAAATGAAATATTTCAAATAATACTTAATTTGCATTTTATTTAGTATTTTGTGATTTAATTAATTTGTGATTTAATTTGTCGTGATGAAGTTTAAATTTTATTTACTTAAAAAAATACATTATAATAACTTTGTGCTTTTACGATCTTTATTCGATCATTTATTATTCGGACCTTTTTTTTTTTCCGCTTGAAGCATTTATTTTTTTTTTTTTTTTCTCTTAAAAACTTATAAGACTTTACGAAACATAATAAATTAAAATGTAACAGTATTGAATGTATTAGATTAAAAGTATTAAAATGTAACAGTGCTTAAATGTTTTATTAAATAAGACTTCTTAAAATAACTTAGTAATTATGTACTTAAAACGTGATTTATAATTTTAATAAACCTTAAAGTACTTAACCTTAACCTTAATTACCTGACTAACTTAATTACTTTAACGTTTTAAGCGTATTTTTATTTATTTTTGTAAGCTTAAAGCAGCCTTTTCATTCATTTTCTTAAAGCAGACGTTTATTTACTCATAAATAATTTCAAAAAACGCTAAAATATTCAGAGAGTGTATGTAAATGTATTATATGCTGTTAATGTGAAGAAACTTAAAAAAGCAAAAAAATATGACAAAAAGAAGAAATAAATAAATAAAGATTTTTTTTCTTTTTCCAATACAGTTCTTTTGCTGTTTTCTAAAAAATAGCTAGTGTAGTTTTTAGAATCGTATTTATAATAGATTTAAAATAGAATCAGAGATTTATAATATATGATATGAATCTGATTATATGATATGATATGACATGTTAGATTATATGATATATGATATGACATGTTAGGAAATATGATATGACATCATATAATTCATATATGTATTATATTAATAATGGATTTATGAAAGAATCATATTAATGACATATGATTCTTTCATAAATCCATTATTATCGACTTTATTTCATATTTATATTATTTAAAAGTTTGTTTTTTATGTTATTTTGTTCTTCATGAAAATATTTTTTCTGTCTGTACACAGGTGGGGATCTTATTTTTCTTTGCTGCTGCTTTATCTACCATTTGTTATAGCCCTTGAGTAAGTGCAAAATAGGTTTCAAGTATTTGCTCTTATTTGTAAACTTAAACTTATTCACAAGAGTTAATTTCCAGCTATTTCTTTGTTGTTATCTTACAGTATTCAATAAAACATTTTTGACTATAAACTCTAAAAAAACCGGTTTAATATTGAACCATGAAGTTGGTAGTTTAAGTCGTACAATCGTGTAAATTTACTGGAACGATAAGTACGTGTTAAATTGAATACGGTCTCAGATCAGGTTGAAACATAATATCGTGTAATTAATTTCAAGACGGATTAATTTGTAAGATAATATTGTTCATTTTGGCTTCAAATTCAGTTTGTAGCAAATTTGAACAATATTGTGGTTCAACGTGGCTCAAAATTTTAAAAATATTAAAGTCATCAGAAATCCTTTTTGAATTTGAAATAGATATTAAACTAAGGTGGTGTTCAAAATTTAAAAAAAAAAAATTATGATACCAATTATTATTCGCGTAGTAAATTTTCGCAAAGTATAAATACATTCAAAACTAAATAATTGAGACTAATTAGCAAAATAAATAAATAAAATAATGAGTATATATGCTTAGTAGAGTATAGTTTCCTATTTAGATGTTATTTTGTGAGACATATGATATGAATAAACATAAACTTCCATTACATATCGTGTGCATAGTACAGTGCGCAAAAAAATAAATAAACGGACCACCGTAAATAACTTTTGAATTAACGATCAAATTCGTTACATTACGTTTAATTAATTCGTTACATTACGTTCTAGGACTTATTAGTGATATTCTAGGACTCATGGTTCAAAGGAGTGGCCTCAAATTTGCTACTTAACTAGTGCAGACGATATTTTAAGTTACAAAATCAGACACAAAAGCGCTTTTTCACAGAATAGTAATCTTCTCCTTAATGTCATAGTTTAACTTTTTGCGTATTTTACCGTAACTCGAGAACTTTTTAAACGAAATGAAAAATTTTCGCACAAAATTATAAAATTTGTTTATCTAAAAAATAATTCCATGCAAAGAATAACTTTTAGTAAATATTTATTACTTTCATTATTTTATTTATTAATAGTAGAAAAAATATTGAATTATAAGGTAAAAAAATTTTTGCGTAATTTTAAAGAATGTAGACAAAATTTGAGCGAAATCGGTCCCAAATAATTCCTGTGAAATCGAATTTTAAAAAATTTGTATTTTTAGTGGGTCCAAACTTTTGATTGCTCTCCTGGCTTAACTATTGGGAGCAAATTTCTCAAATTGCGGCTACCCCCCATATTTTGAGAGTTAGAAATCTAAATATGCCAAAAGAAAGGTATGTTTATTCAGAGAAAGTACGTTTTTGTGTCTGATTTTGTGTCGAATATCATCTGCTCTAATTAATTAGCGTATTTGAAGTCTCCCCCTCAAACCATTAAGATTGAGTCCTAGTTTGTGAAGATTCAATTATTAGTTCAAAAGTTATTTAGGATAGTACGTTTGTTTATTTATTTATTTTTTGCACACTGTATATTTAATTGTGTGGGTTCGAATCAAAACATAGCCGTTGTAAAATTACTATCAAATTGTAAAATTATGGAATTAAAAAAAATTTATAAATAATTTTTTGAATATGTGCAATAATTACTTGCCAAGGTAGTAAACCTTTATAACTTCTATACAAAATTTACTTGTACATTTAAAATTTAATAACTCAGGCGCATAATAGTTGTTCACATAATGGGGTGCAGAGATGTAAATTTTAGGGATTTAAAATATGAGTAAACATACACCGCCACTGGACAACATGTTTGTATAGTGCATAGCCAATTATCGAGATTTAAGTAAACCTTGAATATTGTAAATTTAATAAAATTTATTTTTTTATTTAAATAATTTTAAAAAAAAATCTAAATACATAAATTTTTAAGCTGTGCACTAATGGTTGAACGATTACTATATTTTAAAAAATTTTTATGCCACGTAGTTTAATTTTTATTTTCAAATTGAAAAAGAAAACTGCTCATGGCGTTAAATTTTAATTAATTAAAATTTTAATTTTAATCAAAATTTAAAAATTCACGTTAAAATTTTTTAAATAGAAGGAATAAGCCTAGAAAAGTTAATAATCGTGATTGTAGGATAAATTGTGATTTCGTGATCTGAAATTAATTATTAGATTTGCTAAATTTATTAGATTTATTATTGCGTATTAGGGAAATAATTGGTTAATTTGGGGTAACATACTCCTCGCTATTTCATAATGTAAGAAATGTCACTTATATGCACCTTTTCTGAAGTAGTAAAACGATTTTTAAGAACTGCAATTTTGCTTTGCTTCATATGATGTAATGCGTATTTAAACACGTTTTTTTTTTTTTTTTTTTTTTTTTTTTTTTTTTTTTTTTTTTTTTTTTAAATTTACAGCCGTTTTCTTTTTCTTAATGACATATTTAAAGTCATTTTTTTTAAACAAAAATACTTGAAATTACAATTTTAAATGGCATATTTTAGAAATTATATAACATAATTTTAGAAAAAGCCGGTGAAACAAAGTAAATTTAAAAAGTTTGAAAATAGATTAAGTATTTTCCAAGAAAAATTAATTCAATCTTGTTCGGCAAATTTTGATTTCAAATAATACGAAACTCTAAATAAAGTCAGGAATATTTTTCTCAAGCAAGCAGTTTCAAAAGAAGTGTTACTTTCATCCATCTTGATTTTTAAAATTTTAAGGAAATTAGACATTTGTGGCATTTTGAAAAAAATAAGAATCATGTGAGGCATAGTCTTAACGATAAAAATGTTCAAAAATGAAAATATTTTTCGTGACGCAGTGAATTTAAGATTAAGATGTCACCTTCTATATTTTACATATGATTATTTGAAAACTATAATTACTTAATTTAATCATGAAACTTTTCATTAGAATACATCAAAGCTGAAAGTAATGAATGCAATAAGTACAAATAAAGAATAGTTCCAACAAACAGCAATTTCAATGCATTACTTCAGTTCGGAGTGAGACTTTAGGCATCTCAATTTATGTGCCAGGAAATGCCTGGTATTAAAAATTTGTAAATTGTTGAAAGAAGTTATTTTTTAATCTTTATGAAGTTTAAAATGAAATTTGAGAATAAAACTCAGTACAGCTATACATTTTCGACGATAATTTCAAAATTGCATTTTAATTGCAACTTATTTTAAAATAACCTCTTTAAAAAGCTAAGAAAAAAACCGGGGAAAATAATTTATTTTAAAGCTATTTAAGGCATTTTTCATTACAAAAAAATTTATCATAAGTTATTGGTTTTTGTGCACATTCTTACCTGTAGAAAAAAAATTCTGGTAAAATTACCGTACTGTACAAACAAACCCAGCATAATTCTGGTTAATTAAACCAAAATTTACCATATTTAAACTATTCATTTTTTAATTTTTCCTTTTAAGTGGCTACACCTTACCGGATATTCTGGTTTTTAAAAACTATAGTTCTTATTACTAAAAATAATTTTAAAAATGCAAAGCTGAAAATTAAAATTTACCACACATTTATTAAAAAATGCAAAACTGAAAAGCAAGTTTACAACCCATTTAGTTTAAAATGCAAAACTGAAAAATAAATTTAGCTGAATAAATGGTTTTTATGCTATGTTCAGAGGTATCATGATAAAATTACCAAATTTTTACCAAATTTTAACAGAATTTATGAAATAATATTGTATAATTTTACCAAAAGTCATTACCAAAGCGCTTCGATAAAATTATCATGTTTTTTTTATGTTCCGATAGAGCCAGAAACAAGGTGAATTTTGCTTTATTCCAGTAGTTTACTCATGCTTTTTTTTACAGTGTAGAATTGACAAACGTTTAAAGTTAGGAAATTTTAAAAGTGTGACAACTGTCTCAATCAGGAGTTAATTGACACACGGAATATTTATGCAACTTTTAACAGGAATAAGACACCATGCGACGCACAAAACACATAATTAGAATAGCCATTTCTCGGTGAATTTTACACATTTTTAGTAAAAGCCTTTTTTTTACCAAACACAATTCCAGGGTTGAAATCAATCATATCTTTTTAACTCAAGAAGAAATAAATAGGTTTAGATAAAGAAATAAAAAACACGAATACAAAAAACTAAAGAAATAAAAAATATTTCACATTTTTCTTTTATCTTGCGTTACTATGTTATAATCAGCGGAGAAAGCTGCTAATCCTTTGTTTTCAAATTTTTTTCTTCGTCTCACGGAAATTACTAGTCAAGTTTTTTATTGATTAGAAGCTTTAAAACAATGTTTTAAAAAACACCATTTTGCAGAAACAATGTAGTGCAGTCTGAGAATAAAATTAAAAGACGTTTGCGCCATCTGTTGAAAGGTTTAACAACTAGTACTTAGACATAATAATAAACACATGTAGAAAGCAACAAACTATCTTCTCTTTTCATTTACAAGGAAGACAGAATAGTTTTATATTCATAAGCATTCCAAAGATAAAATCAGCAAATTTTCGTGCAGCGTAATATTTATACATTTTTTTAATACCTAAAAAAAGGAGTTGGTTACTTAGTCAAGTGTTCAGTAATCAACTATTTCCAAGCATTTTCACTGTCTAATTTTGATTTAATTTTCTCAACTTTTTAAATGTTTTACGTTTTAATATTTTTCAAACATATCTTTGACACAGCATGAATGTCTCTATATCAAAAACTTGGGATGATAGACCAGTAGATCATGAAAGTACTGTTTTAAGAATTCACTCTGAAGATGATGCTGTGTACATGGAAATAAAAGCCCCATTTTTTGATGATCAACCCACCCCTACCGGGCCTGGTAAATCCTTCAACAAACTCTGGGATTATGAAGGTCAGCCTAGATCTGTATTACTCTTAAAATTTTTAGAGTTGTAATTAAAGTTTTATATGAATCTTGTCAAATTTATTAACATATACTCTGAGAGGCCACTTTATTACAACCATTTCCATAAGACACTATACCGTGGAAGAAAATTTTCATGGCAAATTCTTTTTTACCTCCATCAATTTCAAAATTTAAAGTTAAGAGAAAATAAATAAGTTCAGGTAAACCATGGAGTTTTGAATGCTGAAATTTTTTTTTCAAACTATCGAACATATTATTACAGGATTACTTCCCCAATATGTAATTCTGAGTAGTCATGACATAATTTGTTTGATTTCTGATGTTTTGTAAAGTATTTTTCTATCATTTGAAACTTTATGGTTTTCTCTATATTTACCGGAACTAACTTTTATGTGTTTTTTTTTTAAAATTATTAATATAGTTGAAAGAGAACTCGCCATGAAGGTTTTTTTTCCCCCGACTGTATAAGCGTCCTCTTAATAGCTCGTTTGATCACCTATTGCCTTTAGTAAATTCTCGATTTTTCTTAGCATGGATTGCGTGAGATATTGATTGGTCGTTGTTTGTATTTGAGACAATTTGACACTTTCAAGAATGACACTTTCATACAAGAATGACACTTTCATATGGATGGTAAATGTAATTCCACAAATACTTAATCAGATTAATATTAGAGGATTTAAAGAGTCAACTCAACAAAGTGAAGTCTTCATCATTTTCCTTAATATCATGTTCCAAATTACAATACCAGATGTATGGCAGGGCCCATTAGCCTGTTGAATGCCCTCCTCAAGATTGGGATAAACCATCAGTATTAGGGAATGTACTGGATCATCAACGATGTTTAGGTATAATCCGTTATTCAGATTACCATGCAAATGAAAAGAATATTATAAGAACGGTAAAGCTATACCAGCCCCCCAACGGAAACAATGCAACACATAAAGATCATTTCCATAAAGCTTGCTGGTGGTCTTAGTTAAGTGGTCACTAAGTGTATATGCAACAATTTATCCAAAATGTGTGTTTTCAACGAGCATTCTTTCTTTTTGTTTCTAGTTGTTGAAGCATTTTTCCTTGGAAAAGATGAAAAGTACCTTGAATTGGAGTTTTCTCCGTAAGAATGTTTTTTTTTCTTCTTCTTTTTTTGTACAAAAGCTGTCTAAAAGGGAGAAAAAATTCTAATTAAAAATTATATAGCAGGTCAAAAACTTTTTTTTTTCAAATTCATAAATAAAATATTTAAAATATTTCTGAACTATATTCAAATTATTCACAATTAATTTTCAAATTTCGGAAATTATAGCATTTTACTAGTAAAAAAGTGTAGTGCTTTGTGTTTAAATATTTTTAAGAGGAATTTGTTTTACTGTATTTTACCTACATTGATATTATTTTCATTACTTTTTTCACAACTTGCCTGTTAGTACAAAAATTTTAATTATTAAATGCAACAATTATTTGTTTCATAGGATATTAATGTATCAATTCATTTTGATAGTTATGAAATTTATTTAAGGGAAAATACTGTTTTATGCATTTGAAAATTTTGATTCTTTGCAGACATGGATATCATTTAGTTTTACTTCTCTCAGGAAGAAAAAAGGCAATTAAAGTAAGAAATGCTCTTATTTATGCAAGTTTTATTGCTCGCTAATTGTATGATATTTTTGTCGAAATTTTTGCTGAAAATCGCTTAAAATGAAACTGCTAAGTATTAAAAAAGAAAACGCTAATGCTTGCTTATATTTCTAAGATTAAGATCTTTTCATGCGAAAAATATTTCCGCAAATATCGAATAGATTTAGTAGATATAAGTAGGAATAATCCGTAATAAATACAGCCTTTTGTGCTTTGTAACAATCGTATTCTTTTCCTTTTTAAAAAGATCACGGATCATCCTCAAGGATATTTTCCAAACTGTTGCCAACTTTTGCTCATTGTGTAATTTTAGTGCGAAGTAAATCAAGCACTACTACTGCTTCTTAAAAGGATCACCACTGCACACTCTGCAGCTGTTCAATTATTACTCCAGGCTTGCGCAGTGTGGATCTAGTTTTGAACCAGACGACTTTAAACGTCAGTTGGGTTCGCGGTTTCGATGCACGTAGAGAACCCTGTTTTAAATTAGAGAATGCTGTTGATACATGGTTGAACTAAAATTTTTAAATATATTTAAAGTTTAAATTAACTTAGCAGAAAATATAATTTTTTTAAATAAAACTGATATTTTTAAATAATGCAAAGTGTCACTAGTTGAAATATGTTTTAACTGTATATAGATATATTTTTATAATGATCGAGTAGGGTTACATAAAAATAGATATTTAAACCAAATAAATAATTTTTATTATGAAGAAATTGCGTTCAGAACTTATACACTGATTCACAGATAAATAAAAGTATAATAAAAGCAACCATTTTGAATAAATTAGCATTTCCATTCAATGAAACATAAAAATTAAACAGCTTTTTAAACTTTAGATGCTTAAATAATATGTCATGATCTTTACAATAGCCTTCTTTTATGTTTTATAATGAATTCTTTTCAAATTTTTTAACTTAAAGAATATGTCATAATCTTAATAATGACATTCTTCTTTTGAGCTTCATAATAAAATCTTTCCTATTTTTCTGGCTTAAATTATATATCATGATCTTACCAATAACATTTTCTTTTAAGTTTTATTATCATTCCTTTTTTTTTTTTTTTTTGCCGAAATAATACGTCATGATCTGAACTATGACATTCTTCTTTTACCTTTTATAATCAATTTTGTTCGCTTTTCTGACTCAAATAATATGTCGTGATCCTAATGCCATGATGTTAACAATGACATTCAATGACTTAAATAATCTGTCATGATCTTAAATATGTCATTCTTCTTTTACAATTTATAAAGAATTACTTTAGGTTTTTTCTGGCTAAAATAATATGTCGTGATCTTAACGATGACATTCTTCTTTTTCTTTTCTTTCTTTGCATTCTTCTTTTTTCTTACTTACAAGAAGTTCTTTTAGTTTTTTATGGCTTAAATAACTTGTCATGATCTTAACATTTATTAATTATTGTTAGATATGCTTGCCCGTGGACTATACAGCCCAGATTAAAGGAAATAGTTGGACTGGCGTCGCTAAAATACCTAAGTCATATTTCCCACCAAATGTCACTCATTTCAATGCATACGCTATTCATGGTACTGGTGACGGCAGAACTTATGAAGCATTATTTCCTGTGCCAACTGGCCAATTCAAAACTCCAGATTTGTAAGTACTTCATTTAACTTAGCACACAATCTGTCCAAGCTTATCTTAAATGTAAACAGGTTAAAAATTTAAGAAATATTTTTCTTAATTATTTATTTCAAAGCAGACTAAAAATTTATTATTAAGTGGGTTTTGCTAATAAATTATGCCTTAGTTTTCTAATACGAAATTTATTTATTTAGGGACGCTGTGTTTTCCAAATAAGATTTCCTTAAAAACTTCTAGTTACCTTATTTATTTAAAAAATTCAAATTTTGACACAGCAAACAAATTATTTAATTTACATATAGCATATGTATGCTAGGTGTACTGCAATCATGGCTCTTAATGTATGTTTTTAAAATCATTATTGAAAACATTTTACCTATAGTATATTTACATATAGTACACATATAACAAATAGTGCATCTACTGTATTTCCATATAGTCTATGTATTCTAGGTATTCCGTAATCACCGCTCTATGTATAAATTTTTAAAAATCCTTATCAAAAAATGAAGTAAAAAAATTTAATACATACTAGAATAGTAATCAAGGACTACATAGCATAAATAAAAATATGTTCTCTTAATAAATTATACAACTGAGCAGGACACTAATTAACTTCTGAATTCATCCCTCAGCCATAGGTTGGAATTCTTCCACTATATAAACTTTGAGAACATTTTGGGTCTCGGAAATACGCTTTCAGATGTATGGAAGACAGCTCTTGAAGAAAAAGGTATTTAAATAGAAATATCTACGATCAAATTGAATGGAAGTGTATATGTATGTGCGTTTGTGTAAAACTTTTTTGTTGTGTTTTTAAAAGATCAACAGATGAATTCGTAAAGAAAAACTTTTCTTCCGGTCAAATGAAGGGGTGAACCTGTTTTGAATTCTGTATTCAATCTAGAAAAAAAAATTTTAAAAACTTATAATATTTTTAAAATCTGCGAGTTACTACTTTTTAAAGTTATTAGGGTATTTTTGAAATATTTGATTTTTTTTCTCTTTTTAATCAAGGGGAACAAATTGAATAAGAAATAAAAATTTTGAACTCAGAATTTCTTAAAAACCACGTCAGTTTAAAGAGAATTATTTTAAAATAAACTGAGCAAAAATTAATTCAATTAAGAAATACCAACTTAAAGTTTAAACTTTGCTTACAAAATGTAGGATTTAAGCGAAACTTTTATAATAAAGTTGTAGGAAATTCTTTTTTCAGCCACCAGTTTTTTTTTTTTTTTTTTTTTTTTTTTATCATGAAACTTTTAGTGCATTGTTTTTAGCGAAGTCATCTTTTTAATTATTAAGTTTTCTATTTAGCCCTTCAAACTTGTAACACTTTTCTTTCCAAAATAAAATTTTTTTTTTAATTTATTGATCTATTTAAGACTACCTTTATACATTAAAAAAAATGCTAACTAAACTGGAATAATTTAAAGTTTTTTCCACGAAATTTTCTGTCAGTCTTTCTTTTTTTCTCTCCTTTTTTTCTTCTTTTTTTTTTAATAAACCCTATTCATTCTGTAGACATCAATCAATCAAATGCATTTGCTGTTTCATGTTAGTTTGGTTATTTCATCTTGCTTAAATTTTTTTCTCACATTTATAACCTCTGTCAAATTAAGCAAAATATATTTCTGTAGTTCTATCTCTGTATTTATATTTGATTCTTAAAAGCATCTTATATTGTAACTGGTCAGTAAAAATTGAATTCGGAAACATCTTGAGCACTTAATAGGCTGATTCTAATAAATTTTTTATCTAAGGACTTAAACTTTTTAACTCATTGGTGCTCCAACCCAAGAAGGGCCAAGCCCTATTGTGCCCATCCCAGTTTTCTTGATCTCAGGCACTGAGGGGCAGGAGCAGATGTTCCAGTTGGGTGGTCAACCGAATGCGCAAACCCCCAGTGTCTTGACCCCAAGCATATTTGATACGCGTTTTATCGACTCATTGAAGAGATGAAACGGTGAGACAACCTTGCTCGGTCCGAGGATAGAACCCTGAACCTGTGACGCGGGAGCGCGAAGCTCTACCATTCAGCAACCTGACCCCGGTCTGTATAATGTATTTTGTTTTTGTTGAAGATTGGGCAAGTAAAGCGTAAAATAAATGTGTTTAATGCTTGATGTTATACATTGTTAAAAATAAATCATGTTTAATATATTTTGTAAAATGATTTTTTAAGCTAAGAAAACTAAGTAAAAGAAAAAAGATTATAAGATCGAAATTAAGAAAAGAGAAATCTATAACATTCACTAGTTTTGAGAGATTGAGGGTAAAATCATAGTAAAATTTGTATAAATTAATGGTTTTAGTTTTTTTTTTTAAAAATTCATTGCATAAAAAAATATGTAACTTTTTTCGTTGGGTGAAGATGTTTTTTTCTTCCTTTGTAAGCAAAGAAATAAAATTAATAATGGAATTTTCATATTCTTTTCTATTTTTATTTCATTTAATTGGGTTAAATAAACAAATGGTAATCTTTATACTAATGAAATATTTTTTTCCGATTCGCTTAAAAAGTTGCCGAGAAATGGTGAAATACGCAATAAGTAAAACTAACTATGGGGCCAAGCGTACGACCACTCTATTAACCAAACTATTGGGACTATATTGATGGGGCTATTAAGAGGATCAAGAATCCAAAACCTTAAAAAAAAAGTTATGTAAAGGGTTAAAGTAGGTTTAATTTCGATACAGTAAAATTCAGAAGAAAAACAAAAAAAATCTCGAGGTTTGATTAAAGTAAAGGTTTGATTTCTTTACTTAAAATATCGTTATTATTAATTAAACATTTTATATGTATCGGTATTAATAATAAAATCCTGTACATAATCAAATAGCATGTTTGAGGTTTTGTCCTCAAGCCAGTTTGATTGAATCATTGAACTTGAAAATCCAATCCTTAAATCAAAGGGTTCGGGTTTTTCATTTTTTTAAAATTTTTTTTAAAAGCACTATATATGCATAAAAGCTGCCCGAAAAGTATGGTAACGGTCAAATATCAGATCAAAAATCAAAAATATACGATTCAAGAGATGTATTCGATGATACCAAACTCGACTTCTTATTTTACCCTAAGAAAGGGAGGCAGGGGCAACTTTATTAATTTCTTTATTGCAGATTTAGATTTATAAGAAAAAAAGAAACAAATCGATTCAATGGCTTTTATATTTTCATTCACTCCCTGGACACTGTAAAAAAATTAAAATGGGGCTCGAATTGCTTAAAATGGGGATGTTTAAAAAAATACATGTCATATCTATATAAAAAAAATTAAATAAATAAAACAAATAAAAACAGACGGATTTGATGTTTTCAGAAAACCTATTTAATGATACCAAACTCAACTTCCACCTCAGGTGAGTTTGGTGTCATTGAATGCATCTTTTAAAAATACTGATGTATATTTTTCGATAAACTTAACCGTTTCCATACTTTTCGGACACTTCATATATGGTTCAATTAAAGATACTTTTTTATCCACAGTAAAAGGATATTAATTTTAATTTTACTAATGCATTTTTGTTTGATGTTTTTGATATTGACGTTTTTAATTCTATTCTTTGATTTCTACTAGATTATGGAAAATGCGATAATGAGAAATGAACAGACAAATTCCTGTCAACTATTTAAAACTGGTAAATGTTTTCTATTATTTTTTCAAATATTTATTACCTTTTCTGATACACAAGTAGAATGGAAATTATCTAACCCACTTTGACAAGCAATAACACCTAAAAGAAATAATTTAACTACATTATATAAAAAAAAAATCAGTGAAAATACTGAGAAAAAAACTTTACGCACGGTTATTGTTCTTTTCGTATGCCTGTTAAGAGCATGGCAGAGGGGTGCGATTGTTCTTGTTTACCAGTGGCGCCATCTATGGCCTAGAACGGTTAAATAACATAAATCTTGATAAATTGTATTAAACCGAGATTCGGCATGGTTAACAGAGTAACGAAAAATACTAAACTTTTCCTGTGTATTTTTTAAAGGGACTTTCTTTCAGATATTTCAATGTATAATTATTTATTTCAGAAAAAAGAATCATTGGGAGAAAATAGCCTTCGGGGAGAACTTATGGTGAAACTTTCCCCGCATTTGCGTGACAAGGAGAGAAAAAACCACGTACGCCTCCTACGGTTATCCCAGCGACAAGAGTATTATAACCCATCATTCGTCTACTACTTAGGATACTTTGCGTCTGCGCTATGGTTGGTACGAGCCAGGTTCAAAACTCCTATAAACCAGCCATCGCAGGGATTCGAATCTGGGTCACCTCAATGGGAGGTGAGAGCTCTATCCCCTGAGCCAGCTCACCTGATTTTATGGACTTTAGCCTGATTTTATGGACTTACAAGAATACTCTTTACCCTGATTAACTCCCACGGTTAGTCCGATGACAGCGGGATTTTAATCCATGATCTTTCTGCCACAGAGGATATTTTTACGTCAGCACTGTGGTCGGTGCGAATTAAGAACAAAATTCGTATCAACCAAACACTTTAATTCAGATTATATTTTATTTTATAAGCGTCTTTAGACAGCTGACTCAATTTTGTGTTTACAACCAATGTTAAGCTCCGTAGCCTTGTAATTTTGAACCCAAACCAGAAAACAAGTGAACTCCTAGATCAAATAGTGGAAGAAATTTGCTTTCGTGGTGGACTTTTTGACGGAACTACCATTTGCATTACATGGAGAGGAAAACCCTGAAAAGCTCCCACGGCTAGCCTGACTGCAAGAGGACTCTAACCTATGATCCGTCAACCAGTTTCGTCAGAAGAATATTTTATGGTTTTTCTGATTAAATATTTACATACCCGACTTGGCAAGTAAAATTAAAGATAAAATGCTTAAAATTTTGTCATGCCACATGCATGTTGGGCAATATGATTTTTGAGCCCTGGTAAAGATCCATTTTAAGTATGTTGATTTATTCCATTATCTAATTGAACGAATTCCCAAAATATGCTTTCTTTTTTCTCTTCTAGACTGACCGAACCTCTTAATTGCCAAACATAAATATTTTAATTCAGTTTAATAATAAATTATTTCGATATTTTTCATATGATATTTATTGTGTTATTTTTTCTTATTAAAAATATTTTTTAATGAAACAAAAAAATATATAAAATATAAATTGGAAATATTTATTTAATTTTAAATATTTCTTTTAGGACTGTACTAAAGATACTTCAGACTCGGTGCATTCCATGTCAGACATTATTACATTGCCCCTTCTAGAAGTTCCTCTTTGGATTTTGTACAATTATTTCTTATAGTAATAAAAAATTAATTAATTAATGTTTGCGTTTCAATTTGCAAATATCGTTAGATAGGTGAAAAATTTCATGGAAAAAAATATTTTAAATTTTTATTAAAACCTATATGCAGTTAGGTGTTACATTGAACACCTTTATCAGTGAGGCTATATTCTTCGCCGTGATGGTATATCCCTAGGCACAGGTAGACTCATTAATGGTTTTAATAGACTGTTGATGGTTTTGTTTTCAATTATGTATCCTAGTAACGCGATGGTAAAGTACTAAAGTAAGCTCTCCAGGCTAGGCTCTCAGAACAATACTTCGAAGTTTTTGAGATCATGGAGCAGTAACCAAAGTCTCAAGCGTGGTAGTCCCTTTGGACAGGTTGTCTCTGGCAACCTTATAATTTCTGTAGAACATTACAGTCTATCACAGATTTTCGAACCTTTTGAGGGTCTTGAAGGGGTTCTCTTTCATGTTGACCTTCCTGTCCGGGTTAACAAACAAATTGATTTGACGTGCTATATGAAACAGATAGCACTTGAAAAAATTAACAGTGTCCCCATGGACGCTGTTCAGTTGTATACAGATGGCAGTAGACTTGATGGTGACAGATCTGGCAGTGTCATCTATATTAAACTTCGGGATCAGGAAATAAAAATCAAGAGAAGAAATCCGGACTTCTGCTCAGTATTCCGAAGCGAACTTATTGCAATTCTTGAGGGTCTGGACTCTATTATGTCGCTTTCGCGGTTTATTGATATCTGGATCTTTTCGGATAGTAAAAGTGCTATCCAGCACCTGATCGATTGGCATAATGTCAGGGACAGTATTGGTGCTGACATTCTCAGGAAACTAAAACATCTTTCCCTTTCTCATCGGATCCACTTTCAGTGGATTCCGTCGCATGTCGATATAGCTGGAAATAAGATTGCTGACGGTTTGGCCAGAGCAGAAGAGGCCATTACGACTGTCGCTCCTCTCACTTACTTGGAGCATTTTTCTAAATGTAAAGCAAAGAATATGGTCATTTGGACTGTTCCGCCGGTATTCTAATGGTATCAGAGTAGGTGCCCAGGGGGCTTCTTGACTCGGGGCAGCAGTAGACGAGAACAAACTGCCATTACTCGTTTCCTCAGTGTACATCTGTTATCAATGACTTATTATGATGGTAATAAACACTTCGAAATCTGCACTAAGTGCTCTGCTGGACCTGGTTCAAGCTGCCTTGTTG
This sequence comes from Parasteatoda tepidariorum, assembly GCF_982258835.1. NCBI lineage: Eukaryota > Metazoa > Arthropoda > Arachnida > Araneae > Theridiidae > Parasteatoda > Parasteatoda tepidariorum. The sequence continues at coordinate 55,232,157 of NC_141765.1, forward strand.
GTGCTAGACTTTCTCAGAGTGAACGCGCTCATGGACCTGATCTAACTCTGCTGGTCATGGGGATGAGAACAACAACAGCTATAGATTTTAAAGAGTGCATGCACCATTATCAGTCGTCTAACTTCTGCCCCAATAAACTGTTGGTCTTCTATAGTGTGTCGTCTCGACTTGGAGCTCAAACCTCGCAGACTTCGAACGAGCTAGGAAGAGAAAAATGACGTCACTTTGACGTCACTTTTCTACTCCTAGGGAAAACCTGAAACCTCGCGCTTTCGAACGGATTTTGCTAACGGGCTGCGATCTTCATTTTTCCTCCCATCTATCGGAAAGCTTTCACCTAACAATTTGCTGGTGAAAGCGATTCGAACGTTCGAATAGGATGCGTTTAACGCTGGGATTAAATTAGATTTCCAATTTCAAAGATAATTTTTACCCAGATATTTTATGATTTTTTATAATCATTTACCTAGATATTTTATGAATATATTTCAGACATAATTTTTTCTCTCACAAATTTATCATTTCAAATAATAAATGGATTAAATAATTAGTTTCGGTTTCTAGCAAAACTTAGAATAAAATCTATAATAATCTTGCACGACTTTAAATAAAACGTGAACATTTTTTCTGTTCCAAATTTTTGTGTATTCTTAGCCATAATATGTTTAGTATAATTATTGCCATGTTTTTATTAACTTTTATTTTAATTACCTCGTAATATTTTCAAAATATCTGCAGAAAAAAAATGGAATTTTTTTCTTTAAAAAATTGGTGAGTTATGACTGAGATTAGTGCCAAATAAATAAAAAAGATTACTATAACTAAATTGTATAAAATTTAAATAAGAATTATTATAAATTGTATGCTTATTTTTAATCCGCTATGCAATTTTCTATCAGAGATTTGAAAGAACTGAAGTTTTTAGAATATGATCGGTTTTGTAATTTTTATAAAGTAGTTGATTAGTTTAGATGCATAATTAAGAAGCATAATTTCATTTATTTTCACTTGTCTTTTGAGTTGGGTAGAATATAAGTGGGTAATAAAAAGCATGGAATATGAAGAGAGGAAATGTTTTCTATATAATCGTTTTTGAATTATTGTTAAGTTGCAGTTAAATTTAGATGCATAATTAAGAAACATTTTTATTATTTTTTTTATTTTTCTGTTCTTACTTTAAATGCGAAAATTTCATCTTTTATTTTCTAAGACAAAAAGATATTTTTACTCTTATATCTATCTATAATGCCAAAATATATTCGACAATTTATTTTTTGAAAAATTATCTATTATTTTTAGGAATAAAATTTGTTAAGATTAAGATTAAAAAAATTCTAAAATCACCTTTTTTAAATTTTTTTTTTGTTAGAAATAGCATTAAAAAAGCAATTGAATAAGAAAAGCGTTTTAGAGTTATTTCTTAATCTTCTGTTTGACATTTGATCTTTTTAAAATAATAACTCCTTTAATAAAATGGTAAGTAATAAGTTTTAGGGTGGCAAAAAAACTTATTTTCTTTTCTGTTTCGAGATTCTCCATTAAGTATCAGCTAAGTTATTCTAAAGATATTCACTTATATTTATTTGTTATTATTAAACTAGCGTTATTATGTTTTTATTCAAGTAATACTTTAAATTATCTTAATGTATGCGATTAATTCTACTTCAAAAAGCTTTTTTCGAATTTTCGCGACGTGTAAAAAGAGAGAATTTCTTTTGAATTGCTTTAGCATAATTTATTTATATACAGAATGGTAAATCATAAGAAAAAAATATCCTGCGTCAATCAGAAAAACAATTGAGAAAATTTTGTTCTTAAAAATGTGTGCAATAAAAACTAGTTGATATTTGCATCGAGCTAAACTACTAACACTAATTTGTGATAAAATAAAATCACGAATAATCCTTATGGCTAGACCATTTTCCATTGCTGTACAATGGAAATGTATAACTAAAAGTTCTAACTCCCAAAAGTTCTAACAAAGTTCTCATAACTTGGCACCCTTGTCTTCTGAGTTGGATTCCATATAAGAGCATAATAAAAAGACCGGAATATAAAGAAAGAAAACTTTTTTAATAAAATTGTTTTTGAATTAATTGTTTTAAAGTTGCTGAATTTTCCTGTTCTCAATATTCCAAGAAAATTTTTTTTATATTTCTAGTCTTATAATTATGACATCGAAATATACTCAAAAATTTGTTTTTTAAAAATTATATAATATTTTATGAAAAAAAAATTGTTAAAATAAACATTAAAAAATTTCTAAAAAATATCACGTTGTTTTAAATATTTTGTTTAAAAATTGTACTAAAAAAATTCTAGACTAAAGAAAACTTTTTAGTTATTTCTTAAGCTGTTGTTTGACATTTGAATTTTTGAAAATACTTGTTGTTAGTATTACAAATTTTAGGGAGAGAAAAAATCAAGCATAATTGTTTTCTCTGTTTTGAGATTTTTTTTATAAATATTAGTTAAGTATTAATAATTTGCTAAGTATTATTAATTTTTAAATATTAACTAATATATTCTGTTTTATCTGTATTCATTGGTAATTATTATACTAATCTTTTTTTGGTATTATTCGAATAATATTTTAAGTTATCCTCATTGATGCAATTAATTCTAATTCAAAAAGTCTCTTACAAATTTATGTGGCACTTAAAACAAATATTTTTCCGAATTACTTTTTCATAATTTATTTACATACACAATGGTAAATGATAAGGCAAAAAAAATAAAATCCAGCATCAAATATAAAAACAATTGAGAACATTTTGAAATTGAAAATGTGTTTAATTGAAAGTATTAAAAATACTTGTAACGAGTTAAACTTTAAAAACGAATTTGTGATATAATAAAAATCACGAACTGCCCTTATGGTTAGAACGACAATAGTGAAATTGTGTAACTAATAACTCTAGCATGAAATTCTTAAATAAAGTACAACTACTTGGCATCCTTGTCTTCTGAGTTGGGTTTAATGTAAGAGGGTAATGTAAGGCGAAAAATTCATTGCAGAGAATTTTTTTCCAAATCTAGTTCAATATAACATAACGATTGAAAATACCATTTGCAAAAAAGAGATAAATTATTAAATTTGAAAAATAAATATTGCATTGTTTGAGTTGCGAATTGTAATTTATTAAAAAAAATATTATAAAAAAGAAGAAAATAATGTTTTTCTTGAAAAAATAACTTACAGTTATTAAAATCTATAAGTCTGCAATTGCGAAAAAAAAAGAAAAAAAAAGAGGAATCATAACAAAAAAGAAAGCGAAAAATTGAAAGAGCAGTTTCTTTTAAAATTGTAAAGCAAATTTTTTTTAAGATTATTTAAACTAACAATTATTTAAAAAATGCTAGTTTAAAGTTTATTTCATGCATTCTACCGATTTATTAAAGTTTATTTATTGCGCGTTATTTTGATACTTATTGTAGCTTTAAAACTAAAAGATTTTAGTGTTATAAAGTATAAAGCTACACATTTTATCAATTGCAAATAATAAAAAAAAATAATAATTATAAATAATAGAAGGTAATGAAGTAATCATAAATATAATAAAAATTTTATAAATAATAAAATAAGTAAAAATAGAAAATTGCAAAATTTTGTGAAATTAAATAACCTTTATTAATCATTAGTTCTTTAAATCTAAAAGCACTCGATAATATGCATATAATTTCCAAAGTTTCATAATCTAGTGATAAAATTTCTGATTGACTCAATTACATATATTTAAAACAACATTCAAAGTGTGATTTTTAGAAAAGGTAATAAATAAAGATGTATTGGATTTGTATTATTTGACGTATTATTTTTTATTTTAAGAATATTTCTTTTTTTTGGCAAACTGTTAGTAAATATAGTTATAAGTAAATCGATTCTCTAATAATAAATACAATAATGCAAACAAGTTTAAAATGAATACTACATATTAAATTCTTGAAGAAAGATCAAAGATTAAAATATGTAGATATTTATTTTAGACTATGTATGTAACTGTCAAAATGAAAGAAGAATACATTCTCTTTCTGAAAGAACACTGTAAACTCTGGGATTGAGGTCACGACCCCTAAGCGAAGGGAGAACGATTAAAGGATAAACAAAAGCCATTGGTCACTTTCCTATAACTATCGATACAAAACGTCACTTCCTAGGGGGAGGGTCCGAACCTTTGTTCGAGGGCTGGGATTCCCTTCACCGCTCTCTTCGGGAGTTGCGAGGTTTGGAATTTGTTTTACTATCGGACGGTGGTATAGAATAGACTCCGGGGAATAGTGACGTCACCGTCCGTGTTCAAAAGCTGCGAGGTTTGGGGTCTTGGTGATCCTTGGTCAGCAATCTGCAGTTAAGTTGGCAAACAAAGATACAGGATCTATACATTAGCAAGCTAAAGAACATATTTCCAGTGGAGGTTTGCTTCCCTCGAAGTTGATAATCAATGAGGAGTGAAGTTTTAGGATGCCATGCCCGATTAAGAAGTCAGCACACAAGTCTTTCATGACTAGAATTTCTATCCCTTCATAGCGATGAGCTTTGACCTCAATGCTCACGATACAACGTCCAGCAATTGCAGAATTGGCCATTGTGATCTTACCAAGATATGGTACTAGTTTAAGCTGGCATATTGTTATATGACGGGAGTTTATAAAGCTGATGGAGCTACCCGTGTCAATTAAAGCTTGAAGTTTAACACCATTAACAGTCATTGTAGCTAACGACTTTTGTAGGCAACTAGGTGCAGCGGCTGAAAGTGAGGCTAAGATGTGTGCAAAATGTCCCTTCTTCGCTTGTATTACGCTGTTGTTTTGATTTACATACTCGTTGGTAGTGTCCTTTCTTGCCACAATTACGACAGGTTACATGCTTTGTAGGACAGATGCTTCGTTGGTGGCGATCATTTCCACAGAAAAAACAAGCATTCGATCGTTATGGAGTTGCGGTAGCAAGGAAGGAGTTCTTGCTCCTGTAAAGTATTTCCTTCAGAAAGGGACCTAGTTTCTTTCGCAGCTGTGTGCACTGGTGTCTGTACTGTCAGATAAGATGCTGAGTGCACTCTGCCATTTCCAAAGATCTAGCTTGATCAAGAGCATCATTTAAGTTTATTGTTGTGTTTTCCAGCAGCCGTTCCCGGATGCGAGCGCTTTTTAGGCCCCGAATAAATGAGTCACGTACGTACTCGTTTTTGTATTGTTCTCCTATGATAACCTTGAAATCACAATCCTTGTTGTGTTGTTTTCAGTTTTGTAAGTATTCTCCAACTGTTTCTGTTGTTTGTTGACCTCTGGAGGCTAAACAATGTCTAGTAAAAATTTCACTGCGACGTACAATATATAGAGAGTCCAGGGTAGATATAGCATCGTCATAGCCTTCCACATCGTTGATACTTAAAAATGCAGTCGCGGAGATGTAATTGCATAAGAGCGAAATCTTACCTTCTTCGGTAGCATTAGATATTTTGGTAACAAAGTTCGCGAAAGTCCGTTTCCAATGTCTCCATTTGGTTTCTGCACCCGAACACGTGGGGTCCATATCAAAACGCTCTGGGGTTTAGCAATTGCTCCATGGGAAAAGAAAAACGATGTTTATAAGCATATGATAAGATATTTATTTTGTTGATTAAACTGTTATATATTGATAGAGTAAAATAAACAGATAAGGTTTAACTTTAATCAACAAAAAAAGACGCATAATGTTTTTGGTACATGGTTGGTTTATTGATACAACATACATTTGCAGGCTTGTGCGCTCAATTAAGGCTTATAAACCTTTGTCAAGTAGAAGGACAGATAGCACAATACAGAGAAGGACATCACAAAGAATACATCCAGGTTTACGGCGGGATTCGAACCTGCCACCTCCAGGCTAAACAGAGCGTTTGGCAGGCGATACCGCTCGGCCAGGGAGGCCCTTAGTACATGAATGATCCGGATTGCAGTAGGATGTAAACAACTCAGTGTTGCCAAATTACAAACAGTAAGAGAGGTGTTGCCATTATAGTAAAATATATAACACCAGGTAACAAATACAGAAATACAAGATATACTACTCAAGAGAGTCTCAAAACACAATGATCACGTTGCGAGTCAAATGGCTTCAAAATGCACCGGAAACAATAACCCGAAAGTAGAGACGGTAAAGAGCCTGCAGTGCACCCTAGTGTAAAAAACAGCGCCATCTGTCGAAAAAACTTTTGAAATGAAAATGAGAACTTTTGTGAGTTAAAATAATTCCAATTTAAATTAAAATTATTCTTTAATTTAATAATTTTATCTGAGAGACTTGTTGCAGCCATCTATTATACATAAACTAGATATTATTGATTTTTAGAAATCGAAATTTTACGTGTTTCTATAGTTTTGTTACTTAATTTTTCTTGCTTGTATTTTCTCAATATTAAACTTAAAATTGTATCAAATTTTAAAAAAATTTTAAATTATAATACAGTTTGTTTTCTCTCCTATCGATAAATTATAATCATAAATATGTGATAATTTTTTTTTTAAAGCTCAAAATATTGTATTTATTCGTTTTATATTTTCCATTTTCAAATATAGTGACTACATTTATGTTTCAGTTAGTTCATTTTCGCTTTCTTCTCTTTTTCTGTTTTTTTAAACATTAATATTTTTGAAATTTCTTAAATATTGACAAATTAAAAACTATATTATTGTACTTAGTTTTTTTTTCTTTTTCTAACATCCTATAATAATTTTGAAATTTTCTGAGAGCATCAAATTTTTACTTTATTAAGACATTAGGACTTTTATTTTTAAGGTATTTATCTCATTAATATCTCATAATGTTTAAATTATAGTGATTCCTTAAGTGTTGAGGATCAATCTTTTTTGGTAATATATTGGGTGAATAATTGGGTTTTGGTAATATATTGGGAGCAGCTAGGGGCCGCCCCAACTTCAGATGGGCTGACTGTCCAGAAGGATTAATCCATCCTGAGAGAGTATAATTCGAAGATCATTACCAACAAAAGACTGCCTGGTAAGAAAACTATTGAGAAGGCTAGGCCCACCCTGGGCTATTGTGCTATTGAAGAAGAAGAAAGTATTTCGGAATAGTAAACTACACTACAGAAGAAGTCCTACATTCTATTGAGAAAATACAAATCAAAGGGTGATTAATTTTGTGGAACAAAGTATATTCGATGTTATTACGAAAAATGAGGTAACAATATTGCAAGTCATTATTAACTATTTTCAATCAATCTATTTATTTCCTGATTTCGCCTTAACCATCTAAAATATTAATCAAATTAGAAGTCAGTATTTTTATTTAAATCAGTTTATAGAAATTGCAATAGATGGCACCAGAAGACACAATGCCCATTTTCAAACACAAGAAATCCATTTCTCTTTTCTTGTAATTGTAACAAAATCTCAGCCAAATTTTCAGTAAAAAGTTTTAACAAATAACAATACTCCATAATAAAGTTTTGAAAAACGTAGAAACTTTCAGTTATTTCCGAGCAATTTTTTGTTACAAATGTAACACGTCACACTCTAGTGACCATTTTAATAATTGTTAAATCAAATTAAATTTAAGATTTATATATTATTATTAAAGAAATTATTTGCTTTAATTTTCAATAAAAATAAAAAAATTATTTTAATAAAATCATTAAAAATAATGAAAAAATATAAAAAGTAATATTAAAACTAATAAAAAAAAGTAATTTTTTTGAAATAATTATTTAATTATTTTATAATTTTATTTTAAAACTAAAACAATTGGGTATTTATTACAATCTTCTTTAAGAACTTGAATATTCTTACTCAAATAAAATTCAATTAATAAAAATAACGATTTTTATATGATATATTTACATAATTTCTTTTGGTTTCCACGCAAAGAAAAGTTTCTTCGATATTCCCGAACACTACATATTTAAATAATTTTAGTTATAAAAATTTCAGCTTGAAAATGAATTGTTAGCTTAATTAAAGTAGAAGCAACCTTCAAAAATGAAAATTTATCTGAAAAATGATAATTAACACTTTATTACATATTAAATATCACAAAAAAATTTCTATATTTAGGATACAATAAAAGTTGAAATATTCCGAATGATTTGGAAACTACGGTGCTGCTATCTGCTGTTCAAAATCGTAAGTTAACAGATTGATAGTGTCTCTTAGCAATTTTAACTCAACTCAACTCTACTCACAAATTGATATTTTGATACCTTAAAATAACTTTTTAGTTGACACTTTTCACTATTTTTTTTTCTTTTTAAATGCTAATTACTATTCAAAATAATTAAATGAAAGAAATTATTAGCTTAATGTTGCTTACTGATAAAGAGTTTCATTGTTACTTGAACTAATTGCTGAATCTGGAGGAGGATTTAATATCTGTTGTGTTAAATTTGGTAAATGAAAATGTACACCCGTTGCTCTGTGAATAATTCTTACATGGACACACACAATTGTCTTTTTAAAACTTGTATATTGTAAATTACGATGCTTAATTTTCCTAATGTCAAGTTACATATTTTTAGCTACCTACTAAGTTGTTTGTGATATGGAGGAGGCGGAGACGACACCAGAGCTAGAAAAAGATAGAAAGGAATGTAAGAAGAGGCAGCGTGGGGTCTCTTTCCAAGAGGTGAATGTGCAACCACCTGCATGCTAGCACCTTCCAGGTCCCATACACAAATAGTAACTAATTAGCCAGTAACTAGGGACATATGGATGGTATGTTATTTTAATATGAATTGCAAATATTTTAATTTGCCATATTTGTATGAATTAGCATTTGTATTGAAACAAAATGGAGAAGGAATTTTCAATGTTTTCGAATAGCTTCTTTATCTTAAGAAAAAAATGAAAGAAATGGCTTAATGTTACTTACTTTGTTTAAAAAAGATATAAATTATTGTTCTGACGGGGTGTGTATCATTTTTAAAACGTGCTTATATTCGATTTTTGTTCTTTTAAAGTCCTTGAAGATGCTTTTTTTTTCATTAGATGTTATATAAAGTGCTTAGTTTTTCCTTTTCTAATATGAGATTTTGTTTTTCTTTACCATGTTAATTTCGTCCTGAATTAAGCAAGGGGTGTGATTTTCACATTCTTCCTTTCAACATTTTCTTAATTCATTCAATCACTATCGATTTTGGCATACTGTTGGTCCGAAGCATATGCAAGTGCCAGTTATTTTACATGTTTAAGTGCCAATTATCTTACAGGTCTGCAAGTGCTTACACAGAGTTTGATTCTGTGGAAAGGATTCTTGCATTCTCATGTGCAACTCTGCCTCAATTTGCAAGAGATTCTCTCGATTTCAAACTTCATTTACTGCCTTTTGAAATCGACATGAAAAATCTCTCGCATTTTTGCTGATGATGAGGACCAACTAAACATTGCCAAATTTTTTGTCCATAAACACAAAAGAAAATTTTATTTCTCTTGTTAATTTCTTTGCTGGTGAAGCGCAATCGTCTTTGTCACTGGCAAGCCAATGGATTTTTTGGACTATTCTATTTATGGATCAGTACCGTAATACTTCAACTGGACTTGGGGATCATTCACAAATAACATATTTTTATGTAGGCTCAGAGAAGTCAACAATAAAACTTCATCACCTCAAAATTTTCCTTTCCTTGTTATTCATTTAATTTAATAAAGATAAGAATTAAGATTTTTAATCATAGGAGTTATAACCTGGGGACTGCCCAGTTCTTGCATAAAATTGTTTAAACTTTTTATTGCACTTTATAACATTTTTTTAACTCATTACTTTTTATCATTGTCTTATTACTTTTAAAGTGTTTAGTAGTCTAAGTTTTTTTTTATGAAAAAACTCAATGATATTTAGAAGTCAGATTTTAAAAAAATGTATGAAGTGCGAGACTTCTCACTATTTTAACATTTAGCAAATGCAGTAAAAAATTTAAAGTTAATTTAGATTTGTTATTCCAAAAAACTTAAATTCATCTCTTAATGATATGATTAAAAATTATTGTAATAAAAAATTCAATAATGTCAGATTTGTTAATTATTATGAGTACAAGGGCCATATAATAATTTACTTCTAACAAAAATGTTTAGCTTATTGTATTTAGATTTCAAAAATATTGAAAATTTTTTTGATCATTTCATTGAAGAAATACTGACCAAGTTACAAATTTTTAAAAATTTTCTAGAGGCCATTCACCAATTTAAATTAGTAGTATGAATTTATTAAGTTTTCTTAGTTTGCTTAGTTCTTGACGTATCTTTATAAATTTAGTATGATCAATAATATTAATCTTGTTGATGTTTTGTTAAATACACTTTTATAAATAACTTTTATTTAATCTAAAAAATACACCCGATAACTTTTTTAAATTTTAGTTTAACTAATTATAATTTGAATTAAAATTATTCTTTTTTGCATAAATCAAGTAATTATTAATTTAAAAAATCGAATGAATGACTCTATATTGAATACATTTAAAATTCTACATTGTTTTTACGGTGGCTAATAAAATTTAAAAAAAAAAACATTTCTTTGTCAAAAACTAGTTATTTTATCATAATCGTGTAAAGTTTTTGCATTTTGTATATATGTATACAGTATATCCTTCAGGATAGACCACCTCTATGTAGCGACCGGGCAAACTCTGCAAAAAAGGTCTAATAAGGAAACACGGAAAAATATCAAAACAAAAAATATTAAATCACATAAGTAGGTTAAAATCTATTCAAAATATTTGTGTGAGTTTCTTATTTAGAGAGCTCATTCTGGCAATCTCTGAAAGAGATCTTCAATCTCATGTTGCAGTTAGAGTGCACTAAAGACGATGATATTAATGATTTATTTTTAGAGTTGAAAGTTAAATAAGAAAAAAGTTATTTTAGAAAAAACTAAGCATCTCAAACACGCAAACCTCTTTTCATTTTTTTGAAGCTAGCTAATTTTTATGATAATAAATTAAATTCCAACTTAAACAAGAAACATAATTGTTTATTTATTTAAAATATTTCAATCATCCATAAATTTGTTTTTACTCATGGTTATACCAGTAGAAGTCATTTTTACTGACGCTAAATTCTATTCATCCTTCCGGTTTTCATAGCGGTAACACAAGGGATATTTTCGCACCAAGGAAATGACACTGCTTAATATTTAGATATTCAAACAATTAAAGCAGGGAAAAGTAATAAAATGTAATAAAATAAAAGATGTGTGTTGGCAAGACAGCCCTTCTTCAGGGGACACGCTGCCTGACAGTGCCCCGAGGCTCCATAATGGATAGACAACTAAGAGAAAATCATTAGGTACTTTATTTACGTCGCACTTGAGCTGCACAATAGGAAACATCCCTGAGATTGATTCGAAGACATGCCATCACAATTTTGATCCTCTGCAGAGGGGGTGGCTCCCCTGCTTTGGTAGCTCGCTGTCCTGCATGTGAAGTTGAGCACTTTACGGCGAAACAGCTTTACGAGGACCAATATCGCACACCCTCAGCCCCTGCTCTGGCTGATCAAAGTGGTCACCCACCCGCTTACTGAAGTATTGCCGCTTATTAAAGTATTTGAATTATAATGTGTGATATATGTAGTCTAATCCTCAGCTACAACAATTATATGTTAATAATTTTCGATTGCTGCTGTCATATGTTATTAACCTTAACATTTAAACTTCTACTTTCAGTAAAGAATGCTGCAAATATCCCACCTGCTGGCAAAGATTTAACAGAGGTACAAGTTTATGCCTTTTTTAGTATTAGTATTAGTTTTGCATTGTTGTTCAATTATTTTGATGGAGTTTACCTATGTTCAGTTTCTTTTCTTTATATTACATCTGTATTCACATTTCTGGCATTTCATTTTGGATTGCAACAAAGTGTACCAGCAATTAAATGCAATTTTCATTAAGCATGTCTTCAATTGCAATTTAGTATAAAACATTAATTTTTCTTTTACTAAGTTTATCTTCCAATTCATTTCTTTTAATAATAAAACTAAATTATAGTATGTAAAAGGGAATTAAATTACTGAAGATTATATTTAATTAGAAGAAAATATTAAGCTGTGTGACTCTGAAGCACTTATACCTAATTAACTTGGGGTTTTATGGAATTAGAGACACCTGGGATTGCCAGGGAATTTTATTTTGGAGGAAAAAGTCAGAAAATAATACAACTTAAGGCCAAAACCTAGAAAAATCTTGCAATAAACCTGGAAAATGACCAATTTTAAAATTAAAAGTAACAGTAATTAGCCAATTATGTTCAAAATAACCTCATTGCTACTTAAGTTTAAATTCTATTATTACTTTTTCTTATAAAATTGTTTAGAATTTGCAATTCAATTATACTAAGTTTTAAAAAATTATGCATTCTGTATAAATTTTGCTTTGAGAAATTAAATGGTTGATATGATGACTCTGTTTTATTGAAATTTTATATTTTCTAATTTTTGTACGAAATATTGCCTTCATCTGTAATTTTTATACTGTACAGAACCCGTTATCTGGAAATCAGAAAACCGGAAAACCAAAAAACCGGAACAAAATTCGATTAGTTTTCCCGCCATTTAAAAAAAAAAAAATTTTTTTTTCCTCATAGGATTTTAGGATTTTTCTTTCTTTTTTGAAAGATACCTTACCATCATTTTGGAAATAATCATTAGTGCATTACTTAATTGTTTTTTCTTCTTTTTAAAATTATTTCCAATTTTTTTTCGTTGTTGTTGGGTTTAACTATAAAAAAAACTGCTTTTTGTAGCAATTCAGAAAACCGGAAAAATCAGTTATCCAGAATATCGATGGTCCCGATTGTTCCGGATAATCGATTCCCTACTGTACTAGAAGGTTATAAACCCTAAAATAAATTTTATGTCTTTGTCTCATAAAATTTTGACTTTTATAAAGTATTCCACATATTTCATTGTTTGTTAAATTAAAAAAATATATTTCTGATAAAATATTGCCATGCATAGAGAAAATGTAATCTAATATTTTGTTGAAAATCTCAAAAAGTTAGGGATTTTTATGTCTAAAATTAAGCGGGAACATTGTTCAATTTATCATACTATTCAATTATTTGTCTAAAATTTGGTTTTGTTAAAAGCATTTATTTTTCTGCTGTTTATTAAAAAAAACATTTTTTTTATAAAGAATAAGGTGAATGTATGTAAGCATATTATTTACTACAAATGTCAGATAAAATATAATTGTACAGTAGAACTCCAATTATCCGAATCAATTGGGACCGGAACCCATTCGGATAATCAAAAATTCGGATAATTGGATATTTTTTTTAAAAAAATGCTTATTTTAAATAATTACTGTATGTATAGTGGAATTGTGGGAAAAGAACTGTTTTTAAGGAATAAGATCTTTTTATGAATAATGTGTACATACCTTGCAGTAAATGAAAGTTATTACATGCTAAACATCTCAGTTAAAGTAAGCTGTTTAACTGTCTTTATCCGTTTTCGGGCAGCTAAGTCGCGCATCCGTTTGACAGTGAAAAGTTGCATATGGTCACACTCGGGTTGGTGCTCCATCAACTTCAATGCAGTTTCAAGGCCAGCAAATGCTTCACTAGCTGAGGGCCCTGTGTCTTCCTCAATTTCAGCATTAGGGTCATCATCTTCATCGACACTTTTCTCCATCGCACTTTCAATAAGTTCATCATCATTTAAAATTTAAAATCCACAGTCTGATGAATCACACGTCATCCACTCTCCTATATCTTCAGCACTGACATCTGATCATCCAGGAATTTTCAAAAATATTTTTCTGAATTCCTCAAGAGATACGGCATCCCCATCTTCTGTTTCATCATTTTTTTTTCTTTAACTTCTTTTTCCCTTTTCTCTTTTTCAATCTCTTCTTTAGTTGATACACCTTTTAACTTGTTCCATGCACGTCTTAATGAGACATCTTTAACCAAATTCCGAGCTTCCGCAACCATGTACACGCAATTATTCAAATTTATCTTTTTGTGGTTATCCAATACACCTTCTTCATCCTTTCCCTCTACTAAAAGCATTCTTAAAAGTTGTCTTCGGTATTGCGCCTGACAAGCGCCAATTTGCACAAGCAAGTTGACCAGGGGGTCTAGCGTTCACATTTCTTTGTCAACAAACAACATTCCTAAGATAACATTCCACAACTAACATCTTTATTCATACGGTCTCCCATGTGCTCTTTTGTCACTGGATTCCCCCTACCTTGTTATTCCTTTTATTTATCTTTGTCCTATCCTGTAAACAATCTCTGTATAAATCTTTACTTGGCTTTACTAACATTTTATTTTATTCATATAAAAAGAGAAGAAAAAAGACAACCTTATCTTTTTACTATATTTCCATACGAATTCTGAAAGCGATTCGGATAGTTGGAGTTCGGATAGTTGGAGTTCTACTGTATTTTAAAATTTGTGTTTAGTGCAAAGCTGCTAACTTGTTTGCAAAATATTTTCCTTATAATAGCAAGATTTTTGCTTTAACAAGCATAATTTGAGATAAATATAAACAATTCAAAGTCATGTATATATTAAAGACCCAATAATTTTTTAATGGTGTTGTTAAGTGCTGGCAAAGTTAAAAGTTCATGCAATATTATTCGAATTCTTAGATAATGAGGCTGGTACTATTCGTGAAATGCTGTTATAAAGAATTACAATTACTGATGAAATAAAAGAATATATATTATTTTGAGTATGATAGATAGCAATCGAATTATTTTCATTTGATTTTTCAACGTCAGCCAAAAAGCAAAGCATATACCAATAAAAATTGCCAGTCAGAATCATGGATATGAAATTTGAAATGTTTGGGGTTAATTCAATGTTGCAAGTTGATTGAAATGTTCTGGGGTAGATTGATTGTTGGGGGGGGGGGTTTCCTTGAAAATCTACATGCTGTAATAATGCCAAATAGCAATGAGCAATGATTTTACTCTCTATGGCTCAAGTTGGCAGATTAATTTTGAACTTGATTAATTTTAAATAATTATTAACCAAAAAATGGAAAACTTAAATTAAAATGGGTGAGAAATGTTCATTAATAATTTTAATTCATTTTATAAAAGTTATATGGATATAATCAGATGTAAATAAATATGCAGGTTTCTTGATTCTGTACTTGCTGATGAAGGGCTGAATTTTAAGGGTTATGCTGGGGGGGGGGGTAATGCCTGCCGCCTCCACGTGGTGCCCCCGGGATGCCCCTCACTGGGTAACTAAATGGCAGGCAAACAAACATGATGAGCACAAGTGAAGCTTATGATACGGCATCATCCGTCGCGCCGGTTAACAAGGGATGCGTTCAGGAATTAGGCAGAGGTTCCTGTTCGAAAAATTCTTTACAGTCTCCAGTAGCACATGGTAAGCCCTCGGGTGAGCCCAGTGCTAATACCGCTGCTTTGCAGTCTACTTCAAAAGCTGGTGAGGCGTCCAAAGGCGCAGGCCCTTCCTCTGTAGGAGTCTCTGGTCCCCAGAGGCACACGGGGGACAGTGTGTCTGGTGCCACTGGATTGTCCAAGAGCCGGAGAAAGAAGTTAAGGAAAGTGAGGGCCATGGCGGCGAGTGGCAGAGCTAAGAGACCTAGGTCTTCTGAAGCAACTCTCTCTCCCAATGTGCCAACCCAAAAAGAAAAGAAGCCCAGGAAGGATGTTGTTCCTGGGAGGATAGCCCAATCCAGTGGAGTGGTTCCCCCTAGTGGGGATAGCCGAGCTGGAGAGGGGGTTTCAACTGGGGGCCTCCAATCTGGTGTCTCTTTTGCTTGTGCTACCAAGTCGACCAAGATTGCTATAGTTCTAGAGGACTTTCCTCGGGACAAGCTTTCTTTGGAAGACTCAAATATCATCCTTAAGGAGATCTTAGTGCAGACTGATGCCATTCCTTGTGGCGAAAGACTGCCTGAGATCTACAGTAACCACCTCCAAAAAGGAGCGTTGGTATTACAGTGCAACGAGTTCACTGTAGGGTGGATCAACTGCCACTTTAACGGCAAAGCCTTGGGCAACCTCATGCTCAAAGTCATAAGTGCTGACGAGCTACCAAGGCCTGTGGAGGTAGCCTTTAAGACTAGAGAGCAATTCTCTGATCAGGGCACCTTTTTGTGGCGTCTTCAGAGACTTAACCCAGGGTTGAAGTCTATGGGGTGGAGGGTTCTGCAAAGTGCTGCGGAACCGGGCCCCTCTAGATGGATCTTTGAGGTGGAGCCTGAAGATGTGGAAACTATTGCGAGAGCAAATTTTTGTGCACTCACTGGAGTGGATCGTGGTGTCTTCAAGATTATCCACGATCCTAACAGGAAAAAAAGCAGTTGAGGCTTCACAACATCGAATGTCCTCTCTGTTGAACCTGATGACCAGGAGGAAATGGATCAGGAGGATGAACCTTGGAAGGCTAATTCCCCCGACTCCAACGTAAGTTCAATTGGGGCTTTTGATTTTTCAGAGCTAGGGTTGGACTCCGAGTCAGACGTAACCTTACGATTAAGGTTGGTCAAATTAATCTCCATCATAGCATTGCTGCCTCTAGCCTTATGGCTAAAAGGTTAAGTGATGGGGAACTAGATATTGCTCTTTTACAAGAGCCTTGGACTCGAAAGGGTAGAATAATGGGTCTCAATATTAAAGGTTTTAATATCTTTTATGATACTCGTTGTGACCTTCCCAGGACCTGCATAGTGGCTAGGTCTAATCTAAATGCCCTTAATCTTGTTAACTTTCTTAACAGGGATTTAGTTGCTATAAGCTAAAATTCTATGACAATGAGACTATCTCTGACTTTGTCATAGTTCAGCCTATCTCCCATATGAGAAGGACCCATTAGCTGATATTACTAGGACTTTAATTGGCCACTGTAGTTCAAGCTGTAGATTCATCTTCGGCTGTGATGCAAATGCTCACCACACAGTGTGGGGTAGCAGGCAATGAACCTACCTTTGTTGCTTGTAACAGAAGGGAAGTCATTGACCTCACTTTATGTAACTCTATTTCCGTAGATCACATTACTGAATGGAAGGTATCTGGAGTAGTTACTGCTTTAGATAACCAATTAATTACTTTTTCTATTAAAGGTCTTTCAGGACTGATGGTCATAAGGAGGAACCCCAGAACAGCTGATTGGGGTTCCTTTAGAGCAGCTCTGGAGAGGAAGATTGGGAGCTTCTCTGGTAAGTACAATAATGTTAATGATGTGGAGTGGACTGTTGACCAAGTGTAACAGATCATACTCGATTCGTATCGTATTTCATGTCATATTACGTCTACTAGCTCCCCAAGGCGAGTTCCTTGGTGGTCTTCTGAGCTTAGTAAATTACGTAAGAAATGTAGGAAGTTATTTAACTGAGCAAAAAAATATGGAGAATGGCAGTCCTATAGAAACGCTCCATCTGCCTATAACAAGGCTATCAGAGCATCTAAACGTCGCTCACGGCAGACTTTCTGCCACCGCAAAGATTGCAAAAATTCTTACTAAAGACTTTAATTGCAGTTTAAATGCCATCCGTCTTACAAACAGAGGGTACAGTGAATCAGGGGAAGAGGCTCTTGGAGAACTACTTGAAGCACACTTCCCTGGATCTCATCCTGTGGAAAACGAACATCTACATATTACCACAACTACTTGTAGTAAGAATGACTGGGAGGCCACCAAGATGGTCTTTTGTGAGAAGGTTGTATGGCCCATAAAGTCGTTTAAGCCCTATATGTCACCAGTCATGGATGACATCATACCAATGATGCTTATTAAGAGGGGTAAATATATATGTCACTATTCTATGTTGGATTTTTCGATCCTGCATAGCATTTGGGTATATACCTCACTCTTGGAGGAATATCAGGGTGATTTTCATACCAAAACCAGGTAAGGAAAATTACTTTGAGGCTAAATCATTCAGACCAATCAGCCTCACTTCCTGTCTGTTGAAAGTGATTGAAAAGCTAATTGACAGATACTTCTGAGACACTGTGCTCATAGAAAGGCCACTGTCCTCTACACAGCATGCCTATCAACCAGGCAAGTCTACAGACTCCGCTCTTTACGAGCTCTCCTACCTGCTTGAGAAATCTATCACGGATAAGGAGATGGCTCTTGCGGTATTCATTGATATTGAAGGTGCTTTCGATAAAGTCCCTCTTGAGACTATCATCAATGCACTTAGGAACAGAGGCATAAACTCAATAATTACCAAGTGGATAGCGAATTTGCTATCCTCTAGGTATGTTAGTTCCTCTCTATTGGGTGCAAGCATGAAAGTGCGTGCAACCGCAGGATGCCCCCAGGTAGGGGTTTTGTCCCCTATCCTATGGTGTATGGTAATGGACTCCTTGTTAGTTCGATTAACTGATCTTGGCATTCGTTGTATCGGGTAAGCTGATGAGGGTGTTATTATTGTCAGAGGCAAACATGGAAAAACAGTCTCTGATATCATGAATAATGCACTTCTAGAAGTTGCTAGATGGTGCTCTGAATCAGGCTTATCTGTCAATCCATCCGAGATAAGCTATGTAGCCTTCACACGAAAAAGGCATCTTGATCTAGATAATGTACCTGGCCTATAAATTGTAACTCACGGAGAAAGTCAAGTTTCTCGGGGGTTTATTTTGACTCCAAACTATATTGGGGTCATCTTGAATACAGTACCAACAGGGCCAGAAAGATCTTTTGATCTTGCAGAAATGTTATTGGTAGTACCTGAGGATTATCCCCCAAAATAGTTTACTGGATATACTCAATGATCATTAGCCCCAGCATCACTTATCGCTCAATCGTCTGGTGGTCAAGGACTAAATTGAGCTCTGCAAGGTCTAATCTTAATAGACTACAAAGAATGGTCTGTGTAGCCCTATCAGGCTGTCTTAGAACCACTCCAACAGCTGCTCTAGAGAGCTTACTTGGGCTTCTTCAATTGAACTTACGCATTGAAGTTGAAGCTCAGACAGGCATAAAGCGTTTAATGTACCTTGGCCTATGGAAAGAGTATTCTAAGCACTTGTCATGGGGACATCTTGTTTCACAAGTGATGGATATACCCTCTTTTATTATGCTTAGTGACTATATGTCACTAAGATACGCCTTTCAAGATCTATTTTCCTTCTAGAGACGAATGGTTTAGTTCTCCTCGGTGGCTTAAAGGCAAATGCCTAATATGGTACTCTGATGATTCAGAGTTGGTCCAAATCAGGAGCAGGAATTTATTTCTCCGGTGACGGTACCAAACTTTACTTCCCCCTGGGTAACTATGCCACGGTTTTTCAGGCTGAGGTCTAGTCTATGCCATTATCTTGTGCTGCAAGATATGCTTAGACAAGGGATATCAAAATACGACTATCCGCATCTGTTCTGACAGTCAGGCTGCTCTCCAATTATGTCAAGGTGTAAATTCACCTCTTTGTTAGTGTGGGCATGCTTCTCGGTCCTCTGCGACCTGTCCGCTCCTAACAAGGTATCCTTGCATTGGGTACCTGGACATATCGGTATTGGTGGAAATGAGCTAGTTGATGAAGCAGTGCGTGCTGGCTCTAATGCAATTTTCTGGGGCCCTGAACCTGTGCTGGGAATTTCTCCCACCTCATTTAGAGCATCCATTTTCAAGCTCTACGGCAAGATTGCCCATGAGCAATGGCACGCTGCTGACGGTCAGAGACAAGCTAAGGAGCTGAATCACGATTGTCCTAGTGTACGTCAAAAGGAGCTCTTTAAGCTTAATAGAAACTGTTTAAGGAAGATCATAGGTCTTCTTACTGGTCACTGCATCCTCAGGAGACACCTACACATAATGGGAATAGAATCCAATTCTCTTTGTCGGGGTTGTCATCTTGAAGAAGAGACATCACGACACATACTCTGTGATTGTGATGTCTATTCTGCTCAAAGATTTGAGCATTTAGGGCAGCATTGCGTCAATACCTGGAAATTGCAAGACTTTCCTGTAAGGTGCTTGCTGAACTGCTAATCACAATTTAGGGTTTGGGTACAATAGACCTCTGGTCGATGTGCCCTGCTCGTTTGAGCTGCCCAACCTCTAAGTCTAAGGGTTATGCTATAGATTTGTGATTCTTTACTGACTGAAATGATTTTATCATTTTTTCAATGCTCATTCTAAAGTTACATTAATTATTGTTCAATTTTTGTAAGGAAGTAACACTATTTTATAAAAGGGCAATTATTCATCTTTGTTTATAAGGCTTGATTTAATAATAATTTTTTAACAGTCATGTAATTTAAAAAATCTTTTATGTTATTGTGCCTTTGCTTTTTTTAAAAAAAAATTATTGGCGACTTAATTGTAAGACATTTCACTACGTCGTATGATATTATATTATAACTCATTTCTTTGTCATGATTTATAGAGGATATTCTAAACAGAAAGTGTGGCGCAAATGTTGTGCTTGTGGAGCCAGAACACTCTCTCATCCAGACAGGAGCTATTTCAGATTTCCTAGGGGATCTTGTGTGGTAAGATATCAGTTTGTTTATACTCGTTTGCAATGTAATTGTGTTTTTAAGTTTAAAAGAAGGTTAGCCTTAATCTTGTATCAGTTTTTAATTAATGTTAAAGGAAAACTGGGCAGGAAATTTTTTTTCATATTTCTCTAATTATTAATATAAAAAATTTATGAATTTCAATGTCAGTATCCAAATACTAATTCATATTTGTATAATTTTGTTTGTTAATGTTGTTAAATTGTTAATAATATAATTATTAATAAATGTTGTTAAATTATTAAAAAAAAATTAATAATACTGTGATACAAAGGGTCAATTTAAATATTTTTGAAAAAAAAAGTTTATCATATATTCAAAATATTTTCTCCAAATCAAACGTACCCATATGAATGTACTTCATACGTGAATTTATACTATGGTCAATGGTTTAAAACTGTTCCATACAATTTTTACTTATTCTAAATGTAATTTTGTAACAAATGTAACTTTAGCTTGTTACTTGAGTAACCAAAAACTTTTTTGTTTATTAAATTATTTTTGTCGCTTGACCTTATATTTGTATATACTAAATAGAAATTATTTCTGAATTTACTAAATACTAAATAGAAAATTATTTCTGAATTTAATATGAAAAGAATTTTTTACTAGATTAGTATTAGAGTCCAAGATCTTAGCTAATACATGTGTTTATTTATATATATATATATATATATATACTTGAAATAAATTAAGAATCAGTTTTCATGGAACAGTTTATAAAAAAATTATGTTATTTTCTTTCAGCTTTGTAAATCTTGTAACAAAATCCCCCAAATGTAACATCTCTTGCAATAGAATAAACATTGACCTATTGGTTGCAAGTTGGGCACTTATTTCAATGTGCAATTTGGTTAACATACAATTAGTTTGAGGAGGTTAAAAACTAGTTTGCTTTACCCTTTTTTGATCAATAGCAATGTTACATTGTCAGGGATGAGATTCTTCCGCGGATTCCCGGTTTTTTGCAAATTTTTCCTTTTTTTCCGCTAATTTCCGCTGAAATTGTTTTTGCACAAGTTAAAATGTTTTATGAGGAATTTAATTTTCCGCGGAGGGAAATTATTGAAGTCCCTTTTCCTCCCTCTAATGTTTTTCTAAAAATCATTTCCTTGGGATAAAACTGGTTGACCTTTACACAGGGATGAGATTTTTTTTGTCTCTCGAATTTCAGCCTTTTTTATCAAAAACTCCGATTTTCTAAAAGTTTCGTTTTTTTTAATAAATATCCCGTTTTTTTTTTTAAATTCAGTCATTGAAGTAAAATAATTATATTTATTTACGATTTTCAAAGATAAACAGAAAATTCAATCTACGCCCTAGCTGCTAACCCTTCCGCATTTTTACTTATTTTAGCTATTTTCTCCGATTTCACGCACAGAAAATAAGATTTTCCGTATTTTTTATCCGTCGGCTGGATTGCTCGTATTTTCGTAATTCAGACGTCGCTGCTTCTTGTATTCTGGC
This sequence comes from Parasteatoda tepidariorum, assembly GCF_982258835.1. Lineage (NCBI taxonomy): Eukaryota > Metazoa > Arthropoda > Arachnida > Araneae > Theridiidae > Parasteatoda > Parasteatoda tepidariorum. Next base: position 55,254,080 of record NC_141765.1, read on the forward strand.
GTGAAAACAAACAAAAAAAGAGGGGAAAAAATAGAGGTGGATTTACGGTGAAAATATTTATTTGCTCATTCAATTAATCTCGTAAATTTTTATTTATTATGTCTAAACAAAAACAATACAAATGAGCCTTTTAGAAATCACAAGTCCAGACTCTGCAAATATCTCGATTTTTATTCACGCGATTTTAATATGAATCATCGATTTTCGTATTTACCTGATTTAAAAGTTGCACATTGCGATTCTTATTTACGCTATTTAAATATCGTATATTATGATTCTTATTTACGGCATTTAAAAATCCAATATCGTGTTTTGTATTTATACATTTTTAAAATCGCGATTTTATTATCAAATCTCGATTTTCGTATTTACCTGATTTAAAAGTTGAACGTTGCGATTCTTATTCAGGCGATTTAAATATTGTACATTGCGATTCTTACTTACGAGATTTTAAAAAATCAATATCGCGATTTGTATTTACGAGCTTTTAAAGCCCTATGTAGCAATTCGTATTCACGCGAGCTTAAAATCCAATATCGGGATTCGTTTTTGTGGTTGTAATATCGCGCGATTTAAAAATTATGCATCGTGATCAAAAAATTAAAAAATCATGATTTGTACTTTCGCATTTTTTAAATTTGGTGTAGAGTTTCATATTTACGTGATTTAAAAGTCTCATATCGGGATTTATATTCACATGGTTTACAAGTTTAAAAATCGCACTTTTTTGTCACATTTTTGTTTATATATATAGGTTCAAAATGAAGGAAAAAAATAATAGACAAATAAAAAAAGGGGGGGGGGGGAAATCATAAGTAAAAAAATAACAAACAACAGTTGTTAAAAAAAAAAAAAGTGAAATTTTATTTAAAAAACCGGAAGAAAAAAAAGATATAATCTTTTCTTCAGCCCACACGATTATATCCGCAAAACAGATATATATATATAAATTTTTATGTATATATATATATATATATATATATATATAATTTTTTTATTTTTATTGATTTCCTCTTTTTTACTTTCTGACTACTCTCATCCCTGCATTGTGCTTTTTGTTATAAATGTTTGGTACATATTTATTGTACTTGGGTACATTTAAATCATTTTAAGCATTCTTTTTTTCTTCTTGTTTTCCATAGTTGTAGAGAATGGACAAATGCCCTGAGAAAGGAACTGGCATCACATTCGCCATATGCCTTTTATGCCAGATTCAGAGTTCTCCATTCACTTTGGAGCACAGGCATGTGCTACCAGCAGAAGAATTCATTTGGCCAAGCATGCCATTCCAAATGAGCCACCTATTTTGCCTCAAATTGCAACAATGGCTTCAACACTGAAAGAAAAGTTAGATTCAGCTGTAGCAGTAAATTCTCAAGTAACTGTTTTGGTATCTGGCTGGAGCAGCGAGGGTCACCAATCGAACATCACTCTAACACCAAGAAGAGGAGAGAAGAGGCTTAGGCTATTAACGCCTGCCTAAGTCTCAGAAGATAAAATCTCTCGCAACTAAATTGTATTTTTTAAAAGGAAAGTATAATCAAACAAAAGTTGAGAGAGTTAAAAATTTAAGTAATCTAATAAGTATGATTGAACCTCTGGTGAGTCCAGTTATTTGTAGTTTTTTTTTGTTCACAATTTCAAGTTCAGTATCTAAGTATGGACGTGGTTGGTCTGTAAGCGATAAAAATCTCTGCTTACAGTTATACCTATCTAGTCCTAAAGCATATAACACCCTAAAATGATTTTTGAATTTGCCTAGTAAACCTACTCGTTGAGAAATTGTTTTTGGCATAAAAATGGAATGGAAAAATTCAACTGCAGAATAGATACAAAATGAAAAAATAATGAACAGTTTTAAATGGAAATAGCATTTTGTGAAGTTTGTTGATGCTTATGTTTGATAAATTATACACTTAAGTTAGAAATAAATACAGGTGAGTCAAAACTTTTGACCAGTATTGTAAATGATTATAATTGTATATAGTATATTACATAGCTACCAACTCCACTGGATTTTGCCAGTTTCTCCTGGTCTGCAGGTTTAATAATTCTCCTGGATTTAGCATTTTTAGAAAATTCTCTGAAACTGTGTAAATTTTAAAAATCCCTATTGAAGGAATTTTTGTGCAGTTTATTGCTTGCTTGAATATTCAGACCTGCCAACTTGTACGGTTTCGCCGTACAGTGTACGGTATTTTACTCGATCGTACGGTTGTACGGACAAGGGTTAAAATCGTACGGTTGCGTAATCATTTATAGTTCGTTTTTTTTTAAAAAAATAAAGAAAATAAAATTAACAGCATGCTTAAAGTCACAAATTCAAAGGTTTACAAGATTTTAAATACTAGTTAGGAAACTCATCACAAAATAACGAAACCCTGACATGTTTTAATCTGGTTGGTATTGAGAGCCGATCACGTGACGCTAAAACAATCGTTAGCCAATGAGAGTGAGTATGCGCCTCGTCGAAATGAGCCAGTGGGAACGCTGATGTAGGAGATCACATGGCCGGTAATCACGGACTAAATTAAGAGCGCTTTTTGGCAACGGTAATGTTTTTGTTTACAATTTGTTGCTCATGGATTGCAGCGTGATTTTGTTTTATTTGTAAAAATGCCACCTAAAGTTTACAATCAGATTTTTTTAGAATCTTATTCTAAAAGCTTTCCTTGTATAATTAAGTCTAACAAATCACAGCACTATGCCTTTTGTAATGTTTGTGGACTAGATTTCAAAATAGCACATGGCGGTAAAAGCGATATTAATGATCATATACGCACAAAGAGACACAAGGATTTAGCGGAATGTGTTAATAAAAATGAAAATATCAGTAAGTATTTTGCGTCTGGAAGTGATGACGATGTAATACGGGCTGAAGTGTATTTTACGTCTTTCATTGTCGAGCACAATCTACCTATTAGTGTCGCAGATCATGCAGGTCCATTATTTAGGAAAATGTTCCCTAAAAGCGATGTTGCTAAGAAGTATGGTGCAGGACGAACAAAAACTGCTGCTATTATTTCAAAAATAGCTGATGTGAAGAAAGCTTCAATTGTTGAATCTCTTCAAAAGCAAATGTTTGCTGTTGCTACTGATGGTAGCAACGATACAGATGCGCAACTTTATCCCATCGTTGTATCTTACTTCGACGCAAATGCCTGTGAAGTCAAGGTATCGTTGCTTGCCGTGCCGACTTTAGATTTAAGCTCTACAGGACAGAACATAGGTAATTTAGTGTTAAAAACTTTGAAATTAAAAAATATTCCTTTGGAAAATTGTTTAGCACTTAGCTGTGATAATGCTCCAGTGATGGTTGGCTCAAAGAATGGTGTTGCCGCTGTGATTAAAACAGCAAATCCAGAAATTTTTGTTGTTGGCTGTCCTTGCCATTTAGTACACATTGCTGCTGAAAGAGGAGCTGCTGCTTTACCTATATCAGTTAGTGATGTTTTGGTTGATATTTTTTTTTACTTAGAGAAGAGTTCTAAAAAGAAACTTGAACTTAAAGCCTTGCAAATTTTACATGACGTTGATACACATAAAATTTTGAAACATACTTGCACAAGATGGCTCTCTTTGGGTAGATGCTTAATGAGACTTCTGGAACAATGGGATCCTCTGTGTAGCTTTTACAAGGATCAAATAAATCGAAAGAGCAAATGCCATAGTCTTAATGACTATTCCATACCATTAAAAATATCTGCAAATGACAACAAAGTGGAGAATGCACATATTAAAAAGAAAAGGCCTTTAGAAATAGAAAAATCTGTGAAGAAATTGAAGGTAGGTAATTTCTCTAATAGTTCATTAAAAACTTCTGAACAAAAATCGGAAATGGGAAATCCTGCAAAGAAATTAAAAGCTGGTAATTGTTCTAAAAATTCTTCACCGAAATCTTCTAAACAGGAATCTGTTTTGACTAGGGAAGAACAAATGCTTCTATTTCTTTCATCAGATATCTGTAAAGCTTATTGTTTGTTTCTAAATTATATCATCCCAGTTTTTGAAAGAAGCTTAATTACCTTACAATCTAATGAGCCAAAAATTCATATTTTGAATTCTTTATTATTAGATTTATTAAAAGATTTTGTCTCAAAATTTATAAGAGCAGACATTATTAAAGGTTCTTCCCTGATGGACATTAACTTAGTGTCAGAGAAGAATCATAAATTGGATGATGATATTATAATTGGTAGTGCTGCTTCCAAGTTAATATCAGTCTTAAAAATGGAAGATAAGCAACTCTTCTATAGTAATATAAAAAATTATTATATTGCTGTCTGCAACTATATACGGCAGAAATTTCCCTTGAATAGTGAGTTTTTATTATCCGCAGATGTTGATAAATTACCTTCAAAAAGATTCAAGGATGTTGATTTCTTCTTGAAAAAATTTCCATCGATGTGGATTAATGACAATGTTGAAGAAACTGAAGATATGAAAAGAGATAAACTTTTAGAGGAATTTAGTGATTTGCAGATTACTGATTTACCTTCTGTGATTAAACAGGAAACAAGGATGGACAAAAAATGGGATGCAATTTCTAAAATAACATCCAATGATGGATGTTTCAAGAAGTACAGTAGAATAACAAAAATCATGGTAGCTATATTAAGCATACCTCACAGTAATGCAGAATGTGAAAGGGTATTTAGCATAGTAAAAAAAAATAGAACACAGTTCAGAAATTCTTTGTCTGATAAATCTCTAGAGGACATTCTGATTGCCAAAACCACGCAAACTGGATGTTGTTATGAGCAGACCTTCGATAAAGGATTCTTAAAAGCAGCTAAGTCTGCTACATATGAACATTTAAAGCAATAATTGTTTTTAATTGAGTCTATTTAATTTTTTTCCTTTTTGTATTAATCTAGAAATTTAATTTTTAAATTGTGATTAAGTGTAAATATGTGTTTAAACAATTGTATAATAAAATACTCAAGATTTAAAAAATGTTTTTGTTATTGTTTTCACAATGAATTTTTAAAAAAAAATAATTTATTCAAAATTGACAAGTGTATTTAGTAACAGATCTTAATTTTGTGTAAAAAGGTCCTATAATAACACTTTCTGTATAACACTATGTCGAGTAAAACACTAACTCAGAATTGTAAGGTCATGCAGATTACAATGTTGGCAGGTCTGAATATTTAAATATTACTAATACACAATGAAGAAAGCCTCGTTTATAATAATCAGTTTAAAGCTTCTTCTTTTTTTTTTTTGGTTCTAAGATTTTCATTTTTTACTTATTTATTCAGAATTCACTTTTTAAACTAGTTAAAAAATCTTTCAGCTATTAATAATGAATTACTTGTTTATTAATATTCAAAATTATGAAATAACATGAAAAACATTTAAAATTTTAGTAGTAATGTTAATCATAAATGCAAAATATTGCAGACAAATTTATAGTGTTTACTGTAATAAAAGTTTTGTATTTTGATTACAATAAAAATCCTTATATGTAAAATATTTAGTATATTATGCAACAGCTATCAGGAAATTTATATTTTGTAAAATCTACTGGATTTTTTCCTATTCATGTTGGCAGCTATGTATATATAATTGTAAATGAATAAAGGATGAACCGAGTACTTTTTTAAGTGTTTTGATTTTTTTTCAAAGGTTCATAGGTGTGATACTATTTTTTTGTATCTAAAATTATGAATATTTCATTTATAAACTGAAATTATTCCAGACCATTCATAGTGTCTTCCGTAATAAAATTTTCGTATTTTGATTACAATAAAAATCCTTATATGTAATATATTTAGTATATTATGCAACTGTTATCAGGTAATTTATATTACATAAAATCTATTACGGGTTGAGTAAAAAGTTTCCTGCGAGAGGAGATACCTTCGCGCTAACAGCAGCCATTCCCTTGGTAGTTAACCTTTCTCGAAATGGGTTTTCACCATTTTAAAGCTGAAAGTTGGACTGTACAACTGAGTAATTTGCTAGTCAAAGCTTTTATCTTGTGCACCAAAAAAGTCTTTAAAGTTGAGCTATCATGTCAACAGATCAGAATTATTATGTTCTATGCCAAAATAAACTCAGTGCAACTGAATGCCACAAAAAAAGGGGGAAAGTTTAGGTTTCAATACTGTTACTTGGGATACAATAGTAAAAGTTTTGTTTCAGAAGCTTACTGCTGGGAATTTCAGCATTGAAGACTAAGCATGTTCTGACTGCCTTATCGAGGTTGATTGTGACCAGTCAAAGCAAATCATTGATCAAGACAGAAATGTTTCAACACGAACTATTGCGTTGGATCTTGATGTTTGCCAGAAAACAATAATAAGTGCTCTCAAATGCAAAAAAAACGTTTAAGTTTGTTTGCTGGGTGCCTCACAAAATGACTGCTGAAGACAAGAGCAGGATAAAAGCAGCCTGTTTGGCTCTGCTCAGAGATCAAAGAAAGGAGAACATTGTGTACTGATACAAGCCTAAAGGAGGATGGTCAGCAACTGGTGGAATCAGCAGGTTTGGTTGCAAGACAAACGCTAACTAACAAGAAGGTGCTTATCTGGTGGGATTGGCATGGAATTATCTATAAGGAGTACCTGTAAAGCAGGCAGGCTATCAACAGTACAATATGCTAATCAAAATTAGCGATGCCATTCGTGAAAGATGAAAAAACAAGTTGAGAAGAAAGGTGGTTCTCTTTTAACAAGATAATGCCCAACTGGCTGGCGCTGTACATGCTGGAGTGGGATTTGATGCAACATCCACCATACACCCAGATATGACGCCTTCGGATTACTACCTGTTTTCACATCTGCAGCTGCATCTTGGTTGCACAATCTTCCTTTCAAATGATGAGATCATAAATGAGTTCACTCGTTTTCTGAACTTGCGCATGTTACAGGATTGAAAAGTTGCCAAAATGCTGGCAGACTATTGTCAATTTGAATTTAACTTGTTTAATTTGTAATGGATGAGTAACTTTTGTTTAATTTAGATCAATTATAATTTTTATTTATAAAACAAATTGTCATAAATTTCTGATCCTGAATGTTTTTCCATATATATTTTATTAATATTCAGTTTTCAATTGATATCACAGTTCTATGTTAAATTATTTTTTTTAAAATAGTGATTTACTGTATATATTATGAAATCTATTGAATGTTCATGAGAAATTTTTAATTTAGAAAAAAAAATTATGTATATAATAGTCTTATTTTTATTAACTATGTATTTATGTTTATTGTATATATATTGTGTATGTAATGCTTGTTGTAAATAAACTTCTTGTGCTGTAAAATTTGTTTTCATTGAAATGCTTCAACTTTATTCATATTAAATAATAACGTATGAAATGTGTTATTGCTCACATTTATTTATAATGTTATGTAAACTGTAGAAGCTACAAAAGAAAAAAAGACAATAAAAACAAAATAATTAGTAAAATTTGTAGTAGCTAATTTGTGGTAGTAGTAGTACTGTACTATTGCTCATATTAGAAACACATTATGCTGAGGATTTAATAAAACCGTAAAAGAAATAATTTTTAGAAAACAGCTTAAGCAAATATAGACATTCTCTAACAGCAGATTGCCTTACTCCCCTCAAAACAAGTTCTGTTCCCTTTCGCTCCTTAGGGTTGCTTTTCCTGCAGTGCTCATACATCCCGCAGCAGAGGGAACTGGTTTAACATTAGGTCTATGAGAGCTTTTCTTTTCTCCTCTACACTCTTTGGGCTGAAGATGAGCCAACTGTTGAGAATGTCTAGGTGGTGCAAAGATTGACACCAGAAGAGTTCACTGGTATGCATTATTCTGTATTTTTAAGAAAAATAAGGAGCTTTTGATCTTGAATAAGCAACTATCTTAAAATATTAATTTTAACTTACATTTCTATTATGGTTTGACAATTGTGTTGCTGGGCGTGCAAAAATTCTAAACGGGCTTGTGGGGAAATTTGAAGTAATCAAATAAAAATACAGTTCAAAATACACTGTAAAAAGTTACTCGAACATGAAAGTGTTTCATGATTGAGGCATGTATTTATTTATAGAAACTGGGTTTTTTGAGTCCTGCCCTTTATTAGGGTTTATTTCAATTTTGGTAATTTTTTTCCCTGTTAAGACATTTAAATCAAGCCTAATACATATAAACCTATTCAGGAGTTCCTGGAATCAATGGATTATGCAAATTTTTGTTTGTCATCCAGTTTTTAAGTTATTTTTTCTCCAAAATTAGAAAAAATTCTGACCTATCTCTTATGTATCTTTCTTGTTGTCTTTCTTTTTTTACTATTATTTTACTTGAAACATATTCAAAACAAAAAATTTATAATTTTGTAACTTCAGTTTGTCGGAGGTGTGGTAATTTATCTGTACTTCATATATATTTCAAATCTTGAAATTAAAAAGGAAATATTTGTAAAAATTTTTTTTTAAAAATTTTAATATTTATACAATTAATATTTTCACACCGTTGTTCGGTAAAATCATATTTAACTATTATTAAACGAAGTCTTGTTTTTTTTTATGATTAAGCAATTAAAAGTGAATAATTAAAATTCGTGTGCATATTATAATTCGTTTTGATTTTGAAATTTATCTTTTACAATAATGAATGAAATCGGGAAAACATTCGAATTAACAAAGAAAAAGCCTTTAGCTTAGAAATTTTTCTATATTATTCTATAGCTAATAATTTCTTGCTGAGAAGCTAACCCTCTTAAATCAGTAATTTTAAATGCTGAAAAAATGTTTTGAAAATTTTAAAATGCAAACAAATTAATGTGCAAGAATTTGTAATCTATATTGTAATAATAATTCGCTTTAATTTGTAATCGTACTCACGATTACTTCCCCACTGCGTAATCCGGAGTTATCCTGATGTAATTTGTGTTTGCATTTTGGACATTTAGAATTGTTTTTCAGCGTTTGAAACTTCATGGTTTACACCAGCTTTGCCTGAACTCTCGTTTCTTTAACTTATAATTATTTATGTAGGTGAAAGAATATTAACCACGAAGGTTTTTTTTTTCCTTCCCCCGTGACATAGCATCCCCTTAAGACATACGTATGAAGTCTCCTTTTCGGTTTTAATTTAAGACTGATCAAATTCAAATTTTATTTGATAATTTGCCATAACAAAAAAAAAAAAAAAAAAAACGCTTAACACGTAAAAGAAGTAATGTATAGCACTCACACTAAGAAAAAGCTTTGTGAACAATTTTTCTTCAAAATCACTTTTTTTATGTTTCACCTTCCACATCGAAAAATAAATTTCATAAAAATGAGAACTCAGATGAGAAATTTCGAACAAAAAGTCTCGAATTTTCTTATGCTATTTATTTTAATATTTTTGTAGTTTGCAACTTTATTTATTTATTTTTTCAAAATTCTGATTAGTATGAATAAGGGAAAAAAGATGGCGCCATCTCCTGAAAATCATTCAGATAAAGTTGCTTTTACTACCTCGGCCAAAAGACAAATAGAATTTTGCTTGTCAAGTTTACTACTTAACGAACAGTGACTTCTCTTTTGAAGTTTTCATGCTGTTCTGAAATCGAAACACAATAAAAATCAATGAACACTGATAAAATCCGAATAGAATATTGTTTTCTGTATTATATTGGCAGGGTGTGAGATATAGGGACTCCCCCTTCCCCCTAATGTTTCATTTTATTTTAATAGAGAAGGCAATTTTTCCTTAAGACTTTTTTAAGTTATACTTATTGTTTATTTATTAATAAAAATTATTTATTTTATAAAAATTCTTATTGTTTATCCATAAAATTAATTCAATTTTGAGAGAAGGTGTATAATTTACCTCAAAAAGCTGTTTCATTCAGGAAAAGAAAAAAAAAGATATTCCAACTCCTAATTTTCTGTTCGTCTATTTAATATACACAAACATGTGCATTTTTTTTTTTTTTTTAATTTAGAAATCTTCGATGGAGGGGGAACCTCTTCTTTTCCAAAATATATTTTTTTTTTAAAAAGTGAGATATTTTTATTATAACAAAATTTTCAAACTAGATTTTCATAAGTATGAAGTTTGCCTTAGTTAGTTTGTAAATTAGTGTAAATCATTTAATCTATCAGTCTCAAGAATTTTATTTAGTAAAACAAAGCAATAAATTCTTTAAATTTATTAATTACAAATAATTTCAGTTTTTTGTTAAGTTATTTTCTAAGGTCGCTAATATAAAATTATATTTATTTTACTGTTACTTATAAATAACTTGTTAAAAATATATATCTGCAATCGATGTTTTTGCTTAGATTTTAAAAGTAGTGAATATATTCTTCTTTAATAACTCTTTAATAGTTTTTGAAATCCATTGGTCAATAAAACCATTGCTCATGTCGTTATTCCTGTTTCTTAAATATCTCTTTTTCCTAATTCTCTTAAGTGTGATAAAAAATTTTATTTTGGATTTTAATATTTTTTTAAAATTTTTTAAAGCTTTTAGTTTTCTTAAAATTTTAAAGCTTTTATTTTATTTCATATTTACAAAAAAAGGAGAAAAAAAAATTAACAGTACATTTTAGTACTTATTTTTATAAATGTGTGCATGTGCTGAACTCTTTTTATAAAGGCTATGTGAAACGCATTAAATAAAAGTGACAGTGTTTGAGGAAAATATTCTTGAAGATGTCATAGATTTTCATCTGATAGTTTAGATTTATTTTAAATTGTTTACTACTTTAATAATTTTTTACCATTTTTTGAAGTAGAAAAACAAGATAAATAATTTTGTAATTGATTCCTAAAATTTCAGAAAACTTAAACGGACACTTTAAACTTCCTTACAACAGGACTTTGATGCAATTTTAGATTATCGTGATGCTGATTATAGTACAAACACTTTATTTTATAACTTTAAGACATTTAAAAGTATAAAAAAAAAATTGGAAAGTTACGAGAAAAAAAACAATTTCTGGACATTATTTTTTCTCTCGTTTGTTGTTGGGATATTCAGTTTCTTCTCTTTCATAACTTTTCTTCTTTTAAATTTAGTTTAGTTTAAATAAGTGCCAAAAGATGGCGCGATATCTTTGAATCCAACCTTGTTAAGTTGTTAGCTCAACTTGAGGAATAATAAATTCCCATTTTAATGTTTTCACGCATCTCTCAAATGGAATTGAAGATGAACTACTTATTTGTAATATGTAATTAATTACAGATGGCAGTGCCGTAGCGAGCTTAACTCGCGCCCGGGGCACAATACCTTTTTAGCGCCCCCCCCCCCATTCGAAATCCATCTAATATTATAAGTAAAATATACTCGCAAAGTAATAAATAAATAAAGTAGAATTAATAAAGTCATAGGCTCAAGTTAGGCATTAAATTTGAGACAAAAAATGTAGTTGAGAAAACAAGACTAGACTTTGTTCATCTAGAATTAGTTCATAAGATACCTATTATTTATTTTACATATTTATAAAGAAATATTTTAAAAACACGCAGTTTTAAAACAATAAAAAAGTAAATATTTATTATCTCTAAGGAGATACATATATTTAATAATATGATTATAATACAATTATAAAACTAATTACTATGTGTAAATTTTCCGCTTTTGATGAAGCAAATTTATCAATAATATCAAAGTTGATCATTTCAAATTTTTCTCTTTCCACACTTAAAAATGCCAGGTCACTTAGGTGATCTTGTCCCACCGTTGATCGTAGATATGTCAAAATTAATTTTAATTTGCTGAATGACCATTCGCAGTTAGCAATTGATACTGAGATAGTCAGGAGTATTTGAAGTGCCACTCTCAGGTTTGGAAAAACATCTTATCCATACGGGATTATAAAAGTAAGAAATTCTAATGGAGTTTTAAGTTCAATTTCTTTTCTACAAAGGAGTAACATTTTACAGTCACATTCTTCGATAAAGAGTTCTATTCCATTGAAATCTGTATTATACACTGTACAAACATACAAACGATTTTTGTACAGTGCAAATATTTGGAGATAATATATGTAACCACACAGCGTAGATGCCATAAGGAAGTGCTGACAGATACAGGTCGAGTCAACCAGCCATTAGAAAAGACGTGTCATTTCTATTATGAATATATTATTACAGTTTGATTAGTGTTCCTTTTTATTTACGAATTAACATTTATCATATTTCACTGGCACTAAATTTAAAATATTTTTTGCAGAAATAAATTATAATAAAAATAAAAATTATCCAACATTTTTTTTTGTTTTGCTGACCATTTGGCGCCCCTTTGTGAGTAGCGCCCGGGGCATGATGCCCCCCCTTGCTCCCCCCTCGCTACGCCACTGACAGATGGACTAACTATTTTTCTCAAATGGAGAAATTAATATTTTGCCGAACATAAATGTGTACTTTAAAAGCATATTCGGGGGAAAAAAAAAAAGAAAAGAAATCTTAAGGAGAAATTTTAAATGTCTCTCTATATTTACAATATATCTTAACAAAATATATTAACATCAAGACCCCTAATTAAAATAACCCTTTTTTTCGTCCGTAAAATTATACTATGTAACAATTAAAAATAAAATTCGTAATTTACAATTTTATGGGCATAATGATTTCGAAGTTTGTAAAAAACGGGGATATCTTTAGATAGAATACGTGGTTTGCAAAAAATATACTTATAATTTTATTTGGAAAACTGAACTATTACGCAGTACAGAAAAGAAAAACTGAATTTAACACTTAAATGATTCCAGCCAATTTTTGCATGCAAAACTAACATTTTCATATCAAAATGTTCCTTAAACGTTTTGTTCAATGCAAATTAAAATTAAAATTTTTATTTTCGAATAATTTTTGCGTTATGAGAATAAGCAGCGCGGAAATTTTTTGAAATAGCGGTGGCTGCGACAAGAAATATTCTTTATTGAAATAATTTTAAGCTTACAATGTGAGGTAAATTGCACCATATAGTACAAAATACACCTATAACAGAAAATAAAAATGCGATTTAAATTTTTGTTTTTATTGTGACTTTAATAATAATTTAAAGTATTTATTTAATTAATCTCTGATGAATGAAATGAGTTCTAATAAAATGGACAGTTGAAGAATTCATAGTTCTAGAATCAAAATTATAGTAAATTATAAAAAAAATTCTCAACTCATTTTTTTATAACACTAATGACAGCTTCTTTAAAAATTCTTCATATTTAAGAGGATTAAAAGGAGTAAGTATATATAGGATTTTAATTTTACATAGCTTTCATTAACGATATTTTGTTGTTGTTTCTAATGCGACTTGGCCAATACCAGCAAGCCTACTTGGCGAAATTAAGCGAATTTAAGGCATAGGGTGTGTTTGTCGGCTTTCAGTAGCACCATCAACGGCCAAGAATACGCTTTCAGTTACACACACGTCACAGCGCGTTTATAGTCGGACCCATTCATAAATCCATTCATTAATACGTATATCGTAATTTTGACATGAACCAGAGAACGATCAATCTTCAATTCAGTACCCCAAAAGGTATTTATTTGCAATGGGGACATAGAGTACTTTGTGACCCGACAGATTTAACGTGCACCAGTCACCCTTTTTCTACATGGGGAGTTTTCGGCCGGCGGGGATCGAACTCACGAACCCTTGGACAAAAAAACGAAATTACAGAAAAAAATATGAATTTATTTTGAAGTATGGAATTGATTTTGTACGTATTATTATAAATATTTAAATTTCTTTTTTTTATTCCGAACCGTGATGACATAGTTGATTAAGGCTCTAAACTGTCGTAGACAGGATCATGTTCTATCCCAAGCCGTTGCCTAAAGCCTATATATCTTCAGATTTATTGTTAACAGCTTAACTAGGAAGTAAAGGCGGCCGAAGTGTTATGAATCAGCTGAATCATACTATTGGCCTTACAATTTTAGAATATCAGATTCCTTAACTTCCTTGGCTCGCAACGAGTTTTTTCATACGTGCTTTGGTTTTGTTTACACAGTTTTTTTTCCGGTCTAAACAAGCTTTGGTTTAAATAAAATTTGAAGTGATACTTATAAAAAATAGATAAAGATATTTTCTTCTGTTTTAGAAAACTCTAAACACTTTGAAAAAAAAAAAGAAAACAAAAAAAAAGGAAAGAAAAGAAAGAGTCGTTATCAAACCGTTTCCCATATTGCTCCGGTTTCTTAGAGTACTTTCTGAATGAATTTCAAAATTACCGATAAGTAAAATATTTAAATAACAGAAGATACTAAGCGCAAATAATAATAAATATTAATAAAAAATTAAAACCAACTAAATTAATAAGAAAACTACGAATGATAAAATTTTTTAAAGGAAAAAAAAATAATAATAGGTTTTCTACGTACAGCCTCTTGAAAAAGAGAAAATCTTTTGCATTAATTACAGTTGGTTGCCAATATTTTTGATTGCTTTGAAAAAAAAAATTAATCAGCAAAACTTTTTTATTTGCAAAAGATTAAAAAAAAACTGTTTAGAGAAATATTTAAATTTTTAGTGATTGGAACTTATTTGTATTGCAAAAAATGCGATGTTCTTCTCTCTTATCTTCGATGTAATTTTTTCTAGATCTGGATTTACTTTTTAAACGAAACCTTCAATAAAAAAACCAACTGCTTAACCTTTTTACCTTTAATACAAAAGTGTTTCTTTCCATTTATTATCTTTAGTGCTTTAGTTATTAGAATCATAATAAGATTTTAAGTAAAGACTTTTAATGAATGAAGCTAAAATTTTTTTTTAAATGTATAGTACCCTGTTTTCTTTCCTTTTTCAAATATATGTGATTTTAGAGTTCACGTTCATTAATTTGCAATGAATAGAAGTAATAATTTTAAGCAAAGTGAAATTTGAATATATTTATATTTTATTGTAATATTATTTAAAAAAATTTCTTCGAACTGAAGTACTAATATCAAACGAAAATACCGATACAAACCGGTACTATAAAACGGATATATCGATATCAACCAATACTTTCGTAAAAGGTATTGATGAAAAGAGTCAATACTTCAATAGCATGGATGCTTTATCATTGTTAATAGCTCTAGATATGAAAATCCAGTATAACTAAAAGATGAAGAAGTTTGTAAGAAAACTTCCAAGTAGTTGAGAGTTGAACTCACAACAAAAGCTCTTTAATATTCGCAGCGAGCTCTCCAAATAAAGTGTAAAAATTTAAAAACCAATCAGTTTTTTAACAAAAAATTAATTTTCATAAGTTTACTATTACTCCAAGAAAACGAGGATGCAGAGGAGAAACTTAGAAACATTTTACTGTTATGAAGAGACAAAGAACGACACTTCGATAGTATAGATGCTTTATTATTGTTAATAGCTCTAGATATGAAAATTCAGTATAACTAAGAGATGAAGAATTTTGCTCGAAAACTTCCAAGCAGTTGAGAGTTAAACTCACAACAAAAGCTCTTTAATATTCGCAGCGAGCTCTCCAAATAAAGTGTAAAAATTTAAAAACCAATCAGTTTTTTAAAAAAAAATTAATTTTCATAAGTTTACTATTACTCCAAGAAAACGAGGATGCAGAGGAGAAACTTAGAAACATTTTACTATTATGAAGAGACAAAGAACGACACTTCGATAGTATAGATGCTTTATTATTGTTAATAGCTCTAGATATGAAAATTCAGTATAACTAAGAGATGAAGAATTTTGCTCGAAAACTTCCAAGCAGTTGAGAGTTAAACTCACAACAAAAGCTCTTTAATATTCGCAGCGAGCTCTCCAAATAAAGTGTAAAAATTTAAAAACCAATCAGTTTTTTAACAAAAAATTAATTTTCATAAGTTTACTATTACTCCAAGAAAACGAGGATGCAGAGGAGAAACTTAGAAACATTTTACTATTATGAAGAGACAAAGAACGACACTTCGATAGTATAGATGCTTTATTATTGTTAATAGCTCTAGATATGAAAATTCAGTATAACTAAGAGATGAAGAATTTTGCTCGAAAACTTCCAAGCAGTTGAGAGTTAAACTCACAACAAAAGCTCTTTAATATTCGCAGCGAGCTCTCCAAATAAAGTGTAAAAATTTAAAAACCAATCAGTTTTTTAAAAAAAAATTAATTTTCATAAGTTTACTATTACTCCAAGAAAACGAGGATGCAGAGGAGAAACTTAGAAACATTTTACTATTATGAAGAGACAAAGAACGACACTTCGATAGTATAGATGCTTTATTATTGTTAATAGCTCTAGATATGAAAATTCAGTATAACTAAGAGATGAAGAATTTTGCTCGAAAACTTCCAAGCAGTTGAGAGTTAAACTCACAACAAAAGCTCTTTAATATTCGCAGCGAGCTCTCCAAATAAAGTGTAAAAATTTAAAAACCAATCAGTTTTTTAACAAAAAATTAATTTTCATAAGTTTACTATTACACCAAGAAAACGAGGATGCAGAGGAGAAACTTAGAAACATTTTACTATTATGAAGAGACAAAGAACGACACTTCGATAGTATAGATGCTTTATTATTGTTAATAGCTCTAGATATGAAAATTCAGTATAACTAAGAGATGAAGAATTTTGCTCGAAAACTTCCAAGCAGTTGAGAGTTAAACTCACAACAAAAGCTCTTTAATATTCGCAGCGAGCTCTCCAAATAAAGTGTAAAAATTTAAAAACCAATCAGTTTTTTAACAAAAAATTAATTTTCATAAGTTTACTATTACTCCAAGAAAACGAGGATGCAGAGGAGAAACTTAGAAACATTTTACTATTATGAAGAGACAAAGAACGACACTTCGATAGTATAGATGCTTTATTATTGTTAATAGCTCTAGATATGAAAATTCAGTATAACTAAGAGATGAAGAATTTTGCTCGAAAACTTCCAAGCAGTTGAGAGTTAAACTCACAACAAAAGCTCTTTAATATTCGCAGCGAGCTCTCCAAATAAAGTGTAAAAATTTAAAAACCAATCAGTTTTTTAAAAAAAAATTAATTTTTATAAGTTTACTATTACACCAAGAAAACGAGGATGCAGAGGAGAAACTTAGAAACATTTTACTATTATGAAGAGACAAAGAACGACACTTCGATAGTATAGATGCTTTATTATTGTTAATAGCTCTAGATATGAAAATTCAGTATAACTAAGAGATGAAGAAATTTGCTCGAAAACTTCCAAGCAGTTGAGAGTTGAACTCACAACAAAAGCTCTTTAATATTTGCAGCGAGCTCTCCAAATAAAGTGTAAAAATTTGAAAACCAATCACTGTTTTAACAAAAAATTAATTTTCGTAAGTTTACTATTACACCAAGAAAACGAGGATACAGAGTAGAAACCTAGAAACGTTTTACTATTATGAAGAGACTAAGAACAGCACTTCGATAGTATAGATGCTTTATTATTGTTAATAGCTCTAGATATGAAAATTCAGTATAACTAAGAGATGAAGAATTTTGCTCGAAAACTTCCAAGCAGTTGAGAGTTGAACTCACAACAAAAGCTCTTTAATATTTGCAGCGAGCTCTCCGAATAAAGTGTAAAAATTTGAAAACCAATCAGTTTTTTAACAAAAAATTAATTTTCATAAGTTTACTATTACACCAAGAAAACGAGGATGCATAGGAGAAACTTAGAAACATTTTACTATTATGAAGAGACAAAGAACGACACTTCGATAGTATAGATGCTTTATTATTGTTAATAGCTCTAGATATGAAAATTCAGTATAACTAAGAGATGAAGAATTTTGCTCGAAAACTTCCAAGCAGTTGAGAGTTGAACTCACAACAAAAGCTCTTTAATATTTGCAGCGAGCTCTCCAAATAAAGTGTAAAAATTTGAAAACCAATCACTGTTTTAACAAAAAATTAATTTTCGTAAGTTTACTATTACACCAAGAAAACGAGGATACAGAGTAGAAACCTAGAAACGTTTTACTATTATGAAGAGACTAAGAACAGCACTTCGATAGTATAGATGCTTTATTATTGTTAATAGCTCTAGATATGAAAATTCAGTATAACTAAGAGATGAAGAATTTTGCTCGAAAACTTCCAAACAGTTGAGAGTTGAACTCACAACAAAAGCTGTTTAATATTTGCAGCGAGCTCTCCGAATAAAGTGTAAAAATTTGAAAACCAATCAGTGTTTTAACAAAAAATTAATTTTCATAAGTTTACTATTACACCAAGAAAACGAGGATACAGAGTAGAAACCTAGAAACGTTTTACTATTATGAAGAGACAAAGAACAGCACTTCGATAGTATAGAAGCTTTATTATTGTTAATAGCTCTAGATATGAAAATTCAGCATAACTAAAAGATGAAGAATTTTGTTAGAAAACTTCCAAGCAGTTGAGAGTTAAACACACAACAAAAGCTCTTTAATATTTGCAGCGAGAGCTCCAAATAGAGTGTAAAAATTTAAAAACCAATCAGTTATCAAAAAAAATTTATTTTCATACGTATACTATTACATGAAGATAACGAGGATGCAGAGGAGAAACTTAGAAACATTTTACTATTATGAAGAGACAAAGAACAACACTTCGATAGTATAGATGCTTTATTATTGTTAATAGCTCTAGATATGAAAATTCAGTATAACTAAGAGATGAAGAATTTTGCTAGAAAACTTCCAAGCATTTGAGAGTTAAATTCACGACTTACGACAGAAGCTCTTTAATATTTGCAGCGAGCACTCCTAATAAAGTGTAAAAATTTAAAAACTAATCAGTTTTTCAACAAAAAATTTATTTTCATATGTATACTATTACATCAAGATAACGAGGATGCAGAGGAGAAACTTTGAAATGTTTTACTATTATGAAGAGACTAAGAACCTAACATTGTGGTAATAAATCAGGAGAAGAATTTCAATAGCTTGACTCCTTGAAGAATGTAGACAGCAATACTGTCGTAAATACTTTTCACACGGTTATAGCGCATTTTGTCTCTTAGAAAGAGAAGTATTGTGCAGAACCCCATTAATTTAAAATAAATCAGCAAAAATTTTAGACAAGCACTGCGTATTACAAAATAACTGCTATTTTATACAATACTGCTATGCCAAAATAGGAATAAATTATTTGTTATCATTTCTTATTCTAATCATTTATTCTTTCAATCATTTTCTTAATTAATATAATCAATAGCATTTTTCTGATTGACCATATCTAAGCGGAAGTCAAATAATAAATAGATTATCTTTCATAACCACTAATAAAATTTAAAAAAAAAATGTTAAATGGTTGCTGCAATATTTTGACTTACTAAATTAGTCGTTATTAGCTTCTATAACACATTTTCTAAAGTTGGAAAGGAAGAATTATTGATAACTATGTGCTATTATACTATTATTGATAACTATATATGGCAATAATTGATAAAACCAAATCATGGGTTTTTGTTCATACTTGACTAAGTGCCTTATAATATTTAATTACCAATACGTATTATGATTTGATTTCTTAGAGACAGAAGGTGCACCGTTGAACTTTGCAATTTTACCCGTATCTATTCGTCCTCACTTTAAAAATGAAATTTTCAAAAATTAAATTTAAATAACTGCTTCTCAACAGGATGCAATGACCTTTTTACAAATACTGATTTCTTGTCCCAAGAAAAGAAATAATAAATGTGCATAGCAATTTTTTTTAATTAAATTTTCAGCAATTAATTCAGCTAATGCTGCATGGATATTCAGTTTTTTCACTAATTACTTTTTTCATAACAATCAACTATTATCATATTTTAAACAGCTCATATTTTACCATTTCCATTTAAAATGATTAAATTGAATTAGAAAAATGTTTTCATAGACAAATAAAGTTAAAGATTTCGCTTAGTTACGTCACTCGTTCCTTGCTAATTATTTATTTAAAGATTATATTAAGAAATATTTAATGCTTTCATGTAGCGTTTTACGTGTACGTATGTTATCTACAGCGCAGTTATTACAGAACAGTCCCGGTTCTCTATAAAACTTGCGCAGAATCGACGTAGGGAAAGTGGAATGCTACGTGAAAATTCTCAATATCTCATACCTCCGCGATATTATAAACTACTTCATATAAACTACTTCATGAATTCATAATCTTCATCAATTTCGATTTAATTCTAATTTTTATAGTTTTAAAGGTTAAAAAAAAAAGAGAGAGAAAAAAAAAGAAAAGCAGTTTAAATAGATTTGTAATAAATCCCTGAAATGTAGGAAGCAGACAAATATAGAAAATAAAATGTAAAAAAACGTTGTCAAAATATTAAAATTACCCTGCAACAGGATCAGATGACTTCGTTGATCAAATTTTAGATTGTCGTGATGCTGATTACGCAAGCACTTTATTTTAATAACTATAAGATATAACTAAATAGAAAAAAAAACAAAAAAACAATATTGAAAGTTTGAAAAACAAAAGTAGTCTAGTTTCAGAAGTGCTTTTTTGTCGCTTGTTTTAGGGATACATAGTTTGTTTCTAATTTATAACTTTTTCTTCTTCTAAATTCTGATTAGTTTAAATAAGCGACAAAAGAGGGCGCGATATCCTTCAATGAACGGGACAGTGAGCCGTTATGAAGCTGTTTTTCATCTTACTCCGATTTCTTAAGGTACTTCATGAATGCATTTTAAAATGGTTTATGTGAAATATTTTTAAACAACTAAAGATAGTATGCTCAAACAATAATAATTATTAATAAAAAATAAGAAACAGATAAACTAATAAAAAATTATGGATGATGAAACGTTTTAATTAAAAGAAAAGAAAAGGTTGCCCATGACAGCGTCAAGAAAAAGTTAAGATCTTTTGCATTAATTACAGTGGGTTGCAAATATTTCCGATTGCTTTAAAAAAATCATTAAAATATTTTTATTTGAAAAGGATTAAAAAATATTTGTTAGAAGAAATATTTAAATTTTTAGTGATATAAACTTATTTGTATTTCAAAAAATTATATGTTCTTCGCCTCTATCTCCAATGTTATCTTTTTAAAGACTAGGGTTTACTTTTTAAGAGAAATTTTTAATAAAAAAAATCAACTACTTAACCTTTTACCTTTAATACGAAAGTGTTTCTTTTCATTTATTATCTTTAGCGATTCAGTTACTAGAATCATTAAAGTATTTAAAGTACAGACTTTTAAAGAATGAGGCGGCACAATTTTATTTTAATATATAGTTCACTGTTTTCTCCCTTTTTTTAAAAAAAATATAAGCAATTTTAGAGTTCACGCTCATTAAATTGCTGTAAACAGAATTAATAAATATAAACAAAGTAAAATTTAAATATGTTTATTTTATTGTAGTTTTATTAAAATTTTTTTTCCTATTCATTTGAGCAGAAGTACTAATACCTAATGAAAATATGGATACTAACTCATACTATAGGACGAATATATTATTATCAACCAGTACTTTCGAAAAAAAAATATGAGACGGATTTATACTTCAATTATTTCGATGTATTTTCAATGTTAATAGCTCTAGTACTCCAAATACAGTAAAGAGTTTAAAAACCAATCAGTTTTCAAGCAAGAAACTTATGCTCATTTGTATACTTTTACACCAAGATAAAGAGGATACAGAAGAGAAACTTGTAGAACTGTTTTACTGTTATGTTGTGACAAAAGAATCCTACAATTTGAATTCCAATAGCTTGACTTAGTGATGAATATAGACAGCAATACTGTCTGAAATAATTTTCTCAAGGTCATACTGCATTTTGTCTCTTAGACAGTTGTAAAGTGTTATGTAGCACCCATTAATTTAAAATAAATCTGCAAAAATTTTATATATAACAGTACCTCGTATTACAAAATAATTGCTATTTTATACAATACTGTTATGTCAAAATAGGCATAACTTATATTTTATATTGCTTAGTTTAATAATTTAATTCACCATTTAATCCTTCAATAATTTTTACTATTAATGTAAGCATTAATATTTTTCAGGATGACCACATTGGAGCAGAAATCAAATTTATAAGTAAATTACAGTGGGAAAACTTTTTATTTTTGTTGCATGAGATTTTTTAGCGGAACTCTGATATTTTCACGTTGCTGATTTTAAATCCACAATCTGTTTCTCTCCCCATCCTACAGTTGTTTTAAATAACATTTTTAGTTTATTTTTTTGTCAAAATGTTCAAGTTTAAAAATGTTATATATATATTAGGAGGTCAAACAAATACTGCAAGAAACTTCTAGGGGAGTTAGGGCACAGAATCAGGATTAAAATTACATAGGAACCACTTCCCTGAAATGTCGTCCAACTCCGAGATGCCCAATCATGAACTGTTTTTTCAGGTGATTCTGAACACGTCATAATAGGGCAGCATCCCTAGCCGCGTACAATGACACTTCCATTTTTAAGTATGTCTTTGTCAAATTGCTAAATATAAATTTGCGGTTTAAATAAAAAATCGAAAAGGTCTTTATAATTTGTGAGCAAGCATAATCATTTTTCCCATGACTTGGACGCTTTTCTTCAGACAAATTGTAAAAAGATATCTAAAGTATATATATTCGAAATTTCATACAGTTATTTTTATAGTTCTTAAGATATGTCATTAAAAAACCAATCAAATAAAAAAAAAACGCTTTCAAAATTTCTGCAACTTGGGGTAAAAGCTAAGCTCTATTACTCTCTTTCGCTAGGATAAAAGCATAATTTTTGAAGCACACTTCCTGCAAGCATTTTTGAGTAATAATGCTGATAATGAGAGCTCAATAATTTTTAATTCCTCTGTTTCGCATCTCTTACATTATAAAAAAGGGAACTAAGAATTTTATTATTAGGTAGCTAACAGGCAGAGCCGGATTATAGCTTTCGTAGGCCCTAGGCACAGCCGTTTATGGGCCCTCCCCCCACTCCTTCCCTCTTTTCAAAATATATGCTAAAATTTTCCTCGTATGGAAACGTATTACGCCATTTTAGATGTATTAATTTCAGAAATGACTAAGAGGCGTAAAGCTTACAGTGATTTGTACGATAATTTCGGTTTTCTTGTTCACAAAAATTTGTCAGAATCTGAGATTAAACTAAAAGCGCAAAATTTGGTGAAAATTTACTCATCCGACTTAGAGGCAAACTTTGTAGATGAATTTTTACTATTTTCAAATTTGTCTGAACATAAATCTGCACAAGAAATGTTGAAGGCTCAAATTAAAGATAAACTTGTGAATACTTTTCCTAACGTTCACATTGCATTAAGAATATATTTGTCGATTCTTGGATCAAATGCAGAAGGAGAAAGATCTTTCTCCAGATTAAAATTGATAAAAAATTATTTGCTTTCAACAATGAATCAAGATCGTTTGGCATCGCCCGCACTTATGTCTATTGAATCCGACATTTTGCGTAGTTTGGAATTCGACAGCATAATACAAGATTTCGTTGAATCCAAAAATCGCAAAAAGTAATATATTAGATCATAAGATTTGCAAAATAATTTATTACCGTAAAATATTATATTTTTATTTGTATCTTCATAATTTTGTGCAAAATACACTTGTTACACTAAATTATTTTTGTCAACAAATTTTTTTCTCCCAAGTTTTTCGTAGGCCCCTGAATTTCGTAGACCCTAGGCACGTGCCTGGTGTGCCTATAGGTTAATCCGGCCCTGCTAACAGGTCGTCCACACGTGGTCAATATAACCAATAAGTAGTGCTATAAGTGAAATCAGATTTTGATACTAATTTAAGACGCGTCTTTTTCTAAAATACAAAATTTTTTATTTCGTTTTCCCTCCAATTTGCAGTCCAGTAACCAGAAAGAGCCATCTAATAGTTAAAATTTCAGGATGGATGGGAAAAAGGCCGTAAACGACCTCAGGCTCCCAAGTAAATTTCGATGATGATGATAATACTAATTTAAATTAATTTGAAGGAAAAAAGTGATAATTAAACTCAAAATTAAAGAAAATAGTTAAAGCCAACAAGTTCATTATGAAAATTTTAAAATTAAAAGTGTAGTCACTAGTTTAAAATTAATTTGAAAGGAAAAAATTATTGTAAAATTCAAAATTAAGCCAAATTTTGAAAAAAAAACAAAGTTTCAGTTACAAATACGTATAACTTTAAAGCAACTAAATCTAACTCAACACCTGAAACTAAACAACGAACTTAGAAACTTCTTTGTAATTTTCAACTTAGTGTTCCTACTGGTTGTGTTCTTGTTTTTCTCTGAATTTCTTTTTACCCTGTAAACTTGACAGCATAAGAAACGATGCTAAAAAGTTCATAATTTGCGCAATAAATTGTTAAGTTGAATGATTTTTCTTCGATGTTTAGGAAAAAAGTCAGCCAATACTGCACTGAAACTAGAATCAGGAAGGATCATATTTTTTTAAAAATCCAATATCGTTGTATGACCTTATTTTTGTTCTATTTACTTATGTTATACATATTTATATAATAAAACTGTTTTTTTTTTTATTTAAAATATTTTTTTGAAAAAAAAATTTATCTCTTTTAAAAGAAGTTTCTGTAAGTATGATAGCTAAGAAAAATCTTCTCGAATACGACTAAATACAAATGTAAAAAAATTTTTGAATCAACTTTTAAACCTGAAACATTTTGCAAGGTTAACGATTACCAGTACCGCTTTTTTGTTTCCATTGCAAATTTTATTTAACATTAACCCTCCAAGCATTGAGCCCCTGGGTGAAATTGTTCGGAAATTTCCCTGCCACGCACTATTCTTCCATTGAATAACATGGGGGAAACCAGGTATTTTGATACAGGAAAGCTTGTTGCTAAGAGTTCGGAAAAATTCGACACATAAGAAACGATGATTTATTCAGATCAGATTAATTCAATGACCCTTCTACGCCGAGAAACATAGTTAATTTTTAAAAAATCAAGAAACATAAGCAATTTCGAAATTTAACATCTCTGAAATTTTTAGTAAATTAAGTTAGTTGATTAGAATGTTTACGAAGAAAAATCACTAATAAATTTTTATCATGCACAAACTTCATGTGCCCAATCTTAACGATTGAAACACTGTTTCCAATTTTCTTGAGTTTGATTTAGAGCAAAAATTCGCCTCAAATGATGGAGCCTAGTCACTGTCCTTGTCATCTTCATCTGATAATAAGGATTCTAACTTAATGTTGAATATATTATTTTTCTTTCACGTCTTGAAGATTTCTTTTTTAAGGAATTTGTTCTGTATTCATTTCGATTGTTGTTTTTCTTTAAGATCTAGTTCTAGTTTTTAAGGAGTAAAAAAGAATTGTTCTCTTCGATTGCTTAACGATGTTTTTTCTCAACCTTTGAGCCTTTTTGTGCCGATAGAAGCCTTTTTTCCAATGGGGATATTAGAAAAAAGAAGACAAGCTATCCTATCTATAAGTACTGTCCGATTATATCTGGCTGAGAAGGTCTGAGTTATATCCCACAATGGCATTTAACAGAAAATATTGGTCTATTTTAAACATGAGGCAAAAGCTGTTTTGATAAATTTAAATAATAGCTGAAAAAGGTGTTCTCAGATGTACCTTATCTGCACCATATCTGAAATAAATCTTTAGGCAGTTACTACTGAGTAAAATCACTGGAGCAATATTTAAAAGTTTTTTAATCGGATTTTTAAAATCATTAGCGATGACAAAGAGACTGGACAAAACAATCTTTCATTCATCTCCAAATAATATGGTCATTGTCTGCA
Organism: Parasteatoda tepidariorum; assembly: GCF_982258835.1. Lineage (NCBI taxonomy): Eukaryota > Metazoa > Arthropoda > Arachnida > Araneae > Theridiidae > Parasteatoda > Parasteatoda tepidariorum. Next base: position 55,279,687 of record NC_141765.1, read on the forward strand.
ATCGCCTTAATATTTGGATTGATTGAGATTTCAGATAAATGACAGTAATAATCTAGTCAAGTGCCGGATCCTGGTTTTTTCCAACTACTCCCGGTTTTTGTTGTATATAAAAAATTCCTCCATAAATCGAATAGAATTTTATATAAATAGGAATAGGAAAATAGAGCGAGTTTGTATTTAAAAGGTTTAAAAATAAATTTTCGTGGTGAATTAGTGTGCAGCCTCTAACAGTTATGTATTGGTGAATGAAACTATGCATTGGTGAATGTAGTTATTTTGGGCCATGGTGGCTCAGGGGATAGAGCACTCGCCTCCCAACGAGGTAAACTGGTTTCGAATCCCAGCGATTGCTGGTCGATACGAATCCGCACCTGACTCACACCGACCTCAGTGCTAACGTAAAATATCCTCAGTGGTAGACATATCATGGGTTAAAGTTTCCTTGCAGCAAAATTATGGCGGGTGGTCTTCGCGGTTTTCCTCACCATGTAACACACAAATTCTGGTTAGTTCCATCAAAAAGTCATCTACAAAGGCAAATTTCTCCAAATACTTAAACAGGAGTTCCCTTGTTTTCTGGATATGATGCAAAATTACTTTAGTAATCATAAACTCAAAATTATGTCTGCTGTTCAACGACGGTTATAAAATAAAATGTAATTAATCTAAATTTTCTCTAATTCATGGGATTAGGGCAATTTAAAGAAAAGTCACGTTTTCAAAACATCCAGGAACGCCTTTTGTGTGAAAACACTTCAATTTTTATGTAAGCTGTAAAGTATTTCTGTGTAGTGTGCTATTATTTAGATAAAATTGTGGAAATTTTTAACCTCTCTGGAAACAATACAAGAGAACAGGTTTATACGATGTAACCTTTTGATAAACCTTAGTTTATTAATATATTGACGAAATCATCAAATTGTATTTTAAAAAAAAAGCAACATTAGAAGTTTTCAAAAAGTACAAAAAATAAATAAAATTTTGAATTTTCTAATTGTTCAGAGTTTGGCACTCGTGTTATATAAATGCTGTAAATGCTATTTATTAACCTCTCAAATCTTAAAAGCACCGAGAATGAAAATAATTAATCATAAAAGCCTTTTCTTTAAAATAATTTTGTTTCAGTACTAGGAATCATAAAGTAATGAATAAACGCTTTAACTTTAATAATATAAAGATCTAATTTTAAGATACTAAACTTAAACTTCTTTTCACTAGGTGATCTACGAATATGATTCAAGGATCCAGCTCACTGACTAAAATTTTTTAATATGTATCGCATTTTAAATTTCTCATAAAAGTTATTTAATTTAACATATTAAGCTTTTATTTGCTCTTGATATTCTTAAACTAATTGTACTCTATTACATTTTAATGGATCATAACATTTTAACGGTATCCATTTTGAATTTGTGTTTAAGAGGTCTTAAGACTAATATATTTTCTTTATGACCTAAAGAAATGTAAGTAGATATTGATCGTCCTGTAACACATATATGGGCTTTTATCGCGATATAGACTTTTATATTTTTATTCCGTTGAATTTTTTTCTTTCTTTTCATAAGAATATCATCTGCATGGAACTGTATCATATTAAGTTTGATTTTTAGAGGTAGGAAAATAAATTATAAAAATTATAAAGGAAAGTAAGAAGAATTTTATAATATATTTAATACCAATTAGCGCTTTAATTGATATTAAAATTGCTATGTTCTTATATTAGTAGGAAATAATAAGATTTCATTATAGTAGATAATTGATATATTATTTCATACCAAGATGCAAGGCCTTACAGTTATTAATTATCCGATGAAGTAAAATATACTTAATAAGTTTTCAAATAATTAATAAGCTTTGTTATAATTACTAACAGGAAAGCCATACTGTTATTAATTACAATAAAACTGTTATAATTAATAACAAAGCAGCTTATGAACTACAAACTGTTTAAAACTTAAATTCATTCCAATGCAAATAATGATTCTGCATTATTTGTGTTTATTCGAATTTATACAATAGAAGAAATTGCAACCTCATTAGTGCAATATGTGCTAACTTTTTTAGGGTAATTCAAGTTCTCGAATATTTTTTTTCCGAACTTATGTCACAAAAAAATATTAAACTACTGTTGCCACTTTAAATTATTAGCATATTTTATTAAAGATAACTATGATACTTAATGTCATTTAACAATAATCAGCAACTTAAACAACTTATTAATAGGAAGGTTGCTATTGTTGGACCACTTATTTTTGGTAATTTACTTTAGTAATAAATAATTTTGGCATTATAACTTTGTGCCCAATGAAGGTAACGGGTCACTTTCGTTAGGCTATTGATTTTTTGTAAATAAGAGGGTAACTATTTAATTAATGTTTCTCGTTATTACAAGTAAGTTAAGTGTTTAAAAGTATTACGAATTTGCATGATTCAAACGTGAGAGCATAATTTCTCATGAAAAAAATATTTAAAAAAAATAATATATCATGTGAGAGTGAGAGCTCGTATTGCCTTGTTACTTCCCTTAATACTAACCTATAATATTCAAACTCGGTCAGGTATTACATTATAATATATAACAGTACCATGCCAAAGAAATTCATTATAAACAATAAAAATGCCTCACAGTGTGGCACTTTATTTAAGTATGTATGTATGTATTTCTTATTGCGTTTTAAAGAGTTAAAATGGGGAAAATGTTGCTCATATACTGTGTGTGTACACAGTCCCATATCTCCTCTTAATATTAACTTATAATACTCAAAATCAGTCAGATATTATATTATAACATACTATAGTATTATACCAAAGGAAATTATTATCGACAAATGAAGAGGCCCAAAATGTTTCACAATATGTAAGTATGCATGCATAGATTTCTAATTGCGTTTTAAAGCGTTAAAATGAAGAAATTTTTGCTCATATACTGCTTACATACCTGGCCCTATTACTCCCCTTAATATTAACCTATAATATTCAAACTTGGTCAGGTATTATGTTATAACATACTATAGTACAATACCAAAGGAAATAACTATACACAAATTAAGGAGCCTACAAACACGGCATGAATTTGAACGGAAACTGGGTTTATCTTAACAACGTATTCAGGGTGCAGTAAATTTGCACGAAATTGCGGATCAAGGTACTAATATTATTGTTCTATATTGAAGTGATTTTTCCAAGATTAAATTATAATGCATTTGTAAGAATTTAAATTTGAAACATAACACACAAGAGATTCTTATTGGACTTTTATCAAAATTTTTAATACCATAGGAGTTTATATTACGTTTCCAATTTACTTTAATAAACTAAATACATTTTCTTAAAGAAATTTGTGCCTATTATTTTTCCCTCATAAATCTTTGCTTCCTTTATATCAAAAATTTCTTATTTATTACATTACCTTCGAACTAATTTAATGAGTATTTGTTTATGATTTTGCTTTGTTATCTGAGATATTGAGATAAGAAATATAAATTGCAAATAATATTTATTTTTATATTTACTTCTCGCTATTTTCGCTCGGTTCAAAATTTAAAATTTTGTTTTACATAAGTTTTGTTTACCTAACATCAAAAATATGAGCTTTTTTCATTAGAGTTACGACTTGCAATGATATGAAAAATGGAAAATAAATAAATAAATAAAATCGCTTGCTAGAAAATTGAAGAGAATTATATTATGATAATAAAATAAATAAAATAAATATTATAGCAATTTTTAACACCGTCATTTGAGTTAAAATTGTTTATCTTTCTATAATAAAATCTTTTGGGAAATAGGAACTAACAATGTGTTTTGCTTTAAAATATCCTAATATCAGTGAAGATTCATGTTTCTATCTTAAAAGATCTTAATCAGATTTAAAGTATTTTTATAAGCTTTTCACAAATGAATATTAAATATTATAAATTTAATTCAAATAAATTTTTTTCTCTCAATTCGAATCATCTTTTCTATTTGGACGTGGTATTTTAATTAACATATTTATTTGTTTTATAAGATACTAATATATTGCTTAAACCTTATGCAATTTAGGCTTAGTAAACACCAAGTTTCATTTTCTTTCGAGAATAATAAAACAATTTTATGAAATTCTTATGAAGTATGCTTAGTTAATATTTTTTAAAAATCTACTTTAATTACTTTTGAATAATTATTAAATTATAAAATGTCACTAAAATTATTTAATGTATTTATTTCAGCTTTTTTTTGTTCCATGAAGAAAGCTTAGTATTGTAGTTATGTTGATATAAATTTTGTTTTTATGTGACTAGTTAGTTTCTCTTTAAAAGATTTTTTTCATGCTATGAGTAGTACTTAATAAAACAAATTGATGAAAATTACTCGAAGCTGATTTTATATGCAAGGGTTATTAATGAAGTAAAAACAATTTTGCGTTTTTGTAGCAATGCAAGAAAATTAGGAGTACTTTAAATTTTCATTTTTGTGCTTGGAGGGTAGTATAAATAGGAATATTATTCGATACAAAATTCAATGAGGTGTTAACCAGTCACAATTTTGCAATACAACGACTCTTAAAGAACCACTCTTTTGTTTTGGCATTTTCTTAAATGAAAAAAACTTAATTCTTGATTTTTTTTTAGTTTAGACAACAAATTTTAAAAGAAATAAAAGCTTGTATTATAATTCGAACAAACTCTAGTCAAGATGAAAATCTTCAAAAAGGAAATCGAGTCATTAAGAGCCACTAGATGGTAAATTCGCTTCCCGACCATAAAAGGCTTATTCCCTCATTATCTTGGATTTTTAGGAAAATTTTTGACTTTTGTTTTGTCGATTATTTTTTGTTTTTCACTATATCAAAATCAGTTGATTTTTTTTAAATGATGGAAGTGTTATATTACATAAGGGTCATGTCATGTAACCTGTTATTTAAGTATTTTTTTAAATTGTAATTTACACCTTACGAATTTCCAAACAGTGAACTTGTTCTATGACGTAAGACTTTATCTGTATTTTGGTTCAATATACAGGCAAACTATATTAATAATCTTACAAAGGAATGTGTAATACTTTGTGCTTTTGTAGACTTAAGCACAAAAAGCAACGATAATAAAGCATAAATGAAAGTATATAAATTGACATAATTTATCAACTTTCATTTGTGCTTTATTCACGTTTTTTTTTACTTTATATTAATAATATTTCAATGTTATATATTATATCAATAATATATGTTGTTGTTGTTGATGGCATAATTTTTTAAAAAAAGCGCAAAAAACAGCGAGAATAAAGCATAAATGAAAGTACATAAATTGACATAATTTATCAACTTTCATTTGTGCTTTATTCGCGTTGTTTTTTACTTTATATCAATAGTATTTTAATGTTACATATTATATCAATAATATATGTTGTTGTTGATGGCATAATTTTTAAAAAAAATGTTAGATTGAAATAATTCTTTTATTAAATTAAAAATTTGGATTTTTTCATTTAAAACTAACACTGTAAAAAGTTGATAAATGCCACCATTTTTGGTGTTGAGGTAAATATGTTTTTCAAGTTATAAGTATGGCCATATAAGTTAATTTTTAAAAATGCTTCATTATATATGTTTTTTTTGTTTGATCGTATCCAGAATTTTCTCTTTTTGTGGTACAACGACTATATAAAGGAAATTTTTACTATATCGATTGCTACTATAAACTAAATTTTTTTAGAGTGGATATAGTCACATTTCTTTACTTTTTCACTGTTAGAGTTTTATTTATTTTTTCAGTTATTGTTTGTTTACTGACAAAATATATTTTCATGCTTATTATAATAAATTTAATGGCTTCATTTCTAAAACGAGTAAAAATTTTTAGTAATATATTAGCACTAATTCTTTCAAACAATTACTTTTTTTTATCGATTTTATATAATTTTTTCCATGTTAACTACAGTTCTGTACTCGAAAATGCATTTTACTTTTTCCCAACTCCAAAACTGACAGCAAAATTTTTCACAATGTATGTAACTCCTTAAAATTCCCTCAAATAATGAATCAATATAATTATCTTTAAACACTTCAAACAAGTTTAAAAACTATTGACACTTGCTTCTAACTGGCCACGAAAATGCAAATACCTCAAATTTCAGAAACGAGCACCAATTTCTAGTTAAAAGTTTCAACACAAGTTTATTTTCTTTCCCTTCTTACCAAAGTTATATGCTCACCCCGTAAATAAAAAGTTCTTAAAAGTTTTCTTTCACTATCTGAATAGTGCGACTAGTTACAAATGTTACAAAATGATGCAAGACTCGCTGTTAAAATATTGACATCAGAGTTTGGCGTTTAGCCAACCTGGCGACATCCAACAAAAAAAGATGCTGGAAATGTGTTTTTCTCTTCATTGAAAGGAGAAATAAAGATTGTGTAGTTTCAACTGATATTTAGACAGACTGGAAAAGTTGCTTTTTCTGAAAAGAAACAGATTCTTTCTTTCGGTTTTGCAAGACATCGGTACATTTGCTAAGCATCATTGAAGATGAATTGGATGAAAGCATCTTGAAGAGATTTCCAAAAAGAAGAAAGAAAGAATTCCAAGGTCTAATACTCCTGTCTAACAAATGATCAATGTGTCTAATAGACATAAGGTGTACGTACACTAACAAAATTAAAAAAAAGATAGTCCTTAGTTTTTTATTTCTCAACTGGCCATTTCTCTATCTAAGTTTGATATATCGTAAAATGTTTTGCAAACTTATAATGTTATAGTATGAATTGTGAAATTTGTAGAGATGTTTTTGTTTATTAAATTTATGACATTATATATTGTTGAAAAACAAATAAAATGTAATATACTTGTATTCTGATATTATAGAATATGGGGTAGTTAAAATTTAATATTTTTTATAGTCTTGTAATTAAAATGTTTGAAAAGAATAACGTATTTCGTAGAATTATATTGATATTTTAGAATATGAGTCAGTTAAAGTGCAATATTTCCTAAGTGTTTATATTTGATTGCTAAAAAATAAATCAAGAGTTAGGAATTAAATAACTGTTTAAATTTTGATCTTTCCATTGTAAAGAAGTTAATAAATAATCAATAGCTGCAAATTTGGAATCGTTGGAATAAATTCAATGCCAAATCGACAATGCCAAAATTATTTCTACCCCAATCACATCAGCTCATCTTGAAAACTTGGGATCTTGCTTCACTCATATGAATGCTGATACCCATGTTAATACACTAGTTCTAAGCGAACTCTTCATAGCACGTGGAAATGCATTTTACCCCGATTTGCCATTCTCGGCGGCAATAGTTTTTTTGTAACATTTATTTTCATTTTTCCGTTAGCAATTTTATTTTTCATACTTCAAATCACTTTTATTTCTTCTCTTTCACGTCTGGTAGGTCTTGAGAATGGGCACCTATTTATGAGAGTTGGAAACAAGTATAATTTTATTTCCATCTGCGTATTTTTGGAGCTAATAAAGTACTTTAATCAATTAATATATTTCCGCTTTAGTCTTCTGAGATTCTTTATTTAATTTAATTTAAGTCAAACAAGTAAAATGTAAGATAAATATGTTTAATTTTTGATGTTATGCATTGT